>NW_024423344.1:55608185-55935079 GCF_017311325.1 Ursus maritimus | reverse complement strand
AAGAAAGAAAGAAAGAAAGAAAGAAAGAAAGAAAGAAAGAAAGAAAGAAGGAAAAAGAAAATCTTTAAAAACAAACAAACAAACCTGGGAGACATCTTTTGAATTATCATCCAAGGAGATTGTGACTCTACTCCCAGTCTATAGGAGGGCAGGAGTCTAACTTTGATAAAAGGCATTTAGCAAACACAGATGGCCGAATCACATTGGCCAATCTCCCCACTAATGCCCTTCAGTACATTCCCACTAGCTCACCCCAGGACTTAAAAAACCTCTGGCCATTTGTTTCAATGAAGTAGAGTTGAAACTTTCTCCTCTATTACTTTGCTTATTTAACTTTGATACATATTTTCTTTGGTAGTTCTCCTGCTGTAACTTGGATTGGATTCATGTTTGGACCCCCTAGAGCCTCTCATCCAGGGTTCATGTATCTAATGGTGTACAATGTTAAAGCTTTTCTTCACTCATGAGTGATTGATTCAGGAACCATTAGTGAATCTTCTGGTCCCATGTTCTGGACACCGAAATGTTGATGTTAAGGAATTGACTTTAATACTTTTGTTTGTTTTTGAGTTTTTGTTTTTATTTTTCTTCAATTTTTTATTTAAATTCTAGTTAGTTAACTAGAATTTATTGGCTTCAGGAGTAGAATTTAGTGATTCAGCACTTACATATAACTCCCAGTGCTCAACACAAGTGCCCTCCTTAATACCCATCAACCATATAGGCCATCTCACCCACTTCCCCTCCAGCAACCCTCAGTTTATTCTCTATAGTTAAGAGTCTCTTGAGGTGCCTGGGTGGCTCAGTCACTTGAGTGACTCTTGGTTTCAGCTCAGCTCATGATCTCAGGGTCATGAGATCAAGCCCAGGGTTGGGCTCCTCCCTCAGCACCAAGTCTGTTTAAGATTCTTTCCCCCTCCCGCTCTATCCCTCTTTGCTCCTCCCTCCACTCATACGTGCACTCTCTTTCTCTCACTCACTCACAAATAAATAAATAAAATCTTTAAAAAAAAAAGAATCTCTTATGGTTTGCTTCTCTCTCTTTGTTTCCCCCTTCCCCTATGTTCATCTGTTTCATTTCTTTAATTCCACATGTAGTGAAATCATATGGTATCTGTCTTTCTTTGACTGACTTATTTCATTAACATAACACATTCTAGTTCCATCCATATCGTTGCAAATGGCAAGATTTCATTATTTTTGATGGGCTGAGTAATATTCCATTATATATATATCACTTCTTCTTTATCCTATCATCTGTTGATGGACATCTGGGTTCTTATATATACCATATCTTCTTTATCCATTCATCAGTCCATAGACATTTGGTTTCTTTCCATAATTTGGCTTTTGTAGGTAATGCCGCTATCAACATCAGCATGCATGTGCCCCTTCAAATCAGTATTTTTGTATTATTTGGGTAAATACCTCATAGTGTAATTGCTGGGTCATAGGGTAGTTCTAGTTTCAACTTTTTGAGGACCTCCATTTTCTACAAGGCTGCACCAGTTTGCATTACCACCGTGTAAGAGGGCTCCCCTTTCTCCACATCCTCACCAACATCTGTTGTTTCCTGTATTAATTTTACCCATTCTGACAGTGTTACTATTGGTAATGAGATCTCATTTGGTTGAACTTTTGTTCTTCAGTATTTTGAGTATTTTTTCTTTCAGATCTCCATGATCTTAGTCAAATGTAGTAATTCCAGGCAACTTTAATTCTATCATTATGTTTTATATCTGCTTACAAAATGTTAACATAGCATTAGACTTATGCTAAATTAAGTAATATCCATCAAATATCTAGAACTTTTTTTTTTTAAGATTTTATTTATTTATTTATTTATTTATTTATTTATTTATTGTCAGAGAGAGAGAGAGAGAGCACAAGCAGGGGAAATGGCAGGCAGAGGGAGAAGCAGGTGTCCCGCTGAGCAAGGAGCCCAGTGGGGGACTGATCCCAGGACCCTGGGATCATGACCTGAGCTGAAGGCAGATGCTTAATTGACTGAGCCACCCAGGCATCCTTAGAACATTTCAAGTAACATGATCTACTGTAATATTATTAGGCATAAATTTAGGTTTATACATGTTTTTCTTATGTTTGTGATACAGAGAGGCTTATTACATTGGGTCTGTTAATAAATATATTGTTGCAATATTGAGAAACTGTACCATAAGAAAGCATGCACATTACCTATAAAAACTGTGAGATGCTATGTTCAGAAACTTTACTAGTCTACTACAGAATCCTGATAAAACTGTTCACAATTATCTACTTGTTTTCTCTGTAAAACATAAGCTATGGGTAGCTAAATTATAATCAATATATCTAAATGAAATTACTAAAATGGAGCAAAAGAAATAATTTTGTATGCAAAGTGTATTAGGAGTATAGGATCTGTTAAAGAAAAGTATGCAAGGTGTGTAGGATGTGTTTTTGTTAAGGGGAAATAAAAAGATAATTTTATCCTAAAGCAAACTGACTGGCTGTTCCACAGTGAGAAGAAAAAAATGTAGGACAAAACGTGATGGGTAGAGTTAGTCATTAGTCATAGGTTAGCAGAAATGGAATCTTATTTTGTGTATTCAAAGCTAGTTAAGATCCGATGGGTTAATTTTCTTTAATTACCTCTAGTATCACTAGTGTATTAATGCAAAACTAGAATTTTGTTTTCTCTCTATTAAAATGACAAAATTTTCTTGGATTATAGGTTTTCTCTCAATAAGAGATTGTAAAATATTTTTCTCTACATTCTGAGTAATTTTCCTAGAAGGTATGGGTTGTGGCTTATCAGAATATTTTGCTGTGTTTTGTGTTGACCTTATCATGTATTTGATTATTTAAATGAACAAGGTCTTCTCACCTTTGAAAGAGGGAAAGTTGTTTCAATTATGTTACCACCTGTGTTTGCTTTTAAAATCCTTTGACACTTTGGTTTAATGGTCTAAGTATTGTTTTTTAGTGACCCACGATCCCTTTTAGCCAATTGTCCAAATCTTTTGACATTTTTGATAACCTCTGATATTTGCTCTCCCAAAATAGAATTCTAAATGAAATTTTCTTGATCCAAACTGACTTTGAAACTCTCAAGGGTCCTTGGTAAATCACAAAAGATTTATTCTTTTACCTTGTAAAAGGAGAATCTTTAACATAAGTAGGTTTATTTGGTATGTTGCACTGAAGAAAAGCATTGTCAATTAAGTGATGTTTAACCTTCCATAGGTTATTCGTATGGGTAAAATATTAATATAAATATTTCAGAAATGTTGAAGTTAAAATTTGTCAATGCCTGTGCTGTTTATGATAGGTCCTAGTTCTGCTTTGCTTGCATTACAGCTATAACATTATTAGTCATAGTTTCTGAATTGTTCAGTGGGAAGGCTAAAACACTTTTATCCCTCATCTTCTGTGGGAGGTAGAAGCCTAACTTTAATAAGTGCCAATTAGCAAACACAGCTTAATCATATTGACCAATCTCTTCCATCATGTTCTCCAGTATTTTTCCCCTAACCCACCCTGGTGCTTAAAAACCCTCCTTGCCTTTGATTTCAGGAGAGTTGAGTTCAGTCATTTTCCTCTATTTCTATGGTCTTGACTAAATTCTTTGCCTGTTCAATGTTGTCTGGTACAATTAGTGTTTTGCATAACCTTAACACAAATATAGTTTATATTTATTGTTTTTCCTGCCTCTTTTCTAAATGCTTTACAATTTTTTTTTTCTAATTTATTCTCATAGCTACCTTCAAGGAATGTTTTCCTCAATTCACTTGGCCGCTGAGGAAACTGATGTCTAGATTCATGGTACAAATCTTCCTGTCATTCAGCTAAGCTTCATGACCCCTTTCATCTCCAACCCATTCTGAGATCCACAAAGTGTATTTATGTTTTTGTATTCTTTTCCTTAAAAGAAAACCTCCCAGATTGTGAGGCATCACAAATCCTGGATAAATGTGACCATCAGAATTTGAAACTGGGAATGGCTGATTTCAAAGCCTGTGCGCTTCTTGCAGTACAGTTATTTCCCCGCTTTGTTTTTGGAGTCCCTGCTGTTCAGAAGAACTAGCTCAGAGGCAGCTCTGCTGAACTATAGACAGTGGGAGAAACTGAGTTCTGGGACATCCGCTGCGCTTACGACCAGATCGGCCCTCCTTCTATCTCTCCAGCTATTTCCCTGTGACCAAAATACTTTGAAAAATAGGGGCATAATACCAGACTGCCAGGACCCTCTTCATTGAATACATGTTGACACAGGGTAGCAACTGTGGAAAGTCAATTACACAAAATTTATTCAATTTATTTTGAGCTGAAAAGGCCTAAGAAATTATCTAGCCCAACTTTTTCCTTTTAAAGTTGGGAGAAATGAGTCACAGAAGGAAGTAATTTACCTAAGGTTAAGACTGGCTCAGCATAGAATTGCAATTATTAAACTCTCATCACACATTATGTTGTAGCCTATTTTAAGGAAACTTTAAAAAATTGCCTAATGAAACTTGTCATTATATTGATTGCACTGATGTTTTAGAGGTCACTGTTTACTACATACCACTTCATTCTTTTTATGAGTGAGCACAAAAGGTATTTAACTTCAGTCAGAATCAAAATAATCAGTACTGTGCAGCTGTTGCTTTTGTTTTGCTTTTTTTTTTTTAATGTCAGATATGTAAGTGATTGAATTTCTCATTTTGGTCAGCTTCTGAACAATCACTAAGGAACTTAATGCTGTAGTCTGAATGTGTCCTACTCTAAAAAAATTTGTTGAAGCCCTAATCCTTAATGTGATAGTATTTGGAGACTGAGGCTTTGGAGGAGTAATTAGGGTGGTATTGTGTCATAATGGTGGGACTCTCATGATAGAATTGATGCCCTTACAGGGAAAAGAGAGAGAGAGAGATGAGAGCTCACGCTCCTTGTGCTCACACCAAGAAAAGGCCATGTGAGCATACAGGGAGAAAGCCATTGTCTATAAAACAGGGAAAGAGAACTGACCAAGAACTAAATCTGCTGATACTTTAATCCTTAGACCCTTCAGCTTCTAAAACTGTAAGAAATAGACTGTGTGGCTTAAGCAGGAGACATTTATGATACTTTGTTAAAGCAATCTGAGCTAAGAGACAATGTATATCCATATAATGGATACAGAATTTCTATTTATATTCTCTATACCAGCCTATTTCCTGCTTGTTATTGTTATTTGGTATTATTTTTCAACTACTTTTATTTCTTCACTTTATATTGTTTGCCTAATACACATTTTGGTAAGCTATCACAGTTCGTTTGAACTAAATCTAGACCTAAGGAGAAGAACAATGTCCCATGAAGGTTTGTATGTAATCATATCCTTGTCTCATTTGTCTACAAGTATTTCTCTAGTTTTTAATAGCCTTGTACATTACAGAGCTCTAATAGATATTGATTAAATGCAGAAAGCTATGAGATAAGGTATATGAAATACATGTGAATGCCCAAATTCTAATAGCATTGACAAAGATCAGAAACAAGTCTAAGTCTTAAATTAATAAAGGAAAAAAAAAGAAAACATCATTTATTCATTCCTTTTGGTGTTTTGGACTCTGTGTAGTATACTTTCTTCTTCTTCTTCTTTTTTTTTTTTTTGCCCTTTTATTTATTTGCTTTTTTAAAATTTTTTTATTATGTTATGTTAGTCACCATACAGTACTTCAATAGTTCCCCTTGTACTGCTCCATGATTCATCATTTATAAACTATTATATTTAGTAATTTTACATGATTCTACTATATACTTTTATGTAAAGATGAGAAAATTGAGACTCAGAGGAGCCAAGACGAAGTTTACAACTCTAGCACATTGAAGAGTGGGAATTTGGATATGTAAATGCCATAGAAAGTATTGTGTTTCATAAAAACTTTATGGAGAAAGTGCTACATAGGGTGCCTGGGTGGCTCCGTCAGTTTATTGTCAGACTCTTGGTTTCAGCTCAGGTCATCATCTCAGGGTTGTGAGATCAAGACCAGCATAGGGCTCCGCACTCAGCAGGAAGTTTCTGCTTGAGATTCTTTTCCCCTGTCCCTCCCCCCACTGGGGTGCTTTCTCCCTGCCTCCCGCTCTCTTTTTCTCTCTCTCTGTCTTTCTCAAATAAATAAATAAAATCTTTTAAAAAATAAAGTGCTACAATAACATAAAGCAGAGAAAGGACTTATTTGTAACAAGTTATGATACAGCATTTAGGTTACATAATGGAATTTGGATAGAATTTGAACTATAAGTAGAAGAGGGAGAGACAAGTAAATATAATTTTGGTATATTAACATCCTCCGAGAATTTTTATGATCATAAAAATTGGTCATAATTAAAGCAAATTAAGGATTCTTTCCATATCATTCTCAAGCTAAACACTTAATTGGGTTTTATGGATTTTCTTCACAATTATGGAGATTAACTGACAGTCTGTATTATATAAAATAGTAATTCAGATCAAAGGATCTGGAGTATGAATGCTTGGTTTGAAACTCAGACCCACCAGTCATTCACTTGAACAAGTCACTTTGTCTCTATGCACCTCAATTTCTTCGTCTAAAAATGAAGCTCCTGCTACTTCCTGTATCCCATAATTGCTGTATTCAGTCATATAAACCTTAAACATCCCATAAGACAATACTTTGCAAGTATACACTATTTTTTTCGGTTACACTATCAATTATTTTGAGAATTTTTCTGATACATTATGAGCAATTATTTTCTATTTACAAAGCTATTTCCTTCTAAAAATTCTCTGGATGGAAACCACAAGGGGTTTCCTTTACAGTCCCCTAGCTTTGAAAATATGGTGTCTGATTGGTTTGAAATTAATTTCTCTAGGCCTACCAGTCAGATAGACACTGTTCTCTCTAACATATTACCCGTTATCAATGAAGTAAAGTACTCTGGTAGGTTCTATTTCTATTCAATCTCCTTTTTGGTCTTTGCTTGAGGATATAATAAAAGATAACAATCATAGGGGAGGGGAGGGAAAACTGAATGGGAAGTCCTCAGAAAGGGAGAAAAACCAGAGAGACTCCTAACTATAGGACACAAACTGAGGGTTGCTGGAGGGGAGGTGGGTAGGGGGATGGGGTAATTGGGTGATGGTCAATAAGGAGGGCACGAGATGGTGATTTGATGAGCACTGTGTGTTATACACAACTGATAAGTTATTGAACACTACATCTGAAACTAATGATGTATTATATGTTGGCTAATTGAATTTAAATTAAAGGAGGGCACATATTGCATGGTGCACTGGGTGTTATATGCAAGTAATGAATCATGGAACACTACATCAAAAACTAAGGATATACTGTATGGTGACTAACATAACATAATAAAAAATTATTATAAAAATTTAAAAAATAAAAATAAATAAATAAGAACCAGAGTTTAATAAAAAAAAAAAAAAGATCTAGAAGCCATCATAAGAATTTATTTCCAATCCCCTGGGGAAATTTTACAACCCAAAGACTTAGCATTATCAAAGACTTTGATACAGAAACCAGGAAGTGATGTATACTAATGACTGTACTTTTGAATTTTTTAAGCAATAAAATATGCAAAAACGTAGGACCAGTTTTCAGGGTCAGTAGTGTTGATTATCTTTAAAGAGTAGCATTGGTGCCTGGGTGGCTCAGTTGGCTAAGTGTCTGACTCTTGATTTTGGCTCAGGTCATGATCTCAGGGTCCTGGGATGAGCCCCAAAAGAATTTCCCTGTTGAGCAGGGAGTCTGTTTATTTCCCTATTCCTCTGCCCCTCCCCCTGATTCCTCTCTGTCTCTCTCTCTCTCTCAAATAAATACATAAATAAATAAGTACATTTTTAAAAAACATATTTAAAAAAATAGCAAAGTCATTCACTACCCGAAAAAGCACACATACAAAATATTTTTATCAATTCATTTACTGAAAATTAACATTTTAATACACTCAGATTTTGCTTTAAGTTTCTATATACTTCATACTCTCACTCTCCTCCAAATAATTCTTTAATTCAAAACAAATTTCCCATTCACCTATTTAGCAGGTACAGTCAGTCAGATATTGTGCTAAGTGCAAGGTTGTAATTCACCATTAGAAATTATCCAGACCTTCAGATAATCTCACAAAAGAGAATAAAGAAATCAACAAATAAGGTATCCTGTGACAAGCAGAAGGCTATGGAAATATGAAGAAAATACCTATCAAATAGGTGGTGGGCGGGGGCAGGGAGGAAGCAAATGAAAAAGTGTACGTGAACAGAGGCATTAATTGGCTCCACTCAGTCATGCCTCACTTGATCTAAAAATCTTTATCCAGAGTTTTAGAAAACTTCTCCTGTAATGATTATCTAACATTCTTTCTCTATACCAAGTATGAATTTTCCAATTACCTAGTAAGAGACCACTTCCCTTGCAGTAAGACTATACTAGTCCTGACACATGCTCTTGATCAGTGTTTTTTCCGAATAGTAGATGAAGGCATGCCAGACAGAGAGTAATGCAGAGGCAAATAGTTGCAATATGACTGTGTCTAAAACTTCAAGGAATTTGGTTTGAGTTATGTGACTAAGGGTGAGTGGTGAATTTAGAAAAGTAAAAATTTCTAGTTGATGAAGTGCTTTATTTGAAAATAAAGAAGTCCGAAATTTTCACTACAGTTCATGAAGAGCTATTGAGTAATTTTAAGAGGAAGGAGACAATTATGTTCATATCTCTTAGTTAAAATAATCATGAAAAGTATCTATTATATTCAAGATCAGAGGAAGCAGTGTAAGTTAACCCCAGTATAACCTAAGTACGGCAATTATCAAAGCACTTAAATATTAACAATACTTCTTTGCTGGCAGTTGATACCCAAATCATAATTAAGTGTCCCTGATTAGTCTCAATAATGATCTTTCTATGATTGGTTTAAATCAGAACCCATTTAAGGTAAAGACATTATTTGGTCATTATATGAGTTAAATCTCTTGTTGTGCAATGGTGTCTGCTTTATTGTTTTTACTTTCTACTATTGATTATTACAAAAGCTAGGTCAATTCTTTTAGAATGTCCCATATTTTATATCTATATTTTTTGTTTTTTTCTGGTGTCATTCAAATGATTCCTCTATCTTCTGTGTTTCATGTTAATGGAAATTAACTTTAGAAGCTTGACAAGTACAGATTCAACTTTTCAAAGACTAAGTCAGAATGTCTTTATTAAGATGTATAGCTGAGCTAAGGCAAAACAGAATTTATAAACTACTTTTTGGTTTATGAGATGTGTTCTCTTTTGTTTTTATGTTTCTGTTTATTTTTTATTCTTTAGGAAAACGATTGGCTGAAAACCATGAGAGATAATAATGTACCCTAAGACAGATTGATGCAGTTATTAGGGAAAATGATTTCCATTTTCTCTGGGTGTTTCTTAAACTTGTGATTTCAACTGCAAATGGTGCATGTTCTTTCTATCCCTGGGTCATGGCAATTGGTACATTTCTGTTAGCATCTCCACTAGTTAAACAAAGATAGCACCATTTTTCTCATACTAATTTCTGTTTTTCTTTCGGGTAAAACCCGGTTCCCAGAGGAACCAAAATGACTATAAAGGCTACTCTCTCTTTTTCACATGTCATCTGCTAAATGACAACTTAGAATTATCAGTGGAAATTAACAAACATTAAGCAGAGGAAGAATTATTTACACAATCAAAAACAACTTAGGTAACGTGGAAACTCCTTCTTCACCAGTTTTTGTCTTCAGTTGGCCTATACCCTCCAAAAGAATTAATCCCATATATTAATTTGGCCAAATATTGATAACCAACAAACCTTTTTTCCTAAGTGAATACTTGATTGATCTACTTTTGTAAAGTGTTTACTCATTTTTTTTTTATTTTATGGACTAATTCATTAGACATGTAAAGCTCAAGCTGTTTCATATGATATTTGAACAATAATCAGAAATTATAGATCAAATGTTTTAGTCTATAGATGAGAAGGCCTTATAAGTGAAACCCAGTCGTAAATCACCATGTTAGGCTCTTAACAACATATGAAAAAATAGGGAATTTGTTTGAATTCTTGAAAGGCAAGATGGCCATAGAAGGTATATTCCATATTTTGATGAACTAAGCAAACATGTTAGGGCCACCTGATCCCACAAAAAATATAGTCTCAGGGACTACAATGAAATATAGAAAGATAAAAAAAATCAGTTCAAATTACTACCTGGATTTGTTAGCTTTATTGTAGAAGACAAATTTGAGGTGTTATAAGAAAGCAATTTGGACATAGCTTGTATTATTAGTCCTATGTTCCATTCTTTAGTGCCCCCTCAGTTCCTTTGAGTTTCTAAAAACCTTAGTTCTGTTAACTGTGGGAGCCTAGGGTTTACCTAATGATAAAAAAAAGGGTCTGGAACAAAGTCAACAGTTGGAAAGTATGACAGCTATCAGATTGTTTGAGAATGGTGAATCAGAGATGTCAAAAAGTTTAAAGGGGCAAAAGAGTTGAGAGAAGGGAAAAATACAGTGGTAATTTTTATGGTCTAAATATTTAGGATTAACACAAGTGAAATAGTAAGGATAAGGGAAGAAAAAGACAAAAAGAAGTATATGTACCTTATAAAAAAATCAACTAAAGATCTTAGGAGGGGGATGCCTGGGTGGCGCAGTCGTTAGGCGGCTGCCTTCGGCTCAGGGCGTGATCCCGGCGTTCCGGGATCGAGTCCCACATCGGGCTCCTCCGCTGGGAGCCTGCTTCTTCCTCTCCCACTCCCCCTGCTTGTGTTCCCTCTCTCGCTGGCTGTCTCTCTGTCACATAAATAAATAAAACCCTTTAGAAAAAAAAAAAGATCTTAGGAGGAAGGTGTTTAGAACCTACTTTCATATTCTTTTTTTTTTTTTTTTAAAGATTTTTTTTATTTATTTGACAGAGACAGAGACAGCCAGCGAGAGAGGGAACACAAGCAGGGGGAGTGGGAGAGGAAGAAGCAGGCTCATAGCGGAGGAGCCTGATGTGGGGCTCGATCCCGCAAGGCCGGGATCGCGCCCTGAGCCGAAGGCAGACGCTTAACCGCTGTGCCACCCAGGCGCCCCCTGCTTTCATATTCTTGATTCATAAATTCTTGTAGTTGATACCTGCTTTTGGAAATGTGTTGTTTTTTGAGGTAGTTTACTGCATTTCAGGGTTAAATCCTTTGTGTGAATGAATATCCAAGTTCTAAATTTGTTAGCACATTAATACAGGGTAGCATTAATCCTTGGGGGTATGTTCTGGAGAATAAGAGTAGGACATACAGTGAAAGAAATTATCCTTTTCAATGTAGTTCTAAGGCTTGCTTTCATGGTAACTTTTCTCAATGAAAATCAATATTCTAACTGTATGCCATATAAAGTTGTATCTGGTGAATCTCTGTTGGAAATGTTTCTGTGGTATATGTATATGTATATATGAGAAATTTAGTTTGAAGATCAAAATGTAAGAGAGTCTGACAATGGGGAAGTTAATATAAGACAGGTTGAGCAACTGTCTTTAAAATCTCAACAGTGATAAAATCAGTAAGGACTGCTTGTTTTACATAATAGTCATTCAGGGATTTATTTCTACCTAAAAATTCAGATCTACTAAAACTAAGCACACTCATCCTTTGTAACCAAGCAATTTCCTTCCTAAGGATAATATATTACACCAAACAAAATTGATTGAATGTATGTCATCACCCTCATAGCAAACAATGAGATACACCCTTAACACTATCAGCAATAAAATAGATGCATGAATGTGTGATACCATCACACAATGGGAGCCGTATAAGGCAACAAAAATGAATACTACAACTATTTGTAACTGTAAATAACACATGCTTTTACACATTGAACATCCCCTCAACCACCCTGCTTCCACCATCTACATCTCTAGTTCTCAAGTCTAAAATTAGCTCAAGAGAATGGAGGTGGTGTGGGGAAATGGCCCAAGAAGGAAATCCTTGGAATTTACTCAAGGTTGCCTGTATCAAGCATTGGGAAACTGGTCCAGTTCTTGTCCAGTTCCCACATGGCTGTGTCTTTTCCACTCCTGCAGCTCTTGGGTACCTACTGGCCTGTTTTCTATACTTCCCAACCTCTCTTCTGCATTTTACTCTCACCACTTCCCTCCATCTGCAGCCAGTCATATTACCTTCATACTCCACTGGAATACTGAGACTCTTCTGTGATATAAATATATCAAGCTAGGGACATTTTCACAGCCCCCTGGACTCCACCACCCACTAACCCTAACTTTCCTAAGTCACTTCTCTAAAATTAAGTGTTTTTTTCTCTATAAAATTCAGGTAACAAAATTATGGTGTAAGGTTGCTGGATAGTGATTACCTGTGAAAGATGGGGGTGGAGAAGTATATGAGGGGCTCCTAAAGTGTTGATTATAGTCTGTTTCTTAATTTGAATACCGGTTACATAAGTCAGTTCACTTCTGAAAATTTGAGTTATAGACTCGTTATTTGTTCACTTTTCTGTTTATATGCTATACTTCAAATAACAAGTTCACTAAAGAAACATATTGTTTTATTGCTGTAAAAATATATATTTTGACTAAGTCTTGTAACAAGATATTAACAAGATGAAAACATACAAGTGATATTCAAATAATAACTAGTCACTTAAGTCATTAATGCAAATAGTATTTGAATAGCTCCAAAATGCCAAGCACTATGTTAGGTATTCACATTATGAAAATAATCCCTATCCTTAAAAATTGTGTTGTCTAGTTGATATACAAAAATAAGCAGAATTAATAAATAAATGCAAATATAGAGGTAATGAGGAGGGTAATGAAGAGGGAAGTGCACTAGAGCATGGTAAGTTCTCTGAGATATTTATAGTTAGTTGTCAGTATGTCGTTAAAGTTTTGAGGAATCATAGATTAAAGCAAGAACAAATCTGACATTAAAAAACCAAGTAAACAATGTTTCTTAACTTTGCTAGATCTTAATTTGTTTGAAATTGTGTTCACTACAACTTGGTTTACCCCACTTCAATATTTGCATAAATGAATTTATCTGGTTCAGCTGTTGCCTCCTTATTTGTTTAAGATTTACCAAGTGTAAGACTCATATTTCCCGTATATGAGCTAAAGGAAATACTTCACATATATTTCAATTAGACGAAGTCCAACACAGCAACTGATGCTATTCTGCATGGTGGTTATCTTGGGAAAGAAGAGAGTGGGTAGTCATTGAAAGGGCTTAGTAGAGACGCCTAGATGGCTTAGTCAGTTGGGCATCTGCCTTCAGCTCAGGTCATGATCCCAGAGTCTTGGGATTGAGTCCCGCATCAGGTTGCTGCTCAGCCGGTAGCCTGCTTCTCCCTCTACCTGCCGCTCCCCCTGCTTGTGCTCTCTCTCTCTCTGACAGATAAATAAATAAAATCTTAAAAAAGAGAGAGAGAGAGAGAAAGTGAGCTTCCATTGTACAGGTAATTTTCTATTTATTAGCCTGTGTGGTGATTACATAAAATTTCACTTTTTATTTTAATTCATCAAATGATAAACATACACAATTATTGTTTTATGTATATACATTTTAATAAATTAGTTTAAAATTGTTAATTTGAGAACCACACAAAAAGAAAAACCACAGAAAAGTTATGGCAGTGCATTTTTCAAAACTACTTACATTGAGGGGTGGGGAGAAACAAAGGTTAATTCATCAGTCACCCTTTAGTGGAAGTTGCCTTTGTATCATTAACACATGATCTTATTCTGTGCTGCAATTTTTGAAGGTAAAAATGACTCCCTAACTATGAATTTTTTCCAAGAGTGTAATACATTCCAAGTCCCATCCTAAGAGAGAAAATTTAAGAAGATACTGTATTTTACAAATATGACAGAAAACGTCTCTGGAATTACCTTTCTCCCCCTCACAGAAATTACTAATTCTCTAAGATAACAGCTACTACATAAAATTAAGTAATGTACGCAGGTATACTCTTGTATATTCAACATAAAATTTTCCATTCAGTTAAGTGGAATCCCACTATTTAGATGTATGAAGCAAAATAACATAGCTTCAAATATCTTGAATTTATGGTACCTTAAGTTTAGATGGTAATGAGATGGTTGGACAATGGTTATATTTTAAACATGAAGTTGGAAGGACTTGCTGATAGTTTTTATATGAGGCAGAGAGAGAGAAAATACTCTACCATCTTTGCCTTGAACAACTGGATAAATGAAACTGTCATATTCTAAAATAGAAAGATTAGGTTGCTGCATATATCCCATAAAGAATTCTGGCTCAAATATTTTGTGAAGCCCATTAACATAAAAAATGGAGTCTTAGAGTTGGTAAGGAAGTGGTCACACCAAGAAAGGTACATTTGAGTGTTTTCACTCTATTTAAAGTGACCTGGAGAGAGTGAGGAGATAAGAGTGTCAGGATGCAAAGTAGGATCAGAATCTTGGCTCAGCCTGGCTTAGCTGGGAGGGTGTGGGTATTATGTTTACATTTTATGATCACGGTAATGCCTGTGTCATAAGATTTTTCTAAAGATTGAATGAGACAAAGATGTCTATCAAGATCAGATTACAGGGGCGCCTGGGTGGCGCAGTTGTTGGGCGTCTGTCTTCGGCTCAGGGCGTGATCCCGGCGTTCCGGGATCGAGTCCCACGTCGGGCTCCTCTGCTGGGAGCCTGCTTCTTCCTCTCCCACTCCGCCTGCTTGTGTTCCTTCTCTCGCTGGCTGTCTCTCTGTCACATAAATAAATAAAGAATCTTTAAAAAAAAAAAAATCAGATTACAACTGGAGGTTCATATTTAGATGCCTGACAGACACTACCTTTAATTAGGCTGTTAATGACTTGACAACATGCTTTAATATCTCCAAAAGTACCTTCTAACATCTCGCCCCAAGAGAACCACCACCACCATAAAAAAAAAAAATTGAAAGAAAGAAAAATTAGAGATAATCAACTAAAAAATAATTTTCTAACCATTAATGCTTCCTGCAATATCACCCTTAAAAATGTATCAAAGTGGGGCAGGTAGCTAAAGAGTTGTTCCAGAGCAATACTCTGAGGAAATAGAAAATAGTTTCAGCATTTGTGTTAACAGGAAGGTGGAGAAGTAAAGACATAGATCTTAGAACACATCATAGGAAGACCACTTTTCCTGCAAGGAGTTTATCATGGGGAACACTTAAAACCATATGTTAAACATTTCTAAAGTCTTGCATAATTGTATAAATATGGGAAAATACTGCCCAATACTAGACAAATCATTGTAATCATCACAAACTCTTAGGCAAATAAAGAACAAGAATCCTTTACATTCGAGGTAGGGAAGGTAGAAGAGTGGCAGATACTTGTTAAGCTTTATATCTAATTAAAATCCTGACAGTTTATTAGTTAGGTACAAAATTATTTACAAACACAGTAGACATGCAGTTAATACATTTCTAAATATATTTGTGTTATTTAAAAACAATGTAGGGGTGCCTGGGTGGCTCAGCTGTTAAGCTTCTGCCTTTGGCTCAGGTCATGATCCCAGGGTCCTGGGATCGAGCCCCGCATCGGGCTCCCTGCTCAGTGGGAAGCCTGCTTCTCCCTCTCACACTCTCCTTGCTTGTATTCCCTCTCTCGCTGTCTCTCCTTGTCAAATAAATAAATAAAATCTTAAAATAAAAATAAAAACAATATATATATATAGGATGTTATTATAGAAGTTATTGATAATTTGAGTATTAAATTTTGAAAACAACTTTAAAAAACTCATTTATAATAATTATTCTTACCTTGTCCCTTTTCTCTGTTCTTACTTTCCCACCATCCAAGAATATTATGACACTGTCCACTCATATAACCAGCTGCTGTGTTGTACAGTGAAATATTTGTAGGATAGCTGCATGCCAGATGGAAATCACAGGTAACAGTGCCAATGTATATAAATAAGCGTACTTCTACTTTCAAATTCCAGTGTAGTCTATTAATATTTTTATGAACTCAGAGTTAGAAAAAAAAAATCAGTGGATGATTTTGAAAACTGGGTTGCTCAGAAAAAAGTAAAAATATCAAGAAAGGGAATGTTACATAGCAGAGCAGATTGTAAGGTGCAAAATAAAGGTAACACAAGGGAAGAAGGCCGAAATAAAATTTCGATAGAGATGGAAAATATAGATTCTGTTCTCCTAATGCAGGTTACTAACGTACCAAAAAGTCTGTACATAATAAAGAAAATACAATATGAAACTTTGAGTGCTATGAAGAATTTAACTACTAGTATTTTGGCCTGATCTTTCATTTTCTAGAATCAAAGGATCTTATAAACATTTGCCTTTTACTTTTGACATTTCTCATGAGCGAAAGGAAACTATAGGACACAAGAACACATATTCTGGAGATAATTCTGACAGGTGCTGATACGAAAGTGAGAAAAGCCATTGGAGACCATAGCCATGATAGAGACTGAGTGCATTTTGTGATGTTGTTGGCAAAATGTGGATGATCTAAGTTGGGAGTCTAAGACAGCAACAGAGAATTTTAAGCAAAAGTTCAAATGCACAAAGGAGATAGGAAACTAGCAGACACATGATTTTTAGGAAGGTTGCTGTAAGAAATGGTTACGGTTTTGTTAGGAGAGCAGATGAGGACTTTCAAAAATGTGGGTACCCAATAACGGATGATCCTTTGTTATCCAGAGTCAGTCTTCCACTTTCTGGAGAGTCTTAATGGTTCTTGAATTTATATCAGGGGAGAAGCTGGTTTGTGTTCTGATATTAACATTCTTTATCAGCTTCTCAGGGGATTTTTGTCTTGTTTGGGTGAAAGTTATAAGGGAGTCCTATTGCTTACTAATTTAATAGCAATGATGCCATTTTCTAATATTGGTAATTAATACCAGTCTCTACAATTACATTATATACAGCTATATCCTCAGAATGAAAAATATATATATATATACAGATCGATATAGATATGTAGATACACACACACATATATATTTATATTTATATTTATATTCTCAGAATGCATGTATACATACACACACTTTTGGGAACTCCTTCAAATCTTCTAAGTTGTCAAAGAAGAATTGAAAACATCACTCTAGCGGATTTGGATATAATAGAATTACAAAACTACTCACTAAAGCCTTATGGATTCCATTGTATTAAGTTCCAAGTACTATTGTTTAAGAAGTATACTGTATTAAAATGTATTAAGTATTAATACATTAATACATGTATTAAGTTGCATTAAGTTGAGATAAGCAGGGAGTCTAGGACCTTGCCACTCAGAGTGTGATTTGTGAATTAGAAGCATCATATTCTTCTGAATTTACATATTCAGAATCTTGACCCCACCCAAAATCTATAGTCATTATCAGTATGACTCAATCTGTATTTTCCAAAGGACATAATTTGTATCATAATTTATATATATCAATGGATATAAATTATGAAAGACACTGACCTTAAAATATGTAAAGCTTCCCAACATCAGTGTTTAGTAAAATGCCTCTTAGAAACCAGATGCCATGTAAGAAACCCACCTATCTTGAGACCTTCATATTGTGAGAAAGTCTAAACCAGAAAGAAACAGAGGCCCTATGGAAAACCATTGTGGTACCAGGCTTTTGAGTAAGGACTTTGGATTTTCTAACACAGCACAACCAAGTAAATGACTTTTGTCATGAGCCACAAGGCTGAATCCTGCCTATATTTCTGACCCTAATAATCATGAGCAAATAAAAATGATTCTTGTTTTAAACCACTATGTTTTGGAATCATTTTATGCATCAATAAAACACATTTCCTTAAAAAACAACTGAGAAAGAAGGAAATGACTACCTCCCAAGGATGTGTAAGCAAATCAATTCCAGTTTTCCTCAAATCACATTTCTGTGATAAAATCAATATTTGTTAGTAAATGCCTATTCGTCTGATCTTGCATGATGCAATCACCCTCCTTAACCCATGAACCATTTTTAAGCAATGTTAAACTTTTGCAACTCACAAAATATGTGAATTTCTTTCCCTCCTCCTGGTTCTTACATGTCCCTGAAAGACATTTGTGGTCTAACAAGTTCATTCCCATCTTTTAAGAATCCTCCAATATAAATCCACCACAGAGACTTCTCTGATATCCATTCAACTGCTCCTAGTCAAAAGGAAGTGTCTCTTCCACTGAGCTTTTATATACCATATACCCATCTCTCTCATAGCAAGTTTTAAATAATTGTACATATAATTACTTTCCTTGTTATACTATGAATTTTTTGAGAGTAGGTGTAGGTTGCTTTATCATCCATACCCTTGTGTAGACATTTTTTTTAAATCCAAGTAGAATTGGTGCTCAAATAAGACTGATAGAGGCAGACCAACAAATAAATAATGGCCTGTGAGTGAATGAATATACATAGTTATATAATAGCTTTTCATGATCTCAACACAGTAACAAGTTCCATTCCTACCAGGTCTAATAGATTTATGAGAGTGATTTAAGTATTGAAAACAATAATTTGTAGGTTTTTTGTTTGTTTGATTTTGTTTGTTTTTATAAATTTAACTTTTCTATTACTTATGTCTTATTTATTTATTTGAGAGAGAGAGAGTGGGGGAAGAGGCAGAGGGAGAGGGAGAATCCCAAGTAGACTCCCCACTGAGTACAGAGCCCAACTTGGGATTCAATCTCATGACCTGAGCTGAAATCAACTTGGATGCCCAACCAACTGAGCCACCGAGGTGCCCAAACAGTTTGTAGTTTAAAAATCATAATCATAACATTATGATTGAGCAGTGCCCTAAGAAGTGTATTATTACAAGATATCTAAGCATAAAAATATTGACTAGAAAATTGCAAGTAACCCCAACATTTCCAAATATATTTTCAAAATTAATTCAAATGATTAAATTTTATAATGAATATAATTAAAAGCCATGTAAATTTTAAGTCCAAAACTCCAAAAATTTGCCACCTTATTTAGCATTTAGAAATAGATGATTGTATTTTTTTCAAATTGTTTGATTAGATTAGATTAATACTCCAATTAAGCTGAGAAATTTCTATATGTACACTCTGATAAAGTTTAGATTTACTTTAATATTTATGCCATAGAATTCAAAGAAATTCATGAGGGAATATAAAAACTCCTAGCTATTTATTTACTGCAAAGCAAACATTAAAAATAAGATTAGGTAAGTCATATGTAATGTGAACTAGGAGATATATCTAGAACATATATTTATACATGGATTACTGGCTCCACGTTCCATTTTCTTTTGTTATTTGTATGCTCCGTAATTGACCAAATCTAATTTGCTTTAACCACCACCTCTAAGATAAATCCGGAGTCTTTCTTTTCAGAAAGTTCTACATTCCTTCTGTCTTCCCTTTTAGATATGCGATATATACAAATTGAAACATACTTTTTTAGAAGAGACTGTCTTACTCTAAATTTATTTTTTATTTATTCTTTAAAATTTTATTTATTTCGAGAGATAGAGTGAGAGAGCACAAGCAGGGGGAGGGGCAGAAGAAGAGGGAGAGAGAGAGAATCTTAAGCAGGCTCCAGATCAGTGTGGAGCCCCAAAGGGGGCTGCATCTCACCACCCTGAGATCACAATCTGAGCCAAAATCAAGAGTCAGACACAACTGACTGAGCCACCAAGGTGCCTCTAAATTTTATTTTTAATCCAAATTATTTTATGAAAATTTTACATGAGGAAGTTGTTTCCAGTGTTTTAAGTTTATTACCCTACATGTTCCCACAGATATGAATGAGCCATTTGACAGGAGTTAGATATTAAATGACAAATTGAAAAAAAAAAATCAAAAACTCCCTTTCTAAAATCTTCCTTACTCATCCTGATAACATCTTCCTCCCAGTTACTGAACTTCTAAACCTAAAGTCATATGGACATCTTAATAGGGTGTGTAACATGATGATTTAATACACATTGTGAAATCAAGTTAACACATCCATCGCCTTACAGTTACCTTTTTGTTGTTGTTCCTATGGTATCACAAAGACCCTAAATAACCAAAGCAATCTTGAGAAAGAAGAACAAAACTGGAGGCTTCACGCTTTCTTTCACTGTATTACAATGCTGTAATAATCAAAACAGTATAGTAGTGGTATAAAAACAGATGCATAGACCAATGGAACAGATAGAGAGTTTAGAAATAAACTCACATGTACACAGTTGGCTAACCTTTGAAAAAGGAACCAAGAATATACAATGGGGAAGGGATAGTCTCTAATAAATGGTGCTGGGAAAACTGTGTATCTACAAGCAAATGAATAAATTTGGACCCTTATACCATACACAAAAATTAACTGGAAATGGATTTAAAATGAAAGAACTGAAACCGTATTATAACTCTGCCTATTCTTAAGCAGTTTTGATGCCCAGTTGAATGTCCTTATATGATTATCTCTTAAGTCATTCTTCATCTTCATGTTCCTTCTGTCATTCATCTTTCAGTATTTAGATCATACTCAGTACACTTTATTGAATGTGTGGATGAGTTAATAAACCTCACATGTAACTTAGTAAAATCTTTTCCTGTCTTGTATCACTTACTAAATGTATTCATAGTTACTTTACAGCCATCAAAGTTGTAAATTAGGAATATACTTATGAGTTGGAGGAAACCCACAAGACATGCTTTTAGTACTAAAGAGGCATTGGTCTCTATTTAGTCTACTAGTGACCAGTTAGATATATATTATGTATGTTGTGTTCATCTTAATACCTTTTAGAAATAGAATATGGGACCTGAACACAAGCTGTTTCTGTTTAATTAATTTTGTGGTTTATGAGTATGCAAACTTATTGAAAATTGGATAATTGACATAATTAGGGATACTGCATGTAAAATAATTGATTCTGTTTTTAAAAAAGGAATATATGGGGAATCTCTGTACCTTCTCAATTTTGCTGCTACCTAAAACAGCTCTAAAAAGTAAAGTCTATTAAAAATTATATATAAATGGTAGTTTAGACAAATGCTTAACATTGTGTTCTATATATTAATTATGATTGGTACTATAAAGTGAAATATTAATGCAGACTAACTGCTATAACAAATAATATAAGTATGTAGAATGTCTCAAATTAAAGTTTATCTCTTGTTCACATAAAAGCATTTGGCAGGTGAACGTAGCAGGGTTTTGTCTTATATGCAGCCATACAGAGATCTCGTGTGGTGAGGCTCTGACATTTTAATGAGAACCTTCCAAGATTTCATGGAGCTATGGTTTCTTTGGATTGGTAGATACTCAGCATATGAGGAGGACTTGGATTATCCTGTGAATCTAGCACAATTGGCCAAAGTCTGTCCTTCTGGACAGCAGCTGTCTATGTGTATGCTCTACATTCTCTGGAAGATGAGTATGCCCATATTCAGATACTCAGCATCAACCTTTTTTCTTCTTGATTGGAACTGAACCATGGTATCATATAAAATTTAACTACAGTCCTAATTATTTCCTTCAGCACTGTGCCTTTTAAACCTCATGGCTTATGTATATGTTTACTCAGACTCACATTACTTTGATAGAAATTTAAAACAAAGTAAAATGTACTTTTTGTGGTATCTAAAAGTAAAAAGTATTACACAGAATTTTATCAGTTATCTCCTCTATGATTCTAAGAAGCAAACTACATAAAGATTGGGAATGAAATATTTTAATTAATAATTATATAATTTATATGATTTAAATTTCATTTCCCACTGATGACAACATTGTAACTTTTAAGCATCCCTTTCCTATTCTAAATTATAGAAGTTGTAGATAAAAGAGAAAATAAAAACCCAAAAGTCCGGTCTCCCAAATGAGATCTCTTAGTATCAAAACCAAAGCTAAAATAGAGAGCAAAGCAAAGAGCAGGGCTGAAACCACAGCCTATTGTACTCTTGATCTGGAAGCAGGTGGGAGTTGCCAGAAGTTCTGTTCTTGCAAGACAACCATAGGGGAAAAAAAAAGACCTCCATTGAAAACTTGAAAATGACTAGAGTCAGGCTCATAGATGGAAACTAGAGGTCAAGTGTGTAGGTCATTTCTCTCCCCAGCTTCAAAAAGAGGGCTTCATAAAGCTGATGCTGACCTTTGTCCAGACCTAAAGCTTTTATGAAACTATAGTCCAGGCAGATGGGAAGAGAAATTCACAAACCCTTGACCAGAGAGTGAGCCAAGCCACCTGCTGTTCTGAAGAATAGATTCTCTACATCCCCAAAATAAGCACATAGCATCAGCCCATATCAAGATTAAAGACCTATTTTTTGGATAGGAGGCCACAAAGGAAGAACTAACTGAAAAAAAAAAAATGTTGGATGGGATAAATGTATATATAGAGAGAGTAATGAAAAAATGATCAAAATATAATTTCATACAAAGAAATTCAACAGTGGTTAGTATATAAAGATACCTAATTTTAAGTAAGATGGGCAAAAAACAGAATATATATGCTTCCATGTAAATTTCAAATATTAGTCTGAAATAAACTTGAGAGTATTTTTGGTTTCTACAAAAAGAGGGATAATAGGGATAGAAGTTAATTTCCACAAAAAAAGGTAGAAATGATGCAAAAATATCAGCTGGCTATCAACAAGAACAATTAAGATGTTCCAGTGAGAATGACATGATGTTGAAAAATTAAGATGCAAGACAGAGGAAGGTATATGTTAAACAAGTAAAAGTCAAATTAAAACCTATGAATGCAGATGAAGAGATATTTTTAAATGTTTAATAGAAATTTCTATATAAAAAAAAAAAGACCACAGAAACTTGGTACCTTAGATCCTCAAACTAAGATACATTTCAAGTGCTAAGCAAGGAAAAGAACTAATCTGGATACATGTGAGTGAAAGGTGACTTTTCAAGGATAAAAAGGAATGTTAAAAATAGTGCAGGCAAAACATAGAATATATACAGAGGATGACAGTTGTCCTGAAAGTATTCTTTAATGAAAACTAGATGGCAAAATAAAATAAAAATAAACATAAAAGTAAGGAAGGAAAAATAATTGTCAGTCTAGAATTCTAAATTGAGGTAACTCATTCATTATTAAAGGAAATAAAGAATTTTTGTGATGACAGATATTTACTGTAAGAAAAACTAAATGACATAATTTCACAAGAAAAAATTGCATACAAAGGAAGGAATGAGATACAAAAATTGCTAAATTCAGATACTGACAGAAAATGTTGGTGAATTTAACCAGTGAATATAAAAGAAAAAAAATTAGATGTGGCTAAATGTTGTACCTTAGAAAAGGTGAAACTAATGTTTAGAAAACTCTAACAAAGAAGATAGAAAGGGGAGGGGCACCTGAGTGGCTCAGCCATTGGGTGTCTGCCTTTGGCTCAGGTCATGAACCCAGGGTCCTAGGATGATGAGCCCTGCGTCAGGCTCCCTGCTTCTCGGGAAGCCCGCTTCTCCCTCTCCCACTCCCCTTGCTTGTGTTCCCTCTCTCGCTGTCTCTCTCTGTCAAATAAATAAATAAAATCTTTAAAAAAAAAAAAAAGAAAGGAGAAAGGGGAGGAAAGGTGTTGAGTGAATAGAGATGCTAAGTGGTTTCTTATTCCAAGAGACAGAAATCAATATGCTGAAGAAAGTCAGACCTTGTTAGAAATAGTTGTAATTCAGTAATGTCAAATATTTATGGACATCCAATAAAAAAATTAAAAATACATATGGATTCCAAATGTACAGAAAAAACTAAGATAGCATATAGAAAACTTTAAAATACAATAAAAGTTTTCAATGGAAAAGAGAAAATTAGGTTAAAGGATGTTAAATATAATTTAAGGCATATGTTCAGAATGATTAAAATTAACAAATAAACTATAATATATAAATTGTATGTAAATTATAATATATAAACTATAAATAATTATAAACTATTATACCTATATACATCTTTTAAGACAGTCAAATAAATATTGAAAAAGCATATATATCAAATGGCAACCAAATGAAAGTAGAATTTTCCAAATGAAAATTATAAAAAATAATTTAAGAAAAATATTAAAAAATAATCAAATGGCCAATAATGATAAAAGAAGTATTTCACAAGAAGATTTAAAAAAATCGTGAAGTTTTATATACACAAAGCAAGGCCCCAAAATATGTAATAAAAAACTCAAGTATAAAGTTATAATCTTAGTAGATGTCTCAATATGCTTCCATAAATATGTAAACTGTTGAAGCTGTTTAAAAGATTTGTAATCACACCTGGGTGGCTCAGTTGGTTAAGCTTCTGCCTTCAGCTCAGATCATGAGCTCAGGGTCCTGGGATTGAACCCCGTGTCTGGCTGTCTGCTCAGCGTGGAGTCTGTTTCTCCCTCTCACTCTACCTCTGTGCTCTCCCTCTCTTTCTCTCTCTCTCAAATAAATAAATAAAAACCTTAAAAAATTGTAATCAATCAAATAGACATATATAGAAAAGCTATTTAATACATGTTTAAGATGATGATGGAGGAGAAACCAAACTTACCTGTTAAAATATATGCAAAAATGCATGAAAATATAGGCAATCTGCCTTCAGCCCTATGAAGGATAAAATATGGCTATAAATTAATTGATGTTTCTCATACTCAAAGTGGAATCTCATTAATCTCTCTTGAAAATGACTTGGTTTTAATGACTTGGTTGACCAGTAGAGTATCATCAAATGATGCTAGGCAGTTATTAGCCTAGTCTCTGAAAACACTTAACAGTTTCTACTCTTTTGGGGCCTTGAACTGCCATATAAGAAGTCCAACTACTCTGAAGCTATCATGTTCTGACAAAGCCCAAGACACAGAGGACTAAGTATAGGTTCCTCAATGAAACTCCAACTTTGTAATTATCTCTACCAGAGGCCAGAATGTGAATGTGCTAAACCAACTTAGACTTCCAGTTTAATCCATCCACCAAATGAGTACCATCAAGGTGTTTGTTGACATGTCTTGGGAAATTAGTAAGTAGAATTTTCCCCAAATTCTTGACCTACAAAATTTTAAAATATAGCAAAATATTTTTTGTTTGATTTTGTGGGCTATTTTGTTATGGAGCAGTAGATGCTGAAAACAAGCAATGCTTTAAAAAGCACATATCAGGGGTGCCTGTGTGGCACAGTCAGTTAAGCTTCCGACTCTTTTTTTTTTTTTTTTTAAGATTTTATTTATTTATTTGACAGAGATAGAGACAGCCAGAGAGAGAGGGAACACAAGCAGGGGGAGTGGGAGAGGAAGAAGCAGGCTCATAGCAGAGGAGCCTGATGTGGGGCACGATCCCACAACGCCAGGATCACGCCCTGAGCTGAAGGCAGACGCTTAACCGCTGTGCCACCCAGGCGCCCCTAAGCTTCCGACTCTTTGTTTTGGTTCATATCATGATCTCAGGGCATAATATCCAGCCACCTGTGGGACTCCACCCAGAGTGGAGTCTACTTGATATTCTCTCTCTCTCTCTACTCCTCCCACTCAGGTGCTCTCTCTCTCTCTCCTAAATAAATAAATCTTTAAAAATAAGTTAAAACTAAAAAGCATATATCAGACTATATATATATACATAGTTTACAAATTCAAGAATCAGTATTGAAAAACTGACTAATGGAGCCCACCACATTAAGAGATTGAGACAAGTTTTTGCCTCAATAGATGCAAAAAAAATCAGTAAAATGCACCATTAATGTATAACAACATTGAATAAATTGATCTGTTCAATTTACAAGTAGAAAAATCCATATTTAATCTAAAATGTTAGCAAAATGCATTTGATGCAGCCTTTCTTGGGAAAAAATTTTGACTGTTAATGTCAGTATTGTGCATAGTTCAAGGTTTTTCACAGTTTAGTTGACCATTCATAGTGGTCCCTTAAATCTCATGAAATGGATGGATAGATAGATAGATAGATAGATAGATGAAAGATGATAGAGAGAGAGAGATGCACTTCAGATTTTTGCTGCTAAAGAGACTAAGTCTGTTAAATGTTCTAATCATCTTAAGATAAACAGATGGCTTCTATTCAAGCAAAGCAAAACAGTAATTATACACATCTGTACTATACCAATAAAATCTAATATATCCAGAAGCTATTGGCTGCCATTTCATGACAACAGTCTCCGAGAATAACATTTGTATACTCATTTAGTCATTTTTCCTAAAAGCTATAATGACACACAAATGATTTTTATCATGCAAAACATAAGAGATGTGCCTTTGATTCATTCCTTGTGTTAGAAAAAAAAACCACGCTATTGTCAATAGAATATCAAGCTTATTAATGTTAATGTCTCTTTGCCATTTTTCTTCCTTTGTGAGACACTGATATTTGCTTCTGTTGGTAAAGAAAGCTCATGTTTACACAGTTATTTGAAGAAACTTGTATATTCCTATCATCAGGGGTATAATAAATATTACACCTCCAAAAATCATGCTAAAAATATTGATTACCAGCAAAGCTGAATACAGTTCTTTGAATTCTAAACGTTTCTTCAGAATTTTCATACACAGGCAAAAATGCCATCACCTAAAGTAGGGTGTTGAAGTTCCACGTGAAGGAACAGCAGCTTAGCCATCTGGAGAGATACTTTAAAGGTTTTTATTGTCCAATTGGTTTCTCTAGTTCTGTATGGCAGCCTGTAGACACCCACATTTTCTGTTTAGAAGTGCAAATGAATGCTTTTATTTCTGGCAGCTCATGTAAGATGCTGCACTCCAGATAGCCAGACTGAAATGCTTCTGGCAACCAAAATAATTTCATTAGCCCAGTTAGAATGACATGCATAAAATTCAAATTATACCCTGTAAAATCAATTCTCATTACTAATCTTAATGGGCCCAATATGTTTTTTGTATACACAAAATGGTACAGAGTTTAGCTTAATTTCAGGATCAAATGAAAATACACATTTCTGAATGTTTGTGGAATTGTGCAGTTTATTGGAATAAAAAAATTCTGACTTAGTAATTTTAAAGGAAATTATGAGGAACAACTGTTAGGAGTACTGCCAGGAATCTTACATTCAATTTAGTTATTTCTGTCCTTCAAATTCCCTTTCTCACTTCAATTAAATCTGTATTGATCACTGTGAGTTAAATGGTATATACTTAAATAAATTTTCATTGTCTAAATAGGAAAGCTAAAGCTTTGCCTGTGTCAGCAAAGTTAAGTGAATTTGGTGAAAAATGGCTTTATTATTGGGAAAGGTATTAACCACTTAAGCCAACGCAATTCAGCAAGTGTTTATTATTATCCTTCTTATAGAGTACTTTTAAAGTCACTTGTAGGAATATTGGTAGGGAGTATAGGTAAGAAAACAGATAATCTGTTTCTTTTTTTCTTTTTTTTTTAGAATTTATTTATTTGACACAGAGAGAGAGAGAGAGCACAAGCGAGGAGAGCAGCAGGCAGAGAGGGAGAAGCAGAATCCCTGCTTAGGAGGGAGCCCAGTGCGGCTCAATCCCAGGACCCTGGGATCATGACCTGAGCTGAAGGAAGATACTTAACCTACTGAGCCACCCAGGTGCCCCATAATCCATTTCTTAACAAAGTTACAGTTCCTTTAAAAGTTTTAGATATAAACAAATATCAACTAAAAAATAATACAAAGAAAGCTCAAAAAGTGGATCATAAAGTAGGGATAATAAGAATTCAGAAAATAGGGATTGGCAATGGTTGAAAAGATAGATGTCAATTTCTTGGAGAAAAAGGGACCTTACCCAGATACTGAAAGATGGGTAAAATATGAATGGGATTTGGGTTAAGAGTTACATGAGTCAATGATATATATAGGTGTGAATATGGTTGTGCATATAGCACATAGTGATAAATTTGATGTTTTATTAGTGGTAAATTGTTAAAATGCTCAAATAAAATGAGGAATGATTATGAAATGACAGGTACTGAGATTATCTTGATACTTAAGGAAAGGGGAATTTGGATGAAACAAAATTGCTAAAGGGTGTGAGTACAAAATATGACATCTAAAGAATGGAACAGATTAGCGTCTTATAAAGGATGCAACTATATCTATTACGTTTATATAGATATACATTTATAATAATAAAGATGGATTGCTGGACTAGTGTTTAGAATGTTAAACTTATAAGGATCATGTGAATTATGTGGCATAGAAACACAATTACATCTCATTTGTTCCTCATTCGACACACATTCCTTTAAAGACAGTGAATAATCACAAAAAAAAAAAAAAAGAAATAAAATGGGGAAGATAGAATCTGTTTTGATGCTATATATTACATTAAAACTTTTATGGTAATTGAGAGCACTGATTGAGCCAAATTTGCTCAAGACAGAGTAAAAGTTTTCATACAGACTACACATGACAAATATTTGTAAAACAGATACACATGGGCATAAGACTAATTTCTTAGAATTAGAATATACTTATTGTAGAACATAAGAACATCTTTATAGGTGATTTTTCAAATTCAAAATCCCAACCGTGACCATTTAATTCCTACATGAAATAACTAAAAGTCAAAATCAGGAAGGATTATAATTGGAACAAATGACATCTGTTTAAAATCTTTAAGAACATTCTTCACATGCGGAATATATAATCTCACCTTTACCATCAACTTGGCTCATTAGGTTACTCTGTGAAGATAGTAGAGTATCAAGTAAAGAATACTAGACACAGAATTAATCCCTATCCATGTAATGCTGACAGGTGGGAATCCAATAATTAAAAACCTACAAACTTACAATGTAGCACATTTAATTATGGAAAAGTTCTAATTACGAGAAAATATTCCTTTAGAGTGATGGCATATCTGAATTTGTATTGTTATTGTTATTTTTTTTTTTAAGATTTTATTTATTTGACAGAGAGAGAGACAGCCAGCGAGAGAGGGAAAACAAGCAGGGGGAGTGGGAGAGGAAGAAGCAGGCTCCCAGCAGAGCAGGGAGCCCGATGCAGGGCTTGATCCCAGGACTCTGGGATCATGCCCTGGGCCGAAGGCAGACGCTTAACGACTGAGCCACCCAGGTGCCCCTCGTTATTGCTATTTGGTCCATGTTGCAGCATATAGATAGATTGAATCTCTTTAGCGCAAGTTTACAAAAAGAGTGCATAATGATAATATAGGTATGTTTGGCTGTTTTTATTTGTTTGGTTGGTTTTTTAAAGAGACTACTTTGTTCATAGAGATGCATACTGAAATATACATGGATTAAATATTTTGGATTTCCTTCAAATACTTAAGCACGGGAGAACTAGGTGAGGGTAGAGAAAACAAAATTAGCAATAAGATATCGGTTGCAGCTGCGTAACGGGCACACAGACATTTGATAAACAATTCTTTCTACTTTTATATATGTTTAAGGTTTTTTATAATAAAAATTTAAGGGGTGCCTGGGTGGCTCAGTTGGTTAAATGGCGGACTCTTGATTTGGGCTCAGTTCATGATCTCAGGGTCATGGGATCAAGGCCTGGATCATGGGATGGAGCCCTGTGTTGGGCTCTGCACTCATCACAGAGTCTGTCCCTCTCCATCTGCTCCTCCCCCCCATATATAAAATAAATAAGTAAAATCTTTTTTAAAAAATTAAACAAGGAAAAAAAAAGACATATCATCACTTTCCACCCCAGCTCCATATTTTCCTTAAGCTAAAATACCAGAGGAAATGACAAATTTCCTACATACGAAATTTCTTTGGGATATAGAAATATTATTGTAAAAATATTATGAGAAGCTTTCCTGCTTCATCAAACATAATCATTCACACTAGGGAAAAACATCTTTTTAAAGACTGGCTAAGCTTATTAAAAAAATAAATAAATAAATAAAAAGAAGGAAATCTTCTGCAGACACAAATAAAATGGAAATCACTGTGATAAGTGTGAGCAAATCCTGAGCTGCCCTGAGGACATTCCCTAATAGTAAAATTGAAAATCATTGATTTTTATGTCCTGTGGGGGATTTCAGAAAGAAATTAAGCCTTATCAAAGGGGAACTAGAAACCAAGAACCAAGATTTTCATATAAAGCCAGAGCCTTGTAGAGCTTCCATTACCTGTGAGAAAAAAATCAGCTCTACACAAAGCCAACTTGTTAAATTACTCTTCTACATTCTAAGTAGGATAAAAGAATTCTACCCTGTAATTGGTAAATAAAAATGGGTTCTCAAGCTACAAATTTTTCCTACATTCTTGGGTAAGATACCTTAATATGAGATATAAATTTAAAGTAATTCCTGATTGATAGAACCTAAGAGTACCATCTGAAACAAATACAAATGCTGCCTTGAATAATTCACCTTAAATCCAGCACCTCAAAATTCCAAAAGACAAAAATAAATTCTAGTGGGGTGCAGAGAAGGAAATTACTGACAACTTGATTTTAAAATACTCATATATAAAATGTAAAAAAATAAAAATAAGATCCAGAAATAAAAGACAATCAACAGGATCAAATAAGATTTATAAAACTACCACAGTATTTCTGCAAATTGTTGTGTATGAGGGCGAGAGAGAGAGAAAAAAGAGAAAGAAAAACTCAACAGATGGAGTTAATACAACCTAAACAGAGCTAAAGAGAAAATTAGTCAACAGAAAAGACCAATGTGAAAAATTTAACCAGAAATTCAATAAACAGAAAGAAGGAAAATATTTAGGAAGAATAAAGAAGTATGGAGAACAAATAAGAATACTTATCATGGGTCTAATTTGATTGTGAGAGGATAGATGAAAATAGAGAGTCATAGTCAGTGAGAAAATGACTAAGAGTTTTCCACAGTTGATAAGTCATTAATCCTCAAATTCAGAAAGCACGCAAAAACCTATGAAGAATATATAAAAAGAAATCTACAACAAAGCACATTTTAAAACTGCCCAGAATGCATTAAAAAAAAACATATCTTAAAAACAGGGAAATCATTATATACAAATGAAAAATAATTACATTAACATGAGAATTTGCGACATCAATAAAAAATGCTGAAATAAAATCTTCTAAGTGTTAAGAGAAAATAATTATAAGCTTAAAATGCTACACCTATGTTAAAAAAACACAAATTCAGTTATAAGAGTGAGGCAAAGACCTTTTCAGAAATAATAAATTAACTAAAATCATACATCATCAATAGAGTAAGAATGTGAAAACTGGAAACTGATTGTAGAAAGAAAACATAAAATACAAAAATTGTTGGAAGTTATAACTCCCAAGGTCCATCCATGTCATACCAAATAGCAAGATTTCCTTTCTCATAGCTGAAAAATATCCCATTGTGTGTGTGTGTGTGTGTGTGTGTGTGTGTGTATACACACATCTTCTTTTCACCACTGAGTATGATGTCAGCTCTGGGTTTATCATATGGTGTTTATTATGTTGAGGTATGTTCCGTCTGTACCCATTCATGGAGAGATTTTATCATGACTGGATGTTGACTTTTGTCAAATACTTTATTATTATTATTATTATTATTATTTTGCTTTTGAGATGATCATATGATTTTTATATTTTACTTTTTTAATGTAGTGTATCACATTGACTGATTGGTGGATGTTGAACCATCTTTTGATCTCTGGAATAAATCCCACTTGACCATAGTATATGATCCTTTTAGTGCATTTTGGAATTCAGTTTCCTAATATTTTGTTGAGGATTTTTGCATGTATGTTCATTCATTAGGGATATTGGCCTGTAATTTTCTTTTCATGTGGTGTTTTCATCTGGTTTTGGTATCAGGATCAGGGTAATGCTCACCTCATAAAATGAGTTTGGAAGTGTTCCCTCCTCTTCTACTTTTTGGAAGAGTTTGAAAAGGATTGGAATTAACTCCTCCTTAAAAGTTTGGTAGAATTTACTAGTGAAGCCATGTGGTCCTGGAATTTTGTTTGTTGGGAGGTGGTTGTTTCTGATTCAGTCTCATTACTAGTAATTTGTACAGATTTGCTAATTCTTCATATTCAGTCTTGGTAGGTTATACATTTCTAGAAATTTATCCCTGTCTTCTTGTTTGTAAATTTGTAGGCATATAATAGTTCATGGTCATTTCTCATGATCCACTGTATTTCTATGGTACAATTATAATTTCTCCTTTCCTTTCTGATTTTGAGGGGTTTTTTTCTTCTTAAAGGCTTGTCTGTTTTTATTGTATTTTCAAACAATGAGCTCTTAGTTTCATTGATCTTTTCCATTGTCTTTCTAAGTCTCTAGAAAGACATTGTGCACATATTAATTATTCCCATTATTCCCATTCTAGTCTTGTCATTTCCTTCCTCTACTAATTTTGGGCTTTATTTGTCATTCTTTTTCTAGTTCCTTGAAATGTAAAGTTAGACTCTTTATTTGAGCACTTGCTAGTTTCTTAATGTAGGTGTTTATCCCTATAAACTTTTCTATTAAAACTTCTATGCTACATACTGTAAGCTCTGGGATGTTGTACTTCCATTTTTATTTATCTCAAGTTATTTCTTGGTTTCTTTTTTGATTTCTTCTTTGTCCCATTAGTTGTTCAGCATCATATCCCCACATATGTGTGAAATTTCGTTTTCTTCTTGTAATTCAGTTCTAGTTTCTTACCTTTGTAGCCGAAGAGAGGCTTGATATTATTTTCTTCTTAAATTTGTTAAGGCATTCTGTGGCTTGACTCATGATCTGCCCCAGAGAATGTTCCATGCGCACTTGAGAAAAACTGTATTATTCTGCTTTTGTTGGATGAAATGTTCTGTAAAGATGTTTAAGTCCAATGTTTTCTTATTGATTTTATTTCTGAATGATTATTCATTATTATAAGTGGGGTATTGAAGTTTCCTATTATTATTGTATTGCTGTCTCTCCTTTTAGGTCTGTAAATATTTGCTTTATATATTTAGATATTCCTGTTAGGTGCATCAGAATATTTAAAAAATTGAAAAGAAGAATATAGAAGTATTTTTTAAGTGTTTTTTAACCAAGGTTGTTATACCTTCATGGCAAAATATTCATGGCAATGTAAGGAGTACTGTGATATAACAATAGAAGTTAAGAAATAACATAAAATTATTAAAAGAACATTTCAAATTCTCATATTATCATTATTATAAAATAATGATTTCAAAAGTATATGCACCATCTAGCATAGTTTTAAATAATGCATACAGATTAGTTTCCAGAAACAAAAGCACAAGCATAAGGATACTTGATTTTTAATATATGGGACACTGGAGAAAAATATTATTTGAAATATTAATTCATCAAAGATATCACTAAGAGCATCATAAAATGGAATGAAATGGGCCACAGAGTAATGTAAGTTATTTATAGCACATTTACTCAATAAAAATTCATAACAAGAATATATCAGAGCTCCTTTAAATCAGTAAAAAAATGAAAAGTTTGAAACACAAATGAAAAATTTAAATGCAATATCTAAGAAGTTAATACATATTTGAAAAATGTTCAACATCATTAATCTTCAGGGAAATAAGAAAAACTAAAGGAAATCAAAAATCACCCATAAGAAGGCTTGAAATTAAAAGATTGATGGTGCCAACTATCAGTGAAGATGGAGAATAATGAGAATCCCCATATATTAGTGATAGAAATGTAATTTGGTAAAATCACTTTCAGAAGCTGATTGACATTATTTATTAAATTTTAACATTTTCATAACCAATGGCCCAGTAACTACCTAAAGAGAAACTCAATAGAAATGTATTAATATGTGCACGAAAGGACATTTAAAGGAAAGTTTATGGCAGCATTGTACATACAAGCCAAAAGCTGCTATCCTCACAAAAGAATAGATAAATACACTGTGATATATCAAACTGTTTTACTGTTGGAATATTATACAGAATTCAAAATGAACAAATTATTGGTATACCATACATGGATGAGTCTCATAAACATAATGTTATACTGAAACAGAAGACAATATATAATCTATGCTTATCATTAAATAAAAATAATCTCTGATAACAGGAATCAGGATAGTGATTATTTTCTAAAATGACTGAGTAGGTTTCTATGGTAGTGGTATATTCTATTCCCTTCTATGTTTATGGTTAACAACTTTTTTATATTTATTTAAATATCTACATATGGAATGTATACTTTGCTTTACTTTAATAAAAATTATACTTAAAATATATACAAAGCAGGGGCACCTGAGTGGCTCAGTAGCTTAAGTGTCTGCCTTCAGCTCGGGTCATGATCCCAGGGTTCTGGGATCCAGCCCCTCTGTTGGGCTCCCTGCTCAGTGGGGAACCTGCTTCTCCCTTTTCCTCTGCAGCTCCCCCTGCTTGTGCTCTCTCACTCTCTCTTCCTCACTCTCTCTCTAAAATAAATAAATAAATAAAAATAAAAAGTATATATATACACAAAGCAAAAACTGATGGTTAATACAAGTGGAAATTCTAATAGTCACAAACTTATTAGGAATTTTAAAATTATATCTCTAAGTAATTTAGAGATCAAGTGGATACAAAATCAGTAAATACATAAAAGAATTGAAAAATCAAGTGAAAAGAACTTTGGAAGGCATGTAGAGTACTTCCATTTCTATAGAAGTTGAAATTAAAAGAATTGACTACTAAGCACATCTGAATAAATTTTAAAGAATCAGATTATATTTTCTCACAAAATAAATAATCAATAATGGTAACAACAACAAAGATAGAAACAAAATATATTTAGAAATATAAAAACTTACTTTTAAATGACTTGTGAGTCAAAGAAGAAATGATAAATTATTTCTTAAATATTTAGGAAAGATTATTATGCAATATATGCAGTAGTTTAAAAGCTATTCATCAAAATCACTAGGCATAATACGCTTTACAATATTACCAAACATAAAAGATGTGGACAACATTGCAGTAGGAAAAACATTAACATCATTAAGGTATCTTTACTAACAATTAAGAAAGGATAAAATTAATCAGCTAAGTATCACAATTAAAGAGTAGGGTTTTTTTTTGTCTGTGTTGTTGATTTTGCATAATAAATGCAAAAAGGGAGAAGAGTACTTTTAAAAATACAGACACTGATTGTAGTATAAAACAGAAAAAATAGAAAGTTAGGGGGCGCCTGGGTGGCACAGCGGTTAAGCGTCTGCCTTCAGCTCAGGGCGTGATCCCAGCATTGTGGGATCGAGCCCCACATCAGGCTCCTCTGCTATGGGCCTGCTTCTTCCTCTCCCACTCCCCCTGCTTGTGTTCCCTCTCTCTCGCTGGCTGTCTCTATCTCTGTCAAATAAATAAATAAAATCTTTAAAAAAAAAAAAAAAAAAAGAAAAAATAGAAAGTTAAAACACAATAAAAAGTTGGATCTTTGGGGGAAAAAGACTAATTGAACAGACAAACCATCAGCAATTCAGATCAAGCAATTGAGACAAATTAATATTAGTAATAATAATAATAATGAGATAGAGGCTAAATATTACATAATAAAATATTAAAATATAACCAATGAAATAATACATTTGAAAATTAATAAAAATCAAACAATTTTAGAAAAATGTAAGTAGCTAATAATACTCAGTATAAAAATAGAAACTCTGAATTTTCTCATGACTATTATAGAAATTTAATCATTAGTTTAAAATCTATCCATCAAATTCACTGAGCATAGATGTTTTTAAAAGAAGAGTTTATCAGATGTTCAAAAAACTGGTAACACTGATTATTTTTAAATTATTTCAGAAAATAGGACCAAAAAATAGTTTACAATGTATTTTTGAAACTAGAATATATTTTATTACTTAAATCAGAAAATGAATATAAGAAAGGTAAATTTTACCATATAATATAAATTATGTGCTTAGATAAGAAATCCTAAACATAAGCAAACTGAATACACAACTATATAAAATAATTATGTTTTATGAACATGTTGTGAGTATTCCAGTAGTAGAAGAAAATTGATTAATATAATGATAAAACCTGCACATGTTATTTTTTTAAAATAATAGAGTAAGGGAGAAAATCTGTATGATCATGTCAGTATAATATTTCTATATAAATCAGTCCCATTATTTTTAAAAAGGCTTATTAGAAACCAACAATAGATAGATAATGCATTTACTTGATAAAGAATATGTGTAGCCTTCGTGGGTTTTTATGCTATGTATGAATTCAAAATGCATGCACACACTTATTTTTATATTTAATGGTGACATTTCAAGTATACCTTAGAAAATCAGAAATGAAACCTAACGGTCTGTATCATTTCTGTCAACATTCTACTAAAAGTTGTAGCCATTATAATCCAAACTAAAGACAGTCACTATTTGAATAATATAAAATGATCTATGTAGAAAAAATAAATAAGTTTAGCAAGGTTTTTGGACACATGATTTAAAAAAAACAAAATCAATCTTTGTTATAAGCCAGCAAGAGTTAGAAAGTATATAAGTAGTTGTTATTTGTCATACAAAATAAGGTATTTAACAATAAATACAATGAAAGATAAGCATACAATTCATGAAAAAATGTAATAATATTAAATGACATTAAAGAATGCTCAAATAAATGGGAAGATACATTCATGAATAGAAAAACTCAAGATATTAAGCATCTCACTTGTATTCAAATATACAAATTGTGATGAGTTTTTGCAGAGAACTAGATGAATAATTATAAAATTCATACAGAGGTTCCAATGACCAAGATTAGACGAGATATTTATAGAAAAGCATAACAAGGCATAAACTTTGCAGTGTAAGATGTCACAAATTATTATAAAGTTATAGTAAGCAAAACAGTGTGGTATTGGCAAAGGGATAAACAAATAAACCAAAGGAATAAGTTAGGGAGCCCAGGAGCAGACTCTAAGATACACTGAAACTTGGCATATAATACAGTTGACAATCATTTTAGGAAGAAGTGAAATTTAATCTCTGGAATCAGATTTCTCACTGTTGGGCAGAGAATTTAGATAAATGAGAGAGATATTCTAGAATGATCCCTGTGGTACTGGGTTGGAGAAATAAATCTGAGCTCATGTTTAAATGCATTTACAGACAGCTACAGAAATGAACATTCAAATGCATATTCATGGAATGGTATACATACATATAACACTAATTCTGCTGAGAGGACCTAAAAGCAATGTAGTGGAAATGAGCAAAGTTATTACTAAGCTTTTTTTTTTCCTAAATACTATTTCCAGTCAAAAGACCAGAACATCTTGGAAAAATGGCTGAATCTAATAATGGAATAGTAAAAGTACACAATGGCACCTTGGAGTATCTTGTCGGACCAGACGTTAGAGAAGTGTTCATAAGACATAAGGAGAGATATGCCATAGAGACACAGGAAGCAACTTGGAAGAGCTGTCAGTGGCCAAACCTGGAACAGCTTGCACAAAAAAAAATAACATAGTATTGGATCATAACCCAAAGTAGAAAATAAATATTCAGGTCTATAATAATAAATAAATAATTGAATCAATAAATGGAGGAGAAAGATAAATCTTTCTTACATAAGAATTCCAAATATTATGTATATATACTCCCTTGTATATGGGGTGAAGTTTAATTCTCACTCACTCATCCTCCTTGAGGATAGGCTAGATTAATGATTTCCAAATAAAAGAATAGGGAAAGGAAAAGAAATATTAGTAACTTTGCAATGGAGGAATTGGGCAAATGCCACTAAATTAAATGACCACAGTTAGCACCTTTATCATGAGATATCATATATACCTGATATCTTGTGATGAGAAGGGTACTTCATTTCTTTGTAAAAGTCCATAACTCAGCCTAATCATGAGAAAAAACAGACGAACCAATATTGAGGAACATTCTACAGATACCTAATCAGTTTTCCTCATGACTGTTAGAGTCAGAAACTATAAAGAAAGACTGAGAAACTTTCACAGGCTAGAGGAGACTGGGGAGAGATGATGAAATGCAAAGGTGGTACTCTGGATCTTGATGCAGAAAGAGGGCATTGATGGAAAAACTAGTAAAATCCAAATGATAGAAAAACTGGTGAAATCTAAATAATGTGTGGTATAGTGATACATCAATATCAGTTTTCTAATTTGACAAATACACCATAGTAATGTAAAATGTTAAAAATGGGTTGATTGGATGAGGGTTATATAGGAACACTCTGTAATTTTCTGTAAATCTAAGCTTATTGAAATATAAAAAGTTTACTTTTAAAAAATTGAAACCTGAAAAATAATAAAAATAAAAAATAAAAACCTGAAACCTGATAAAATGTAAATACATGGCAAAGGTGTAATACATAGTATGCATAAATAATACATATCATTAAAAAATAACTCAATTGGAAAGGAAGAAAGGTATAAACAATAGTACACAAAAAGCAAAACAGCAAAGATTCATAAAGCAAATTATTATTTTTTTTTAGTTTTAATTCCAGTATTAAGGAATATTCTTGTTGTCATGAGTAATGGGTGTTGTACGTAAGTGTTGAATCATTCTACTGCACACCAGAAACTAATATTACACTGTATGTTAACTAACTGGAATTTAAATAAAAACTTTAAAAAGTAAGTTTTAATTCCAGTATAGTTAACTCACAGTGTTATATTAGTTTCAGGTGTGCAGTACACTAGTTCAGTAATTCTATACATTACTCAGTGCTCATCATGGAAAATGAATTCTTAATCTCTTTTCATCTATTTCACTCATACCTCCCCATCTACCTCTCCTCTGGTAACATCAATTTGTTCTCTATAGTTAATAGTCTGAATTTTGTTTGTCTCCTTTTTCTTTGTTCATTTGTTTTGTTTCTTAAATTCCACATTAGAGTGAAATCATATGGTGTTTGTCTTTCTCTGGCTGATTTATTTGACTTAGCATTATACTCTCCAAATCCATCCACATTGTTACAAATGGTAAACTTTCATTCTTTTTTATGGCTCAGTAATATTCCTCTGTGTGTGTGTGTGTGTGTGTGTGTGTGTGTGTGTGTGTGTGTACCACTTTTTCTTCATCCATTCATCTATTGATGGGCACTTGGGCTGCTTTCATAATTTGGCTAGTTTAAATCATGCTGTAATAAACATAAGGGTGCATATATCCTTTCAAATTAGTGTTTATTCATTCTTTGGGTAAATATCCAGTAGTGCAATTACTAGATCATATGGTGTGATTCTATTTTTAATTTTTTGAGTGACCTCCATACTATTTTCCACAGTGGCTGCATCAGTTTGCATTCCTAAAAACAGTGCACCAGGCTTCCTTTTTCTCTAATCCTCACCAACACTTTTTGTTTACGTTTTTGATTTTAGCCATTTTTTTTTAGATTTATTTATTTATTTTAGAGAGAAAGAGTGAGTGTGAGGGGGAGGGGCAGTGGGAGAGAGAGAGAGAAACTTAGGCAGACTGCACTGAGTATGGGGCTGACACAGGGCTCAATCTCACAGCCCTGAGATCATGACCTGAGCCAAAACCAAGAGTCAGATGCTCAACCGATTGCACCACCCAAGTGGTGCCCCTCATTTTAACCATTCTTAAAAGTGTGAGGTTATAACTCATTATAGTTTTGATTTACATTTCCCTGTTGATTACTGATGTTGAGCATCTTTTCATATGTCTGTTAGCTATCTGTACTTCTGCTTTAGAGAAATGTCAGTACATGTCTTCTGCCCATTTTTAATTGGATTATTTGGATTTTTTTGGTGATGAGATGTGTGAGACACATCTTTATGTATTGTCTTTATGTATTTTGGGTACTAATACTTTATTGGATGTGTCATTTGCAAATATCTTCTCTCATTCAGTAGATTGTCTTTTAGTTTTGATGATTGTTTCCTTTGCTGTGCATAAGCTTTATTTTGATGAAGTCCCAGTAGTTTATTTTTGCTTTTGTTTCCCTTCCCTCAGGAGACCTACCTAGAAAAATATTGCTATGGCCAGTGTCAGAAAAATTACTGCCTGTGCTTTTAGAATTTTTATGGTTTCAGGTCTCACATGTAGGTCTTTTATCCCTTTGGGTTTATTTTTGTGTGTGATGGAAGAAAGTGGTCCAGTTTTATTATTTTGCATGTAGCTGTCCAGTTTTCCCAAAACCATATGTTAAAGAGACTGTCTTTGCCATTGCATATTCATGCCTCCTTTGTTGAATATTAATTGACCATATAATTTTGGGTTTATTTCTGGAAGCTCTATTCATTCTATTGATCTAGGTGTCTATTTTTGTGCCAATACCATACTGTTTTGATTACTACAGCTATATATTGTACCTTGAAATGTCAGATTGTGACACCTCCAGTTTTGTTATTTTTCAAGATTTCTTTGGTTATTCAGGGTCTTTGTGGTTACATAGAAATTTTAAGATTATTTGTTCTCTGTGAAAATGCTGTTGGTATTTTGATAGGGATTGCATTAGATCTGTAGGTTACTTTGTGTACTATGGACATTGTTCTCCCAATCCATGAGCATGGCATATCTTTCCATTTGTTTCTGTCATCTTCAATTTCTTTCATCAATGTTTTATAGTTCGCAGAGTACAGGTCTTTTACCTCCTTGGTAAAATTTATTCCTAGGTATTTTATTATTTTTGGTGCAATTGTAAATGGGATTGTTTCCTTAATTTCTCTTTCTGCTACTTAATATTAGTGTATAGAAATACAACTGATCTCTGTGTGTTGATTTTCTATCCTACAACCTTACTGAATTAATTTATCCATTCTTGTAATTTTTTGGTAGAGTCTTTAGGGTTTTCTATACATAGGATAATAGTAAAAGTTTTTTGTTTTTTGTTTTTTTTAACCACAAATAGTCAAAGTTTTACTTCTTTACCAATTTGGACGCCTTTTATTCTTTTTCTTGTCTGATTGCTATGGCTGGGACTTCTAGTACAAGGTTGAATAAAAGTGGTTAGAGTGTACAACCTTGTCTTTTTCCTGATTTTAGGGGGAAATTTCTCAGTTTTTTACTCATGCATTTATTATGTTGAGGTATGTGTCCTCTAAAACTACTTTGTTGAAGATTTTTATCTTGAATGGATAGCATACTTTTTCAAATGCTTTCTCTGCATCTAGAGAAATAATCATATGGCTTTATGCTTTCTCTTGTTTATGTGATATATCACATTGATTGATTTGCAAATATTGGCCCACTCTTGTATCTCAGGAATAAATCCTATTTGATGATGGGAATGATTTTTTAAAGCATTGTTGGATTTGGTTTGTTAATATTTTATTGAGGATTTTTGCATCTGTGTTCATCAGAGATATTGGCATATAGTCTTTTTTTTGTAGTGTCTCTTCTGGCTGAATTGTTCCTTTTATGATTATATTATATAGTTTCCTTCTTGGTCTCTTGTTACAGTCTTTGTTTTAAGTCTATTTTTTTTTCTGAAAAAAGTATTGCTACCCCAGCTTGCTTTTTGCTTCCATTTGCATGATAAATGTTTTTCCATTCCTTCACTTTCAAGGTGCATGTGGCTGAAATGAGTCTCTTGTAGGTAGCATTTAGGTGGGTCTTCCTTTTTTATCCATGCCATCACCTCATGCCTTTTAATCAGAGTGTTTAGTCCATTTATATTCAAAGCAATTTTTTTTTTAAATTTTATTTATTTATTTGACAGAGAAAGCCAGAGAGTGGGAACACAAGCAGGGGGAGTGAGAGAGGAAGAAGCAGGCTCCCAGCGGAGGAGCCTGATGTGGGGCTCAATCCCAGAACGCTGGGATCACGCCCTGAGCCGAAGGCAGACGCTTAACGACTGCGCCACCCAGGCGCCCCTCAAAGCAATTATTGATAGATATGTACTTATTGCCATATTGTTACTTGCTTTATAGTTATTTTTGTAGGACTTCTCTCTTCTTTTTTTCTCTTGCTTCTCTCAATTTCCTGGCTTTCTTTAGTGATATACTTGAATTCCTTTATCTTTATTTTTTGAATATCTATTCCAGTTTTTCATTTGTGTTTACTATTAGGTTTATATATAACATTTTATGCATATAGAAGTCTGTATTAAGTTGATGGTTGCTTAAATTTGAACCTATTCATTACTCCTCTCCCCCTGCCAACGTTTTAATTATATAGTATCATACTTTCTATCCTTTTTATTTTGTGAATCCCTTGACTGATTTTTATAGATATATTTAATTTTGCTGCTTCTTACTCTTACTTAGGGTCTTTCCTTTCCACTCCAAGAATCTCCTTTGACATTTCTTGTAGGACCGGTTTAGTGGTCATGAATTGCTTAATTTTTTTTCTTGTTGTTGTTAGGAAACTCTTTATCTCTCCTTCTATTCTGAATGATAGCCTTGCCAGATATAGTATTCTTGGTTGCAGGTTTTGTTTTGTTTTGTTTTTCCCAGCATGAATATATCATGCCACTCCCACTGGCCTGTAAAGTTACTGTTGAAAAATCCACTGATAGCCTTGTGGGGTTTCCTTTGTATGTAATTGCTTTCTTCTCTCTTGCTGCTTTTGAAAGTATCTTTTTGTCATTACTTTTTGCCATTTTAATTACTGTATGTTTTGGTATGGACTTCTTGGGTTGATTTTGTTGAGGGCTCTGTGCCTCCTGGATCTGGACTTCATTTTCCTTCCCCAGATTTGAGAAGTTTTCAGCTATTATTTCTTCAAATAAATTTTCAGCCCTCTTTTCTCCCTCTTCTCCTTCTGGGATCCCTATCTTGTGAATGTTACTACACTTGATGGTTGTGCTGAGTTGCCTTAGTCTGTCATCTATCTATCTATCTATCTATCTATCTATCTATCTATCTATCTACCTATCTATCTACCATCTATTATCTATCTATCTATCTATCTATCTATCTATCTATCTATCTATCATCTATCTATTTATTTATTTTTCCTCTCTCTAGGTCAGCCTGATTGCTTTCCAGTACTCTTTCTTCCAGGTTGCTGATCTTTTCTGCTTCTTCTAGTCTACTACTTACTCATTCTAGTGTATTTCAGTTATTGAGTTCTTCACCTGTGCTTGATTCTTTTCTATATCATCTATCTCCATTGAAGGTCTCCCTGAGACTCTCCAGTCCTTTCTTAAGTCTGGTGAGAATCTTTATGATCTTTCTTTACTGAGCTACATTTGCCTTCAGTCCATTCATTTACAATGGCTGTCTTTGGCTGTTGTAGGTAGGGTTTGGTTCCTGTGTTGTTAATTGGCCAGTCTGGGACTGCCTTGTGCTTGAGTTCAGTCACACCAACTATTTGCCAGAGATGCAGTAACACTGAATTCCATGGTGCTTTTCCTCTGTTGTCCCCTGAAAAACTTTCACTGATGGGCAGGGCCTGCAGTCAGACCCCACGTTTATCCCCAGCCCACTGCTGGGGCTACAGTTGGACGGGTGTGTGTAGTTCTCTTCCCCTCTCTCTGGAGCATGAGTCACTTTTGAATGGTGCTGGCCTCTGTCAGGCTTATGGCATCACTCTGGATGGGCTCCAGCCAAGAGCATATTGGAGGGGGCAGTTCCACAGAAGAACATAGAGCCAGGTGAGTGGTGCCAGCAAGGTCTGCTCATCCATTGCAGCAGAGGACCTGGAGCTGCTTGGAAAAGCTCCTGCTGAGGCCTGCTGTGTTGGAGGTCGGGGATCCTGAGAAGACTTCAGTAGTGGGACACAGTATTAGCAAGTTAGGTGGAGAATGTTGGTGGTATGCTGGTTCCTGCAGGTGTCTGTGTATCTCTGCTGGGGGGTGCAGGAGGGAAATGGTGCCTGCCAGCAGTTTTCTTCTTGGAGCAGTCTTCCAAAAGTCCCTGCCTCTCCCACACAATCTCTGAAAATTAGTAAATAAATATACTTTGAGTATACTCCAGGCATTTTCAAACTGCTGCTTCTATGCTGTATCTCAGCTGAGCTGTTTGTGGTGCTGTCTCCTTAAGGTGGGAGACTCTGCCCTCTGGCTATCCCAGAATGAGCCTGCTGATTTTTAAAGTTCCAGGTGTTAAGCCCCACTGATTATTGGGCCCTTCTGGTTTCAAATCCAAATGTTATGGGGATTTGTCTTCCTTGGATGTGTCCCTTGTGCCTGGGGTACCTAACATGAGAGTCTGCCTTTCTCTCATCTAGAGCCTTCACGTCTGTCCCTCCTGTGGATAGTTTTAAAGGTCTGTGTGGCTCCAGGCCATGTCTCCATCCTTCCTACCCTCTTTGATGTGGCCTTTTCTCTACATTTAGCTGTGGAGAGTCTGTTCTGCCAGTCTTCAAGTCATTTTTACACTAATGTAGTTGTTACCTAGTTGTATCCATGGTGAGATTAAAATCCTCCTACTCTGTCTACTTCCCCCCAAATTATAAAAGACATTTTTAAGATATTCAACCCCATTAGTAATCATATAATTACAAATTCAAACCACTACTTACAATGACAGAGAATATAATATCAAGTGTTGGTGAGAATGTCAAACAGTAACCATATTTATTTGTGGTTAGAGTACCTACTATAAATACACATTAGAAGATGCTTAACAAAATGTAGTGAAGTCAAAGATGTGTATAATCTATGAGCAAGCCATTCCGTTTCTGTGTATATACTAGAGAAACTTAAATTACACAGAATACACGTACACAAGTGTTTGTAGCTTTGTTTGTAATAAGAAAAAAAGTGTGTGGGGGAACCTACATATATATCTCTGACAGAGAATAATAAATAGATTATATGTATATATTCATTATATGTTCATATAATGAGATACTGCACAGATGTGAATATGAATAAAATAACACAGAACATATTAACACTTATGCATTTTACAAATGTAATTTTTCTTAGAATAAAATAAGTTGCTGAGGATATACATCATGGGCTTGACTTCTTTAAAGTTTAGAAACACACAAAATAACATCATTGTATCCTTAAAATGCATATGTATCGAGCAAGGTTATGGAAGATGAATCAGAATCATAAACATAATTTGGATAAAACAAATTTCTGTGAAGGAACTAAAGGAAATAGATCAGGGAAGGGACTTCAGCAGTATTAGCAATGCAAATTAAGCAGTGATGGGTATACACATGTATATTGTCTTATTCCTTACATATTTTGCATGTATTTAAGCTTTTATAACATTATATTTTAAATATATATGTTAAATTTCTCTTACCATTCTAACTGCCCCATTCTTAACATGATTTCATTTACTGTCTTTCTTAAGATATTTTACTAGAACTACATACTATGATACAAGTATTAAAAACATAAAATCTATTATATTTTTTATCTGTATACATCAATTCTACTAATGTTCTTAAAAGCAAAGTATTTTTTTTCTCTTTCATGTTGTGTGTTACTATTTATCTTGTCATCAAAAAAATCTTTAAGCCTTTTCCATATGCGTTGATGTGGATTATTGTCACTATTTTTTCTATAGTTGATTCTGAATACATGCTAGAATTTAAAAATTAAAGCAAATGCTGATCTTGAATAGTAAATGTCAATGCTATGCTGAATGCTGTGTCTCCTGGGAATGGCCAGAGGTTGTCCTTCAAGAGGCCTCTCATTATGGTGCTCATATATTCATGAATTTACCATGGAACAGGATCTGACCCTCATATTGGCAGGGTCAGAAAACTGATTGTATAATTACACCCAGAATAGATCCATCTCTCACCTGTAAAACAACTTAATCAAGCTCCTAAAATTGATCTATAAAATCAGAACAACAATTTAGTCAAAAACATATACAACTCGTAAAAAGGGAATCTTTGAGTTGGTATTAGCGACTTCTTCTCTCCCTATAGGCAGAGCCATAATGGAAAACAATAGCAAACTGTTTCAACAGATGGTTGTTTTGAGAGCATTTTATAAGACCAAACATAGATGGATCTTATATTTGGTGGTATGAGGGTAGCATGTTTACTAACATATTACTAATAATCATCTTGTTAATGGAATAAAAATATTTGAAACCCATTGACAAAGATTCTTTTTCTCCTGACCCAGGCTAGAATGGTAACAGTCAATGTTTGCTTCTGTGACTCATCTTTTACTCATGATGGATACTTCATACTTGACATATTTTTTAATAAAGTGTAATATATAACATATTAATCTTAAGTATACAGCATATTGATTCAATATTTGCACTCATTGAGAAATAATCACCACAGTAAGTTTAGTTAACACCTGCCACTGTAAAAAATCACAATTTTTTATATAGTGTAATACTACTCAGCCATAAAAAAATGAAATCTTGTTATTTGCAATCTTATGGATAGACCTTTAAGGTCTTATGCTAAGTGAAATAAGTCAGAAGAAGACAAATACCATATAATTTCACTTATTTGTGCAGTCCAAAAACATAAGTGAACAAACAAAACAAAACTCCTATAAACTGAGAACAGATTGGTGGTTCCCTGGAGTGGGGGCAGTGGTTGGAGGTAGGCAAATTGGATGAAGGAGATCACAGGTACAAACTTCATAATAAAATAAGTAAGTCATGGGTATGTAATATACAGCATGGTGATTTTTTTAAAAAGATTTTATTTATTCATTTCTTTGAGAGAGAGTGAGAGAGATTGAGCACATGAGCAGGGAAGAAACAGAGGGAGAGGGACAAGCAGACCTCGAGCTGAGCACAGAGCCTGATGCAGGGCTCAATTCCATGACCCTGAGATCATGACCTGAGCTGAAATCAAGAGTCAGATGTTTAACTGACTGAGCCACTCAAGTGCCCTAGCATGGTGAATATAGTCAATAATATTGTATTGCATATTTAAAGTTGCTAAGAGAATAAATCTTAAAAGTTCTCATCATACACACGAAGAGGACATATTCTTTTTTGAAATAAGATCATGAAGTCAGCCAAATTACAACTAAGTCTTGGAAGGCTAGGACCTTGCCTGCCTTTCAGGTGACTTTGTATAACTCTGCTTTGATACATTGTGTTGATTTTCAGATATAACTCTCACAGGACATCTGATACCCTTTGTTTCTTATTTGCATCCGATGTCTGTCATCCAACATAATAGCTATTACTTCCAGTTCTGTGTTGTCTGCAATTTTAATCATCTAAGTCATTGATAAAAATGTAAAACAGAACAGAGGCTAAAACCTCTGTTGCATGCTACTAGAATCCGTTTTCTCTCTTGACAGATTTTTTAGTAATTATAGCTCTTTATGAACATGATCAACCATTAAGAACTCCACTCAAATGCCCTGCCTTCCAACAAAATGACTTTTTGTTCCTATGACTTTATGTTAGACCTTTTGAAATGCCTTTGTGAAATCTAGATGTATGGCACCAAAAAGTTTCCCAAACTAATAGCTCAGTAAACTTCCATAAAAGAAAATACAGTTGATCTGAAGTGATCTAGTCTTTGTGTCCACATATCCTTGGTTAGTTCTTTTTATTTTAAGAATATAACATCTTTTTTTTTGAAACTTTATAGTGTATCTTATTTCACAATTGGTGACATATTAAAATTCATAAATTTATAAATGACCCTTCTACTCATGAAAGCAGAAGACTAAGAATTATTTGTGAGTCTGCTGTCCCATCCCTTTTCTAATTTTTATTTTGCCACCAAATGGGGTACCTCAATTCCACTCACTCTGCTGTCTGTGTTCCTACATATCACCATCCACTCTGTTTTCAGAAAAATCTGTATAATAGATGTCATGGGACTGACTTGTGCCCCTTCCTCCAAAATCATAGGTTAAAGCCCTAATCCCCAATGTAACCATATTTAGAGACAGAGCATTTAAAGAGATAATTAAAGTTAAATAAGGTTACAAAGGTGGGTCCCTAATTTAATGGGACTGGTGTCAATATAAAAAGATAATGAGACAGTAGGAGAGTACACATACACACATACAGAGAAAGAGAGAGAGAGAGAGAGAGGACAAATGTGGATAAAATCTGAAAACAGTCATCTGCAAGCCAAGGAGAGAGATCTTCAAAGAAATCCACACTAAAGACACATTGATATAGGACTTCCAGAGTCCAGAACTTTGAAAAAATAAATTTTAGTTGTTTAAGGCATTCACTCTGGTATTTTGTTTTGGAAGCCCTTGCTAATAAATGGTAGTTTATATTTAGACTACTTTGTATAAAATCATCACCTATAATAATTATATCTTCTTGAGAAATTTCTAATCTCCAATTAATTTAGGTTTTTGGTTTCCCACAAATACTTCTGTATGTCAATGGTATACTTTTATATTTATACTAGGTAGTGTATCTTGCCTTCCATTTTTTATCAGGAACAATTAAGTATGTTATCAGTGTGCCCTTTGAATGCACACTAACTTTTAAATAGATGTCTTGTTTCTTCTTCGTTAAAGAATCCTTATGCTGGTATATAAAAATCATTTTTTAATTCATAAACTACCTCAAATTATGACTCATTTCACAACTATTCAAGCAGAAATAATTCCCTTTCTATTGAATGGTGATATTATTTTGTTGTTCTTTTAATCATGGCACCCATAAATATAATTATTGTAATATATTTAAGTGTTTCTTACCTTCCTTACTAGATTATATATTCCTTGAGCACAGAGATTTGGCTTTTTTCACTTTTCTTTTCCTTTCTGTGTTTATTAACATTTTTTTTCAACTAATAGAATAATTAAATACTGTCTAAATTGGATAAATTTTGATTTTTTTAATTTTATCAATCCACGGTAGTATATAATGTTTTTAAAGAATTTTAAGTGAACAGTGTTTTCTAAAACTTCTACACACTTAAAGCATAGAAGTAGTAGTAGGGGTGGTAAGGATTTTCTATGGGCAGAATTTTTTTGGTGAACAAAATGAGTATAGTAGATTCAAGTAAAGGAGATTAGACTATCTGAAGTGGAATTGTCATATTAGTCAATGAAGAGAATAAGTGGGATAGGAAAATATTTTGAAATGTTAATTACTATTTTTCTCTGCAGTTTCTTATATCTGTATCAATCCCGCATTCCTCCCTATGTTTCTCTCTAATTTGTTATCATTTCTTTACTGTTTTCTATTGTCTAATTCTCTTGGGGTTACCTTGTTGTTTGTCTGCCTTCTTGACTAATTCAGCTTTCATTCAAATTATATGTAAAGGTTGCAAAACTGTGAGCCAAAATGTGAGATGTCAGTATAATAGGTGTCTACACCTGAAGATGCAAGAACAGCAAGGAAGCATCAAATCAGAATTTGCCAGATCCATTTTCAATGCCAGTTGTCACAGCAACATAAAGATGTGTCCGCCTGGCTTACAGAAACATGGTTTACTCCTTTTGGTGGAGTAAATCCAAGAATTATTGTATAATAATTTATGGCAGCAATAGTAGATTTCGTGTTATTAAGAGTAGGCAGGTTGTTAGCAATTAATTTCAAAAGGAAAAAAATAGAGGTGGCTACATTTATTTATATCAAAATCAGGTGAATTAGATCATAACAGTTCAAGTACTAACATAAATACTTCAGCTTTATTTTAGCCCAGTTGCAGGAACAATCTGGTTAGAAAACTATGGAGGTGATAAGGAACCAGTAGTGGCACTTACGAATCAAAAACATCTCTTTTCCTTTTTACTATAGACATAAAAACGGGAGCCATAGTGATAAAAATGAGAACTTAAAATATTAAACCAAAAGAAAACACCAAGCAGATTTCCATCTTTCTAGTAAGCTATCTCTAATTTTTATTTATTCCCTTCAGTCGTTATCTATACATACATGTGATTTGAGAAAATAATTACAGCATACACAAAATTATGTATAGTTTGCTTTAAGAAGAGAAAATAGTTCAGACATTATGACGATATTAGGGAGGTTTTTGAACTTGGTGGTTAAAGAAAATTACTATAAAAGTGGGAAAATGTTATTTAAAAAAATCAGAATTCTATATACAGTGATAGAAGTAGAGGAATTTCCACTTATTATTAAACAGGTTAAATGAAGTATTTCCAAGCAGATATTTAATATGGGTGTGTTACTGTTGAGGTGATGCTAAGACCTCCAATAATCTAATTTGGAAATTTCTAGTTTAAAAAAAAACAAAAACTGGAGCAATTAGTCTAGGCAAATTTTCAAGTGTAATTTTTCTCTTATCATTATATAATATAAGGTGTATATCAGAAACATTGTAGTTATTTTTAGTGGTTTTGAAACTAACTCAGTGTGTGGTGTATATGGTATATGTATGTAATAGTTGTTAGCTTCATTTGAATACAGTTTGGGTCAATGTATCTATTTAATGGGCAAAGTGTCACTGTCCAAGACAACATATAAAAATTGCAATCAAATTATCATAAACTCTTATTATAGTTATACTTGATTCAGAATTCTCTTCCCTATACTAAATTAGCAACTTTTGTTACTACAGATACTTAATATCCGTAGTCCGATATTAACTACATGATGTATGTTTAGGGGTTACAGGATGGCCATGTACTGTATAGTTAGAAGAGAAAAAAGCAGTTCATCAAGATGTTTGACATCACATAAAACTGATTTTTAAGAGTGGGGAAGTTCTAAATACTAATTGACTCAAAATTTTAAATCAGGTGATCCTGCAGTTTATTATTAAACCCAGTTTAAAAGTGGCTAAAGCAAATATTAGGCATTGCGAAGACCACTGGATGTAGGGCTAGGGCTATGCTTGGAAATGAGAGGAACACTAAGATACAAGTTTTGATACCCAGTTTACAGTCCTAATTTCTTTGTATACGATGATATAACACTGGATAAATCAAGAATATCTCTGGGTTTAGTTTCCCAAAACTAAAGATTTTCACTAGATGGTATCTAAATTCCATTTTCACTTTTACACTCAGCATTAAAATACTGATGAATTTTTGTTTTGAATTATAAAAATTTTAAAATACAAGCCATCTACTTTCATTTATCCTAACGTGTTATTTCTTGCCATTTCATATATGCTCATATCTAACCCTAACGAGATGTGTTTTCTTATGACAGATGTATTGATAATTCATTAATCACCTTTAAAACTTATTTTTTCTCAGTTCAATGTACGTCTTACTAAATATGCTAAATTTAAATCATCCTTCTAGAAGAGGTCATGTCTAACACACGAAGAATCTGTTTTGTTTCACCTCTTACAGTTTAAAGAAAACTGTATTTTTTGTATAGGGTGAAAAAAATACAAGCAAGATCTTTGCTTCTGTCCTAATGCAGTATTCAGACAAAGTTTCTTTTGTTTTATTGCATTCTGAGTGATTTGGCTTGTATTGAAAAGCAGTTCAGAAACTCTCAGATGAGGATAATGTCTGTTGAGAGAAACTGATGCTGGCTTCCATGGAAATGCTAATTTGGTAGCAGTCGCTGCCAATCAGTCGCCTTGAGTTATTGTTCTAGCACTTCTAGATGCAGTATGTGACAGCTGATGAAAAATCCTCACTACAGTAATTAGACTGTTTTCAAAGAAGAAAGCGTTATTAACATAGGCTCAGGTAAACAGTTTCTGAGAAGGAAAAATAATCATAACGAGCTTAAAATGATTCAAACAAAAAAGGGATTTAAAAAATCCTTCTGGGTCTCATTTTTGTAAAAGAGAGCATAGGTGAAGAGATTCATCCTATTACACAGTTTAAAGTAAGTGGATTCTTCCTGCTTTGTTTATATATGTACTATAGTTATAAAATTAAAGGCTAGTCATGTATCTATTGAAGCCGAATGAAGCCATATGCATTTTTAATGTAGTAGGAGGTGTAAAAGTTTTAGTTCTCTGATGCTCTGTGTCATTTTGAATATTTTCCACAGCTATGTGTTCGAGTTCAATTATCTTTTCATTTATAATATATCATATCTTCTTTTATCCCACTCAGGCTATTTTTTACCTCAGGCCTTATAGCTTTCATCTCTAGAAATTGTAGATCTGGCTTTTTAAAGATTTTATTTATTTATTTGAGAGAGAGAGAAAGCACAAGCCGGGGGAGGGGCAGAGAGAGAGGGAGAAGCAGAATCCCTGCTGAGCAGGGGTGCCCAATGCTAGGATGCTGGGCTCAATCCCAGGGTTCTGGGATCATGACTTGAGCTGAATGCAGACCCTTAACTGATTGAGCCACCCAAGTGCGCTGATCTGGCTTTTTTCTTTCTTTCCTGACTAAACTTTTTGAACCTATTGAATATAGGTAAACTAACTATTTTAATATTCTGGTTTCCTAATTCTAACATCTGTATCAGTTTGGGTTAAATTTCAATTGATTAAATTCTGTTTATCATTATTATGGGTCAGAAGTTCTTTTTTTGCTCTTGAATGATTGGTAACTTCTTACTGGATGGTAGAAATCATGATATTTGCCATTGGCAGCTAGATATTTTTGTATTCTTATAAATACTCCTGAATACTTCTGTGTGACACAGTTAGGTTACTTGGAAACAGCTTCATCCTCTCCAATCTCGAATTAACTTTCTTTAGGTAGGACCAGAGCAGTGCTTGGTCTAGCTCTAACATGACTCTTCTCTATATTCTCCACAGTTTAGCATGAATCATGAGGTATTTCAATAGAATTGTTGGGAACTGGCACTTTCCTGGCACCAGGCACTACTGCCACTTCTAATTTGTAAGGGCAGTTCTTCCTCCATATGCAGGTAATTAACCAGGTACCTGGACCGATGAATGCTCAGGCGAATACTCGAGAGGTACCATCTCCAGGTCTGACTTTTCTCACTACATGGATCTCTTATCTCCTCAGTATTCTGCCCTTGGCTTTTTCTCCCAGGAGTCTTAGCTTTTTCTGTTTACCTCATAGAGTCCATGGGGCCTTGACTGAGTTCTCTTTTCCTACACTACCACAGGGAAACTCTCTTAAGAATGAAAGTGGAAAGAAACAAAGTGTTCATCTTATTTGTTTCCCATTACTCAGTCATCATTGTCTATCATTATTTTTTGTTTGGAGTCTTGAAATTGGAGGCAAAACAGAACGAGTGTTGTAAGTTCCACTAACTGCCTAGTTGAGATTTGGAATACAAATCCGTAAACTAATCATCAGGGCTTGAATTCTGAGTTATATGACTCAGGTCTTCTAGATACTGAAGATCCCCTGGCAAGAGCACAAACATAATATAAAGTTATTATATAAGGCCAAAAAATCCTGTCCTAATTCTCATCCTGTAGAAACTCTGAGTTCTAGGGAAATACTTTGTGTTACTTCCCAAACTGCTTCACATTTACATCTCTGTCACAAGCCTCTAACAACCTGATTATAAGAACCGGAAAATAACTCCTCTCTGCCTATATTAACTAAGATTATTAGAAAAACAATCATTAGTGTGATGTTTATACTATATTGTAGACACTGACAGAATACAGTCTGTAGCAAGAACGTATACCTATTATTTTGCTTCCAAACTAGTTTCCAGAACTCGAAATAGCTTAGAACTAGGCAAAAGGAACATACAAATCATAAAACACTTGAGCATTCATCCTCATATTCCAAAATTTGTATTTTAATTTATTAACATAATTGTTTTATAAATTATTGGATAGGTATATGTGCTACTATTTTATTTTGTAAGTACTTTTATATTTGCCTAAAGAGTCAAAAATTATCATGTTAGAATAATAGTGTGTACTATTATTAATAGATACAACATATTTTATGATTGGAATTTTACTGTTCCCAGTATCTGGTGTAACTTTGATCTTTAAGCCCTCCCAGAGTTTAACACACACATACACATACACACACACAAAACATTGTATTCTCAACTATTCTGTGGGTGAGCAATTCATCACAGAGGAGATGGCTTGTCTCTCTCCTCATGTTTGGGACTTCAACTGCAAAGACTCAACTACCTCAGGTAACTGCATGGGAGCCTGGAATCATCTGGAGGTTTCTTCACTTGCATGATTGCCAGCTGGTCTAGGATGAGTTTAACCAGAAATGTCAACAGAATGCCTAAATGTGGCTTGGCTTCTTTGTAGACTTCATTGTAGCCAATCTTCTCAGTTCAGATGTCAAGCAAGAGTAATCAGAGAATAAGTCGTCCCTTTTATGACCTAGTCTCTCAAAAATCTCTTCTACCATACTCTAATACTCTATTGGTCAAAGCAGTCACAAGGTTGCCCAATTCAAGGAAAGGGGTCAAGGACCCTTCAGCTTGAAGGCAGTAGTATCAAAGAATTATGTGGTTATATATATGTACATATCACTACATTATGGGAATCCAAAATGGCCATTGGAGTTTAAGTCTTATCACAGGACATTTAGTCCATATTTGACTTTCCTCCAACCACAGCTTCTTCACTCTTTTTAGTTTCTTATCTATTTTCTTTTTTCCTTCTACAGAGCTAAAATTTAAAAATGGTAGAGTAGAAATATTGCCCAGTGTGATCCCTATTAGAAAAAAAATGAGATGCTTTAAATCAATTGGGCATCTAGAACCCAGACAGAAACTTTTCAGTATTGGCTGCTCTAATCTCTTAATCTCTAGTTTCATAAGTATTACTGTCCGGTTGTTTTAATTTGATATACTTTGCATGGCTCATCTATGCTGGTCCATACAACCATTATCTAAAGGGATTGAAAAGAAATGGTATTTAGTGAAGTTGGGAAAAAGAAAAAGCTACAATCCTGGTACTCATTGCAGACATTTTTCTTTATTGGAGCAATAAACAAAATTACCACAGGTAAAGCCCAGGATGTTTGTAGCCATTATTCTGGTCTCATCTAACTTATTGATAACAATGTAATGCTTCTGGCTGACAGAGCTGTGAACACATGTGAAAATGAAACAAAGAAACTGTAAAAAAACAACAACACAGAATTTATATTGACACATGCCACGGGTTCATGAGATTATGTTTGTGAATTTTTATGTGAGCCAGAGAGTAATCCCAAATATATGTCATCATTTCATTTTTTATAAAAACGTTTGTGGTACCTGGTTAAGAATGACTTGGAAGCTAACAGAATTGAATGCACAATTTATAATTTTACTATATACTTAAAATGTTTACATGTTATACCATTTTTTTTCCTCAAGAGAAAATGTTAACTATCCCCATGGTTTACTATGGAAATAGTCAATGAACAGACTACTAAACAAATAAGCAATATGAACACAACTTACCTATACACATTGGAAAGACATGAAGTGCCTAGTCAGCTCGAAGATTTCACTCAGAGAAATACCTATGAAAATGTGCTCTTATGAAGGCATATTTGGTTTTCTAGGAAAAGAAAAACTTACAATGACCAGGTTAATTGATATATTTAATCTGCTGTTTTAATATTACTAGACTTTTAGAATTTTTAACCTGGAATATCCAGTATAATAATCTATATATAAAATGATGGAAAAAATCTAGAAAATTAAAATTAGTTACCTAAAATCAAAATAAATAAATAAATCTACATATTTGTAGAGCAGGAGCTAGAGAAGAGATACTCAATAGAGGGTAGGTTGCCATAATTATATAAGGAAATGTTTAAAACTACAGATTCCCAGATCCACCTTCTACCAGTCTATTTCAGAAATCTCTCTTACCACTTTCTTAGCATTTAAAAAGCAGTCCAGTGGTTTAGGAGGCGTGCTATGGAGTTGCTATCATTCCAAAAGCATTTATTCAGCGGCTACCATGTGCTGAGGGTTGGGATTTGGAATGAGTACAAATAATGAGTGTTAAGCTTCCTGTCCTTGAGGAACACAGTACACTGAAGGAAATAGAGAAGTAGACAAATGTTTGCAATTTAATACAGTAAGCGCTATGACTGTGTACCGGGAGAGTACTTAAACTAAATTGAGGAAGAGAAGGGCATTGCATGTTCTTGAAGGAGAGACACTGACCTGATTCGTGAAGGATGCTGGAAAGAGAAAGGCATTTAATAAAGCTGGAGGGGGAAATGACGCTAAGAAAATGAACAGGCCTCAGTAACCTAAAGACTTTTTGCACCATTCTATGGAAACTGGCCTTTATCATAAAGAATAGGGGGATAATTTTAAGGTATCCATGGAGGACATTAGATCATTTTGTGATTTGTAAATGCTAATCTGAGTACATCATGAAATTCCATCAGAAGAGTGCAAACGAGTTTAATTATAGGAAGCTTTTATTTTGCATAAAGTGAATTACACTGCAAATACGTTTTTTGCGTTCTCATTGTTGTAGGTTGGTTATGGTGTTAATCACATCTGATTTCTGGGTTCTTGATGAATGAGAAACAAATGCAAAGTTCAGTTGTGCATCATACTAGATAACATTAGTTTCCTTTTAATTAATAAATAAAAATTTTAAATCTTGGTAGAATTTCCTATCTTTTGTATCCTTAAGCCAGAGCTTTTGGGCCTTTCCAGTCCTAACTTACTATATTCAATTTCAGACCGAGAAATTGGAACCTGGGGAGCAGAGATATGGCTGCAGCTTCTGCTTGAGCTGCTTATATGTAGATATACCACCTATCTCAGCACAAGAATCCATGAAGCAAGGTTTGGCATGCTGTTTTTCAGCGCTGACATTTTTAATGCAGAGGTCCTGTCTCCTGATAAGCATATCCTCTGTAATTTAGGCATTTCCTCTCACTAAACAGATGAGGCACTCTTCTTCACAGAGGAAAAGAGAAACTCAGATATTCCTTCAAATATTTCTCTCTTGAGAGGTAGGACAGAATCTTTCAAGGCACCACAGGACCTTGAAAATCAGGCTTTCCCCCAGCATTCTTTCAGTTGTTTTTCCCCTAAGATTTTTACCTTAAGAAGCCTTAGTCACTCAGTAGTGTGATGTTTGCTTTGGAGTCAGGCAGTAATAGAGTAAGAGGCCAGTCTGGTTTCCTAAAGTTTTTCTTTTGAAACCAGCTCTGCTTATCGGTGTATCCTTTCAGACTAACCAAACTGGAATGAATATAGTTACTGTAGTAGTTCCAAAATTGTATTAATAAAAACAGAATTCTCTCAGGTATTCTTTCTTATAAAGAACCACTAGGTACACTGTGATTATCACATAAATATCCTGATTTTGGAAAACTCCGAAAACACAAGGGAATCTCCCATCATTACAACAATTATACCCATAAAACTGCGGTTCTCAAATACCATATCTACTATACGTCAAGACTTTCAAGGGTCTAAGATTTGACCTTACTTGCAAGTTAACATATAAGGCTGACACTGTTTCATGGATTCAGGCAGAGGACACAAGAAGTGTATTCCCAGCAAAGGCAGTAGCCAGAGTAAGGATGTTTTTTGCTCTAGTTTCACAAGCCCAATTCCCACAGGGTGAAGTGAAGAAAGCCGATACCTGTGCGTATAGTGGGTTGAGTTATAGAAGTACCTTGCACTTAGAAAACCTGTAAATGTTATAACAAACGGTAAAGATGCCTGCCCTTGCTCCTGAGGGATACACTGTCTTTCTCTTTCAAGGTTTTAAGTGAACATTCCCCTTGCTTAGTAGGGAGACTTTATTTTTAATGCTATTTGCTATATAGACATCAGACATCCTTGCAAAGTAACTTTGGAACAAAGGACAGTCATATGTGTACAACATGTGCAGGCATGTGAGAGACCCTTGGGGAATTGTCTCCCCAAATATAGATAGATGGATAGACAAATACATACATAGATTATATATATTGATTTAAAATATTTTAGAGGCAGAATAGTGCATTCTTTCTTAAAGGATAGTATTGACTTATTTTTGTTGTAAACAAACTTACAATGTGTATTCCCAATATTCCATTCTCACTGAGCTTTTCATCTTCTGTGTATGGCTAATGCTATTTTAACCCACATAATTTTCACTTTTTCTTCGATTTTTGTGGTCCTGGCATTCTAATGATGAAGTACATATGAGATTTTAACCAGGTAGCCAGTTAAAAAATATTGCTTAGCTTTAAAAAAAATTATGATCACTTATCTACATATGTTTTATCATGAATTAGAATACCTAAGGCTATTTTGGTATCGTGTTGCAATAGTCAATGTAATTTCCTGATCTGGCGTTCTGTATGTTTATAGATCCTTGTCTTCTAGGGAAGTATCATGGTTGTTTATGCTTTTATTTTCTTGAAGAACCCATTGAAGCGTATTCCAAAACAGAAGACTATTGTTGGCAATTTCAAAATCATTGCCCTAGTATCCCTCCAAAGATGAATATGTATTCATGAAATAAGTTCCTCAGCATCTTGCCTTTCCTTAGCATTTTTTAATGTTATGTTAGTCACCATACAGTACATCATTAGTTTTTTCCTTAGCTTTTGACATACTTTAAGAAGTGTGTGTCATTTCCACAAAACGTGGTTTTATTGCCTCACATACTTCCCCATACATTAGAATACTTTCTTTCAACCAGTCTCTTCTCCTTCCAAACATACCCTATTGAGATGTTAAAAATCATAATCTCATTTTTAATTTGACATATTCTGTATCACCTATAGGAAAAAAATTAGATAATTTATTTACCTATATTTTGACTCCCAGACATTTGTTTTCTGAACTTATTTTATATTCCGTTCTATTATAAGTATTTTCATTTAGTTGATTATTTAAATTAAGCATGAACTTCTGTGTTGTTTTGACAACAAATGTAGAAACATGCAGTTGAAAAACATTGCAATATATCATGGATAGTAATGTAATCACACCATATTAAGGCATAGAGACATGGGCCTGTTAAAATACAGTTATGGATATAAAAATACTTCAGGGAAAAAAAATCCTTGAATCTCTGCACCAGTATTTATAGTACTTCCTAAAATTATGTTTATGTGCTATAATATGGTTTTTAGATTATGTTTTGTAAGTTAAGCTTAATATTTGCCAAGCCTCCAACATCTCACTGAACACTTTCAAGGAGCTTTAGTCCCAGAACAAAATAAGACAATAAATTGATGACCTTTCAGATAAAACAACTAGCTGCTCCTACCCCAGGTATTAAACATCAGAGAAGGGAGTCTCTTGATAAAGATAGTTGTAGGTACTCTAAAGAAAAAGGTTATCAGGGAAAAAATGGCCTACATGAGCTAAGAAACTGAAGGGGGAAAAATGGGAGTACTGAGTGATAGCACTGAGAAAAATCAAGCACTCAGTTTTCAGTTTTCCATTTTGCCCTTAAATTTAGGAGAAATTTCTATATATACAGAAAACCAACTTTGCAAAAAATTTAATTGATGTGGGTGCTACAATATTGACCTTAGCCTTATAGTTGTTATACAAACTCTTTCTCATGTCAATAATTACTCTGGTGGTAGTTATCTCCAATAATTCTCAGACATTCACTATCTCATGGCTTATATCACTCATATTCATACATTAACCAGAGGATATTCTTTCCTCTTTGGTTATGCCACAACCCCTAACATAATGGAAATATTATAATATAAGTGGAATTGCCATATTAAATGCTATCCTTTTCAAAAAATATTTTATTTACATATTTGAGAGAAAGGGAGAGAGAGGAACAGTGGGGAGAGACAAGTAGACTCCAGGCTGAGCAAGGAGCCCAACACAAGGCTCAATCTTACCACCCTAAGATCATGACCTGAGCTGAAACCACAAATCAGACACTCAACTGACTAAGCCACCCAGGCACCCCAATGCTATCCTTTTTTAAAAAAGATTTATTTATTTATTTGAGAGAGAGAGAGGAGGGGGAGGGGCAGAGGGAGATGAAGAGAATCTCAAGAAGACTCCACACTGAGCTCAGATCCCAACATGGGGCTTGATCTCACAATCCCAGAGATCATGACCTGAGCCAAATTCAAGAGTCAGACGCTTAACCAACTGTGCCACCCAGGCACCCCTAAACACTTTCCTCATGATCTCTTCTTGAAATCCCTGAGGACTCCACTATTCATAGTGCAGTTGTTTAATTTGGACCTTAATTTACAAGTAACCTGTTATCTAAAGCCCAGATTAAATATCTCAAGAAGATATTCAATGAGTTTATAGGGCAAAATGTTTCCTGTTATAGGTAGGATTATATGAATTGAACCCTTGAGAATTTAGATGGACCAAACAAAGCCTCTACTAAAACTTACACAATATGCTTTGAAACCAGAAACTAAATAAAGGACTATCCCCTTAAAGCCAGAAGCTTAAAAAAGGCAGAGGGGTGGGTAGTGGGTGAAGATTAAAACCAATACTCAAAGCCTTACAGAAGAGGTATTTATTAAATCTTTTACCAATCCTGCTAGTACTAGCTTTGGTGTGGGGAGGGGGGGATCCCTTAGGCTTACTAGAAGATCCTGTGGTAAATTATGGTGAAAAATACTTTGTGGATGGGTTATAACTTAAGAATGAAACAAAAGAATATGAAGTGGGATATGTTGTAACCCTTTATCATAGGGAAATCCTACCAAGATGGCAGAACTAAATCAAGCTTACTAGATTTTACTGATTAACTAGAGTTGAGAAGAATGATATGTGCATTAATAGTTGGTATTCTTTTTGGGTCATCTATGAATTCAGAAAGTTTTAGAGACCATAGCGTTCTGACTTCTGCAGAAACTCAACTAAGAATGATCAAGAGGGTAGAGAAACTTTGATTGCTTTAATGCATTCTATGGTAGTGGCTATTATAAATGTAAAAACTTACACAAAAAGGCATAGACATGGAAACTAAAGGAAATTTCCTAGCTGATCCTTTCCCCAGAGATACTACCATAATACGATCCTAAACCTTGTGATATGCCATGAGGCAAAGTCTTTGGAGAAGTTTAGAGAGACAGTTTTAGAATACCCATGATTATTTCCTGATTAGAAAAGTGATAGTGGGAAAATCTGATTGCCAAGCATGAAAATGAACTTTGGTATTCTGAGATTAGAGATTAAACAGCCCTGGAGAACCTTACTGGATACTTGCAAAAATTTTACATGGTGTTACCACCACAACAAGAACAAATCAACCACAGTACTTAATGAATGTTGTTGATAAAAGTTTATAGTAAAACTCCTGAGTTTGTTTCTGGTATATCTGCCACCACCATAATCCAGGTAAACTGTAAAGGTATGACATATAAAAGCTCAAACCTCAGAACTCTTTTGAATATCTCCAAATGAATTCTCATATCATTATTCCCCCATCTGGACTTTGAATACATTTTGGTCATTGTTTACTTATTCTTGTGTAGCCTTCCCTTGTCAAAGAGCTACATCTCAAATAGTAGCAAAAAAATTACTTGATTTTGTACTCCATGCTATCTCTCTAGTGACAAGGGCACCTGTGTGATTTAGATTGTCATCAAAGAGTGTTGCAAAGCCCTACGACTATTCAGAAACTTCACAGTTTATATAACCCGCATTCTTTATGAAAGGTGTAAAGAATAAATAGAAATCTGGAAATAAAATTAGTCATTTTCTCAAAGATGCTCAAACTTCCTTGGCCTAAGCTATTGCCATTGGTTTTAATAAAACTCCTATTGGGATGCTTTAAATTTCTCATTATGAGCTTATAACTATGCTCATATTCTACATTCCACATTCTTACAAGTAGACATACTCAAATATTTTAGGAGATTCATGCAATACACTCATTCTTATCAACAGAAACAGTCAACCTTTCCTCAACATTATCCTAAATCATCCTTGCTTGGCCCAACACCTGGAGAAATGGTGTTATAGAATATCCAGTAGAGAATGACAGTCCTCAAGCAGTGATGGAAAGAATTCTGTCAAAATACTGTAGCTATTTTAGTACTGAAACTTCAAGGAATTGACACTTGGATTTTGTATCTTAATTAAAGAGGACAAAGCCATCCTACAATAACTGGAAGATAGTCCCTACTAGAAACATTGATCTGAGAACTCATAAACTGTCTGAAACGAGTTTCCATTTGGAGACTGCTTCTATGTAAGACTTTTGAATCAAGTAGTTGGCTATATCAGATATAGACAATTTCTACCCAAGATACATAGGACAAAAAACACCATCATTCTTTTAAATCTTTCTTAATATAGCTTTTGGAATCCATAGTCACCCCTTGAAATTGGTCTCGTATCTGGACACAATTTATTCATAAACTTGTTAAAGCATATAATAAAGTGGATTGTTGGATTTGTGAATATTTTCCTTTGGAAACCACTGGGCTTACCTTGGCACAATTTCCTTGTAATGATTTGGTCAGTTTCCTGGGTAACTGGCTCAACCATTAAGTAACTTTTAAATGGCATACACTGCAACAGTCTAAATAGCAAGAAATTTAAAATCCTCTGTAAATCTATTATCTAAAAAAGGAGGTTTCTGTCTCCATCAAAATGATACTCCAGTATCTTGCATTAGAGCTGGCTTTTTTTTTTTTTAAAGATAGTTGGTAAATGCACTTTAATAGAAATAAACTTGGAAGATGATTAGAGAACAGATGGTGTACATTTGGAGACCATCTCCCTCTTACTGATCTTATCAGCAAGAACTACTTTTGCTTTAAGTCTATTTACCTTAATAGTAAAAATTTGATTTTCTGGGGACATGCCATTACTGATGAGCAGTGCCTTATTGTTAGCACTGGTCCTCATTTTCAGAACTGAAATCCTAACCCCTCAAGGCAATTCTAGACTATTTTCCTCTCTCCTGCAACCTCTTTACTCTGTGCTTTACAGGATGTCCAGGATGTGGGGAAATTCTTTGTGTATAGGTCACAGAAGGGAAGTGGTGCTAGATAATGCCTTCTTTGCCTAAGAAACCTAAGAGGCAGTGTTTCATAATAGAGCCTCTCAGATAGCATATTGGCCTCTAGAGGAGAAACATGTACTGTTTTAGGAGAAGAATGGTGTTCTTATATCTATGTAGTTCTCTCTGGGATCTTTAATATTAATATAATGATCTGAAAAATATTAATTAGGTAATTTGTCTAATATAACTATATCTGTTTCTGAGCACATTGATTGGAAATAGGATCTGTTCTCTTGGCTTAATTTAGGTACTCTTGGCTATGGTTTAGAAGCACACTGTAAACCCTGATAATAATTCTTCTATTTTTTATCTGTGTGGTACTATTTCCATGTGTAGTCTCAATTGCCATAAATGCTGCTGTCTAGCTGCTATGTACTAACCAATGTTCTAATGAATGACCATCGAGCAACAAGACAGAAAAACATGACATTTGGTGAAACAACCATCTCCCGGAACTTGATCCACCATTAAGACACCTCAAATAGCGGTGAAGAGCAGGATTGATAATGTCACCGGATATTAATAGTCTACCTTTCAGGTCAAGATTTAGAATCACTACTGGGGATGAAATCACTACTGTGAACTGAAATCATCTCTAAACTTTCAACTTCCTGTTTACCCTAATGTGACTTTACTATTTGGTTATCTTCATTAACATGATTTTACTATCTACTCTGTTCTGTGATATAATATTACTAATCCCTGGAAGATAAACGTTGCAAATAATTTTATTGTTAATTTCAGAAACTTTATGAAAACCTTATTAAAGAGTATGACACTTTTCATCTGTCAATATATCACATCAAATAACTGTTTTATCCATAAGCTGTTTCAAAACCCTCACCACAAAATCGTTTTGTGCCGAGTCCACTAATTCTAGACTATCATATCATGACGCATATTCCCTTTTCTTTTTCTTTTTTTTTTTCAAGACTTTATTTATTTGAGTGAGAGAGAGCAAGTGGGGGAGGAGCAGAGGTGGAGGGAGAGAAGGGGGAAAGACTCTCAAGCTCAGTGGGGAGCCTGATGCAGGGCTTTAGATCATGACCTGAACCCAAACTAAGAGTCAGATGCTTAACCAACTGGGCCACTGGTGCCCCTCCCTTTTTAATTAAAATCCCTTCATCATCTCTTCTATATAGAATTTCTTGGCATAACATTCAAAATCTCTCAATGGCTTCACCCTCACCTGTCCAGCCTCATCTCTTGTGGCCCAAGCACCCGCATGCCCCAAATTATTTCATGTAGAACCAGTATTTATCGTCAGTTTCATTTCCAAAGGTTCACCATGTCTTTGGCAAGAAGCTTATTTTTGCTTTTTGTTATATTACCTCCTTTATGGCACTTTCTCTGAAGCCATAGGATTACTATCATATACATACACTATTATATTTATTAAATTGCATTTAGGGTTGTGTTTATAAGTCTGTGTTTCCTACTGTTTTTGTATTTGTGGATTAGTTGTAAATACTGGAAATTTTGGCAGCTGCACTTGACAGAATTAAGACTAAAAAAAAAAATACTACCCACAAGTCAGGAATAATACAACAAAATCTCTACAATATAACAATGTCTCAGTGTCTATAAAGGAATCCACAGTTACTGCACTATTTAATGTTTGCCTTTCAAAGCCGTGTTGCTTTTGGAGAGAAATGTTTACTGCCCTGAATAAACTTCTCTTAACGTTCTCACGAGGCCAAGTTCTTGCATGTTCCAGAAAACACTTTCTTTGACATTAATTTAATTTTATGCTTCATCTCTTACCTCTGACACAAAGACGTTGTACCTTGCTCTGCAAACAGGATAGCATTAGCCTGACAGATGTGGCTATAAAAATAGCTGTATAGAGTTTAAAATCAAAATACATATTATACATCCATCAAAATTTGGCACATATTTGGAAAGGGTTTAGAAAACACAATTATGCTGTACCATGCTTTGTCATACTGGTTGAAAACCACTGTTTAAGACAGAGTTTCTGGAATACCAGTATGACTTTATTTTTGTATTCTCAGTTTAATACAGTATTTGGAATATCAACAGCTTAAACCGAGTCAAATTCAAAATGCCTCACCTGTCTTTTCTTTTTTAGCTTCACCTTCAATAAATATATCAATAAAGTCACTAGTTTCTCGACAGCAAATTTTTGTTTGTTTGTTTGTTTGTTTTAACAGAGAGCTTGTGAACATTTGGCTGCAGTGGGTAACAGGGCTTCTGAAGTACTCCCTTGGACACCTTCAGATGTGTGCTCAGGAGTTCCAATTCACTGAGATTTAATTGGGGTGCAAAATAGAGCCCAGGGAGATGCAACCAATTTTGTCAACAAATGACTAAAAACCACCTAGGTCTAGGTATTATCTGAGCTTTCTCTTTGTTGTAAAGAAGGTAAAACTCTAAAGATAAACTTAAAAGTTCAGGAAAATCTCTTCTTTTGCACAAAAGCCTAATTACAGAACCTGCAATATGCTAATCTCTTCATCATTCAACCTCACAACAAATATTTACTGTCTACTGTATATAAATCACTCCATAAGAAATGTAGCTTGTGGGGCTCAGAACTGAATTTAAATCTTATTTAAGTAACTTAAACTTACGTCTTCTCATGAGGCTTGTGACAGTATACTGGACAGCTCAAGCCTAGGTAATAAACACTCCGTACCTTATAACATTCACTTGTATTCCTTTTAATTTAGAATTGCTATGATTCTTGGTCCATAATGATCTCTATTTTTAAACCATCCCACTAAAATATATGCTCATGATTTTTCATATTTTAAAATAAGTTAAATGTGTACATAAATTTAAATTCTTAGATTAATTTTGGAATAAACAAAAATAAAAATAAGCATATTAGTATGCATTTAGCCAGTCTTATCTGTAGAGAAATCTTCTCCAATTATATTTACAATATTAACTTTATATGATTTCCTTAAATGGAAATTTTCCTGTGCAAGAAGTAGAAAAAAACATTTTAACAGAGCTTGGTGCAAGCTCCGCATTTACTAACTGTGTAATATGTTAAAAGTATCAATGGACAATCAATGATCAGCTATATTAAAATAAATTACACTTATAAGTACAAAGTAACTACTACTATATTTAGTCATGGAAATAATCTCATCAAGGAAACATAGCAGTGATGTGATTATTACCTTTGATATTCACTAGCTAAGGCAGTATTTTTCAGGTTATTCTACCATTATTTTATTATTCTTTGTCTTCTTTTTCTCTTTTCTCCTTTCATGATCTTCCTACTCATTCCTGTTGTATTAGGTCTTGTTTTTTTCTCTTGATCTTGTTTTTGTTCGTGTATTTCTTCTTTGTCTGCTGTTTTTCATGTTCTTACCATGCTCCTCGACATTTTTCTTCTTGTTATCCTATTAGTTTATTCTTATTGTTCCTTCTTGCCCTTGTCCTTGTTTTCTTAATTATTTTTTCCCTTCCTTTTCTTCGTTTATTTTTGGTTAAAGCTTAATGTACTTTTGAATTTTCTTTGTTCTCTCTGAAGGCGGTTTCTCTTTCTTTAAAACTTTTTTTTCAGCATTTCAGTCAGAAGGATCTTTCTAAAATTAAGCATTTCAGTATATAAGTACATTGAGAAGTTCATTAATTTTATTAATCCTTTTTATCTGTAGCATATTGGACAGATTTATAGGCAACAAATAAATATTGATTGATTTCTGAATGGTCTCTTTGTGATATAGAAAGTTCTCTCATTCAAGATAGGCTTAATGATAGAATATAACGTGTGTTAATTCCATTCCCTTAAACCTTCTAGGATTTTCCTGGAGTTTGCACAACTTTATAGAAAAGGCAGAAACAGATCAGCATGCCACATAATCTCTAATTCCTTGGTCATACTAAAAATGAAGGACAAAAAACTGGGTAAAAAACATGTATGGGACACCTAACAAATTTCATTCATTCACTAAAGACACAAATCTACTCCAAAGGATATTTCTTAGGCAGGAAAATGGACTACATAATATCATGCAGGTTGTAGGTGCTTGGTTTTTGTCTTTTTAAAAAGATATATTCTTTATTTCACCTACTCATTCTCACTTCACCTCTATTTTGACTCTCATTTTTCCACTTTGAAAAAGAATTTTAACAGTAATGTGTAAAATGGGCTACATCTATTTTAAATGGCTCATCAGCAGGAACTAAGGAATGCCTATATAATTTAATCTGCTTCTGATCAATCACTCTTTCCCTCCCAGTCATCCACAAAGACTGAACAGATTTCCTAAAAACTACTGGAACTAATACTTTCATGCTGTAGAACTTTATTTATTTATTTATTTATTTATTTATTTATTTATTTATTATTTATTTATTTAGAAACCTGTTTAGAAAACTGTTTTCATCACCAGAAACTCAACTATCCCAGGTAATTTGCACTCATCTAGACTCTAGTTTTATATAAAGCATGGGTCTCTGACCCAATTTCCCATCTTTTCACATTTCCACTGTTCTCATTAGAACACATGCTTTATCATCTTTAACAATTTGTATATTCCTCATCTCTACCATGTGTTTCCTCATCACTTTCATGTTTAAAATGAATTTCACTTCCTCCTGAGGATGCTTTTTCCTCATATCCTGAGCTCACTGGAGATCTTTCACGTCTTGCCTTTTGTTTTGTTTTGTTTTTAATTTATTCCATATTCCCCAGGAGGTAGAGGAGACGCACTTACTTCCTTGTTTTTCATTGTCCTTTCCAAGCCATTTTCCTTCTTATTCCCTTCAAATACTACAGATCTTTTGAGGCAAAAGCCATCAGATTTACATACATAATGTTGTGGTTGTAAACATTTATAAAACTTCCATTAAGTTCTAGTTCATCAAAATTCTACCACCAGGGTTGCAGTCTTAATCCTTTCAATATTTCAGTTCTCCCTCATTACATAGTCTTTTCATTTGGCCCCTCAGCTACTTTGTCACTTTCCAAGATCTTGAATGTACCCAGCTTACCTAGGTAAAAACATTATCAATAATTAATCTCCCCAACCTTTATACTAATCGTTCCTAATTTCTACCTGCTATTTTTCCAAGCTGCTCCTGCATCTATTACCACCTTTTTAAAAACTCTCTTCATCTCACAGAGACTGTCAAACTTTAACCACATCACACATCTTTTCGGCTACCTGTCACTCTCAACTCACTATGCAAATTCTATTCCTTATTGCTGTATCAGTCAGGGTTCAATCAGATAAATAGAACCAGTAGGATATATGCCTATGCATATATTCACAAATGTGGATGTCTACGTGTGTATATACACATACACAAATAATAAAAATAGCAAAGAAAGAAAAGTAAAACTGGATAAAAGCTTACACACTTGTTAGATTTTTTTAATCTTTAATACATGCTCTTTCAAAGTCATAAAATATGAAATCCTTTAACAACCAAATTAATGACTTTTTAGGCTTCAACTGCCTAACATGACATATATACCCAATATGTGCCCAACATGCTAATCTGAGTTTCAATTTAACTTTGTATTTAAAACTATAACTGACAAAGCTTTAGAAAAGCACCCCTTGAATCATTACAATTATTCATTGTTTTCTACAATGGATAATTGATTCCATTTTTAGTATATTACCACTGATGGGGTAATTTTCCTATCAGATATTGGTGTAGGGTAATGAGTAGTTATATTTTAGTAAAATAAAAAAGGATCTCAAATATCTAATTTCTCTCATGTCTAAAATTTCTAAGAAAAATCACAATTTAGTGTTCAAAATGAAAAATGTGAATCTATCATAATATTTCACATAGTCTGAAGTCTCATTTTTCTTATTAAGCTACCCCCTTCTGATGACAACACTGTATAAGAATTAGTTGTGATGAGCACTGGGTGTTATGGAAGTGTTGGATCACTATATTGTACACCTGAAACTAATATTACACTGTATGTTAACTAATTGGACTTAAAATAAAAACTTAAAAATAATAATAAAGAAATACCAAAAAAATATTAGGAAGTATGAAAACTCTGGTCTTCCTAAAATGAAGAAAGGCTTCCATTTCCATGTCAGCCAATTTTCTAATTGAGAACAGAAGACTTATATAATTTTCTATATTTCTATATAGAAAAGTTTTCTATATGGAAAGTTTTCTATATTTCAAAACTACTTCCCTCCAATATGCCAAATAACCTTGGTCAAGGTTTCACTGTTTTCACAATTATATGCCTATCTAGGTGAAGTCTGCTTAGTAGAAAGTAATGAAGTGATTATTTTATTTGTGTTTTCAATATTATAAATAAAACAAAAACTAGCATGTCTTGATAACTACTCACTCTGACAAGGTTTTACATTTTTAATATTACTGAATCATCATTGATTCTTTTTAATAGAACCCTGCAGGGCAATTATTAATTGTGGGAAAAATTAATTATTAACTTATCAAAGGTTAAATCAAGGGCATCTGGGTGGCACAGCTGGTTGAGCATCAGACTCTTGGTTTTGTCTCAGGTCATGATCTCAGGGTCATGGGATTGAGCCCTGCTTCGGGCTCCATGTTTAGCATGGAGTCTGCTTGGGACTGTCTCTCCTACTCCCTCTGCTTCTCTGCCTTCACCCCCCCCCCCCACCGCTCTCTCTCTCTCAAATAAATGAATCTTTTTAAAAAAATGGTTAAATCATTCTAAGTCACAGAAATGGTATTCAAAATAAGGATTTCCAAATATAAATATAAATTTATATTTCAATTATATAAATATTTATATCCACAATATAGATTATAGTAATTAAATATTTCAATGAGAGGGAAATGAATATTATAAATAGATTAGTTAAAATAATTAAACTATGCACAAACTAAAATATTTGTAACATATACTGTTCTATTGGATTTGGTCTTCTCAGAAATGTTCTAATAGGTTACATTCAAATGTCAGTTAAAATCTTAATATAGCATACTTATATTTGCCTTTTATTGAAGGTTAAGCCATATAGTTCACTAACATATTAAAAAGGGAAAACAAATATTTAAACATATAAATCTCTCTAAAATGTAAATTAGATGTCTATATGAATTCTTATGTTTTGACATTTCTTTAAAGACACTTTAGGAAAAACACATATTTACTCTCTCAGTTTGAGCCCACATAAACAAGGAAATGCCTATAACTAATTTGCAATTTAAATGCTTCCCTGAGCACATTGATGTGAGAAAATATACAGAAGGTGAGTGAGATAACTTCAATTAAACCTACTTAAATATTTTAATACATAAAGAATTAATTAGTCTGTCCCTAGTGCAAGAATAACTCCCTGTTTGAAAGTTATGAGTATATGGAAGAGTATTTTTTTAAAGATTTTATTTACTTATTTCAGAGAGAGAGAATGCAAGTGAGAGCACAAGCAGGAGGAGCAGCAAAGGGAGAGGGAGAAGCAGACTCCCCACTGAGCAGGGAGCCCAATGTGGGGCTCGATCTCAGAACCCTGAGATCATGACCTGAGCTGAAGGCAGCCACTTAAACCAACTGAGCCATCCAGGAACCCCAATGGGAGAGTATTTAAATTTTAAGTTTAAATACACAAATAAATAGTAAGGGTGCATATAAGTTTAAATATATTGTGACCCCTGTGGAAAGCAGTCTGGAAGTTATCAAAAAGTTAAAAATAGAACTACATTATGATCCAGCAATTGCACTACTATGTATTTACCCAAAGAAAAAGAAAATTAAAAAAAACTATTCAAAGGGATACATGCACCTTATTGTTTATAGCAGCATTACCAACAATAGTCAAATTATGGGAACAGCCAAAGTGTCCATTGGCTGATGAACGGATAAAGAAGAAGATATATATATATATATATATATATATATATACACACACACACATATATATGTGTATGTGTGTGTGTGTATATATATATATATAGTGGAATATTACTCAGCCATAAAAACGAACTAAATCTTGCCATTTGCAATGAAATGACATGGATGGAGCTAGAGAGTATTACACTAAGTGAAAAAAGTCAGACAGAGAAAGACAAATACCATGTGATTTCACTCATAAGTGGAATTTAAGAAACAAAACAAATGAGCAAAGGGAAAAGAAAGAGACATAAACCAAGAAACAGACTCTTAACTATAGAGAATAAACCAGTGGATACCAGATGGGAGCGGGGTGGGGAAATGGGTGAAATAGATGATGGGGATTAAGGAGTGTACTTGTGATGAACACCCAGTATTGTATGGAGGGTTGAATCACTATATCGTACGCCCGAAACTAATATTACACTGTATGTTAACTGGAATTTAAATAAAAACTTAAAAAAAAATAAAAGTATTGTCGCTTCCCCCAAAACGAAATCCATGTAGAGCTAGTGTTGTCTAATAAATGATGTAGTAACATCAGGGGACTTATATCACAGTGCAAACTAGACCAATCATTGTGTATTAAATACCTACATTTCAATTGCAATTACTAAATCTTAAATAAATTGTGGTATGTGCAATATATTTTAACATCCACAAGTTTAAATAAAAAAGCGTTGGTGTATTATAGGAATGAAGTAATATCACTTCTTCAATACAATATTGGTCATATAGAATCTGTGTAATATCCTTCACATTAACATGTGTGCATGCACAAAATTGTTTGGACAGCAGCTTCACCCCATACTCTAGAGTTTAAGCCTGCCTTTCTTAATCATCTGCCCTATAAATTTTGAATTTGCCTAGCCAACACAACACATACAGTTGCATAAGCCAAATTCCTTGCAATCAAGAGAGCAATCTCTCTCTCTCCCCCCGCTCTTTCACACTCTCTGCATATATAGATAGATAAAGATAAATGTGTGTACATATGTCTCTATATATGTCTGTATATATAATGAATATTTATAATGTTACAATCCATGAAGTCAACAAATAGATTATTACCAGAATCCTAGAATACTCTCATGTGCTTTAGCACTTTTGAAAGCTCTTTCTTTCCTCAAAGTGGTAATCTCTCTACCTATCCTGGCCTTTTTGATAATGAAAATGTGTGTTACCTTACAGATTTTTATCCCCAAGATATCCATCTCTAAAATTTATATTTCAGTTGTGCTAATTTTAAACATAATAGAAATGGAAGTTTATTGGAGGTATTTTTTGTGTGTCTTGCTTGTTTCACTCAATAACGTATTTGTGTGATTCATCCATGTTTTGTCATGGAATCATATTTGTTGTATTATGGGCTAATTTATATGAATTTATCCAAATTTATTAATCCATTCAAGCTTTTTTACATTTTACATTTATTGCAAACAAGTCTGTTAGAACTCTATATGAATATATAGGTGATGCATAAAATATGAACTTCTATTGAAAATACATATTTAATGCATATATGTGTAGGTGTATGTATATATGCACATATGTAAATATATGCATGTATATGAATATAATTTCAGGGTATTAAGGAATGCTGAAGTTCATTTTTTTAAATTGAGATGCAATTTATATACCATAAAATTCACCATTTGTAGTATAGCATTCACTGGTTTGTAATGCAGTTAATGATTTTATGCAACCATAATCACAGTCAATTTTAGAATATTTTCATCACCCAAAAGCAACCCCATAGGCTTTAGTATCTTACCAAGATCCTCTTATCCCAATCTTACTTATAGGTAACTTTTAATGTACTCTCTCTATAGATTTGCCAGTTACGGAAATTCATATATATTGAATCATGGAGCATATGGATTTTTGTCTGACTTCTTCAACTGAGCATACTATTTTCAAGATTCATCCATGCATGTGTGAGTACTTCATTCTTCCTATGATCAAACAATATTCATTTGTCTAGATATACCACATTTTGTTTATCCATTTATCAGTTGATGGCCATTTGGATAGTTTTCACTTTTTGACTATTATAAATAATGTTGCTCTGAGCATTCTTATATAAATTGTTGTGTGAACATTTGTTTTCAATTCTCTTGGGCTAAAGTTCATTTTGATTGGATACTGATGCATATTTTTTAAGAGTAATTATGTTAATTTCCACTCTCGCCAAGTAGATGAGACTTTCTATTACTACATATTCTCACCAAAACTTGGTATTATGATACTTATATTTCATCCAGTTTGATGACTATTTTGAGGTATCTCATGGATTTATTTTACACTTCAGTGATAACTAAAGAAGCTGAGCATGTTTCATGTGCATATTGGCCATTCGGATTTCCTCTTTTGTGAAGTGCATATTCAGTTATTCTGCCAAATTTTTTCTACTGTGTAATTTTTTTTGACTTATGGAAAATATTTACATATTTGGAAACTAGTCCTTTGCTCATATGTGTTAAAATAATTTTTCCTACTGTCATTTGCCTTTTCACCCTGTCTTTTGAGTATTAATGTTATTCATTTCAATTACTTTAACAAATTATTTTTATGGTTGTTGTTTCCTATGCCTTATTAAGTAGATTCAAGTATACAAAATGATATTTTTCTATATTACCATTAAATCTCTATATATTTTTTCTTTTTTTCTTTAGCTATTTGATACATGATGTAGGATGTAAAAGGAGTGTAGGATGCGTATAGGATGAAAAGGAGTAATCCAATATTTTTCACCAATATCATTTAATAATTTCAACACAATTAATTGAAATGTTCTTTCCCCATTGTGCTTCATTGCCACTTCTTTTATATATCTAGTGCCCATGTAAGCATGGCTGTTTCAGTTTTTATTCTCATACACTAGTCTGTGTGTTTATACTTGCAGCAAGATCACACTTTCATAATATATCTTGATGCCTTACACAGGCATACCTCAGAGATACTGTGGATTCAGTTCCAGATCGCTGTGATGTCTCATTAGAGAGAGTTTCCCGGTGCATATAAAAGTTGTATTTATATGTCTATTGCATGTGCAATAATGTGTCTACAAAAAAGTGTATACCTTAATTAAAAAAATACTTTATTGCTAAAAATACTAGCCATCATTGGAGCTTTCAAGTCAAATCACTTATCACTGATCACTATAACAAATATAATAATAGTGAAAAAGTTTTTAAATATTATGAGAATTACCAAAATGTGACACAGAGACTCGAAGTGAGCAAATGCTGTTGGAAAAATGGTGCCAATACACTTGCTCAATGCAGGATTGCTGCAACCCTCTAATTTGTTTAAAAAGAAAAAAGGAAAAAAAAAAAAAACCCATAGTATCTGTAAAGCAGAATAAAACAAAGTACAATAAAACAAGGTTTGCCTTTACAGCAAGTCCCCTTATCTCACTTTCTTTTTCTTTTTCAAACAACTGTTTTTTGAACTTTTGTACTTCTATAGAATTGTTTTATCAACTGGTCAAATTCTTCAATAAACCTTTTTGAATTTTAATTGGGATTACACTGAATTTATACATTAATTTGGAGAGAATGTAAATTATGAATATAGAATTCCCCAGTTTATGAACACCTCATAAGTTTCTATGTTTTGATTCATCTTTAGTCCTAAAAAATGGTTTTATATTTTTCATTGAGGGCTTTTAAAACTTTATGGAATAGACCTCAAATTATGTCTCAATTTTTATGCTTCTTAAAACAATCTCTCTTCCAAATTTAATATTTTAACTATTAACATTGGTTCATCTAAAAATATTGCTGGGATATGTGGATATAATTTTTGCATATTATTTTACGATCCAGAAACATTTTTAAATTCTTTTCTGAATCAGAAAGTAATTCTTTAGACTATTTGATATTCTATCAAATATGGTATCATTTGCAAGTAAGTAAAATTTTGTTTTTATTTTTCTTAGTACTGTTATTTTATTATTCTTTGTCTTATGGAACTGACTAGATTCTTTATTGCAAAGATGATTAAAAGTGACAATGAACAGCAAAGTATACCTATAGGACTTTAAAGAAGTAGGCTTGCAACTGGTGTACCATCATTTCTGTCTTTTCCTGTTGCTTAGAGCAAATCACCTGACCAAGTTTGAGAGTAAAGTGTAGGGAAATAAATTCCATCTCTTTAGTGGAAGGAACTGGAATCCCACTGTCAATGGTTATGCATAAAATGAAAAATGATGTTTTAGCGCCATTGATGCAATCTCCAGCCATATATTTTTTTTTCACAAATCTTTTGAAGATTAGTTTTTTCCATGTTTCACCATACAGCGTATTTACTATAGATTGTGGTTTTATTAGATGGACTCTTACCATACCTTGGTTCCCTAGAAGCAATTCCTGAGACAGAGTTTGGCATTCAGGATATTCTCACTTATCAATGCATGTGAGGGGAATTGGAGGAAACAAGACTGAGCAGAGGTAGAGGTCAAACTGCATGTGCCTCCAACAAACTGTGGGTGACTCAGTGTGATTCTCTAGTGATACATAGCCTATCAAAGTTGTCTCACAATAAGGTTAAATCTCCTAGATATTATATCCTTATTGTGATCAGTCATTGGATATGGGTTATCCCAGGAAAGCTGTTACCTTGGGTGAGGCAGATCTCTGAACTTTGCCAGCCTCTAAAAGATCTGAGAATGGGAGGCAATTGGCAGACAGCAATTCTAGCTGCTGGAGCAGGATGTGCTTTCTTGAAAGGGAATCTAAACAAACCATCTCCCACTCTGTTATACCCATATTACTTTTAGAAAAACTGTTTCCTTTTCCCAGCTGACTAGCAATGCTAAATATCATCAAATTGTTCTTTAATACATAATAAATTTTATCAATTTTTGTTAAATTATTGGAAGTCATTAGTTTTTCTTTAATCTGTTAATGAAGTGAATTGAATATTTTCTAAAATACATTGAACATTGAATTCTTAGTATCAAATCTTTTTTTTTTCTTCCACTGTGTCTTTGAACAAATTCTGGATAATTTCTTCTTACCTATTTTCCATTTAACCACTGGTTCTCAGCCATGAATTACCTGCAGGTAAGCCTATCAAATGAGATTTTAGCTTTCATTATTTTGTTTTTTACATATAAAAGGGTTTTTTTTTCCTCTGAAAGATTTTTTAATAGTTCCTTATCTTCTAAGTATTTTCTTTGTTTGAACTGCTTAATGCTATGACTTCCCTGCAGCCTTTGGAAGTAGGGAGGATGTGGATTTATTACTGGCTCCCTTCTACTCTGTGGATGTAGCCCTTTGTGTCCTAACTTTACGGGGCAGAAAGCACCTTATTAGAATTCTTGCTTGGGCAGACCTGTACCTTGACTTCTATCTCCTCACTTCCAGTCTCCTGCACACAATTCTGTCAAATATAAAGTTGAGGGCCATCAGTTGGACAAATGCTCTCAGAACAAAAGCAATCTCTCCTCAACCTTTGGGGATATGGCTTTTACTTTGATTTTAGACTGGTGTTTATTATATTACTAGCTCTTTGAGGATTTTTTTTTAATGTAAGCATCTAATCTGCATTTTCAGGTTTTTCAGTTGATGTTAAGGAAAGAATTTTATCAAGATAGCCCTTTCTAGCCATATTACTAGAAACAGAAGTCAAATAATTGTATGAAAATAATTACTGAAGGATTGTACAACACAAATTCTATCCAAATAAACCTAATGGTACAAACAATAAATTCCTCTATCAAACTCTGTAAGAATAGGAAAACCAATGAATTGATATCACGTGTGAACTAATTACTATATTCAAAAACACTGTATAAGGTACTTATGGGTGAAAATAGCAAATTTACTTTTTGCTTTCATCAAATAGAGTATATATTATTTATTTCTCCACATAATAGAAAAATACTGGGAAGGATTATTGTACATATCTTATGGATCATTGCTTTTCAAAACAAGAGTCTCAAGGTTGTGAGCTTAATTTAATATATCAGAAATGGTTTTTTTAATGAGAATAGTAAATATAGAATGAAACAAATAGAAAATATCAGAATATATTACACAAAGCAAGTATAAGAATTGTATATCATACCTTTGTTTCACCTAGATACAGATGTGTATACCGGGACTTAAGGTAATAGCAGTTCCATCCTCTGGGTCAAAAAAGTTTGATAGTCACTGCAATAGATTGCAGGAAAAGAATGAATAATAAAAAATCCATTCCACATATCTTGAAAGGAGACAGTTCAATCTCATTTGAAATGCTGGAGAGTGGGGTGCCTGTATGGCTCAGTTGGTTAAGGGCCTGGCTCTTAATTCGGCCCAGGTCATGACCTCGGGGTTCTGGAATCAAGCCCCTCACTGGGCTCCACACTCAACAGGAAGTCTGCTTGAGGATTCTTTCTCTCCTTCTGCCTCTCCCTCCACTCGTGCATGCTCTCTCGCTCTCTCAAAAATAAATAAATCAATATTTAAAAAAATAAAACTGTGACAAGTAAACTACTCTGCATTTATAATATAACAAACCTATGATAATTTTCTATTATTTAGAAAGTTAAAATAAAATGTAATATACCATGGGGGTGTTAAGTAATCAAGTTGTCAGGATTTAAATTTTACATGTCTCTATTTTCTTTGCCATCTATTTTTACATCTATTTTTACCTTCACTAAGCAAGCAGTGAAAATATTATGAAAAACTTAAGCATCCAGATTTATTTTATCAAGGAAAACTAAACCAAATAAAAAGAAAAGAATGGCTTCAGTTTTTGAGAAAAATATAAGACGGATAAGCTCAACAGAATATTTTTGTACTCCTTGAGAATTTCATTTATGCAGCATCATTTCCTCTGTTACTATAATTAGATGAAAATGATTATAATTGATAAGCTCATGTGCTATATTTGGCACTTTCTAGTTTAAAAATTGTCTTAATTTTGATATAAATCAGTTTTAAGAGCATCAGAAACAAAGATGATTGTATTTTCACAGTGATATATATGATATACTATGTGTATTGCACATCAGTAGTCTAAAAAGTGCTAGGGACAGCAATTTTCCATTAAATATAAGTAATGACTTTTACTGATTGTTCTGCATCCATCTAGTGCACTGAACTACATTATATTTGTATAGCATATATAAGCACAGTTTATAATTTGTCAGCAGAAACTCATCTTGCAATTAGTTTGCTATACAGAGCTGACCTCATCAGTATTACCTAGAGAATGCCATCTAACATTGACAGCATTCTCTTAGTTAAAGATAGGAAGCTGTCAGGGTTTCCATTAAATTTATATTCCCAGAGGTTTGTAACTCTGCTTCTAAAAATGCCACAGGCATAAACTTAGCATGCAAGGTGTTAGCAAGGTAGTTTATTTTTAAAGGGAGGCTGTTTGTAAACTGTGAAAATGTCCTTCAAGTTAAAAAAGGCAGCCAGGCAGTCTGAATGTCTGCATAAGAAAGCATCTGTATTAATACCGTCTCTGTGTTCCTAGCAATCCCGCTGATGTTAAAACCAGAGAAGGAGAATAATATGCCGTTGACTGGAAATGTCACAGTGTTCAGTTGGTTATTGTGTCCTCAGCTGTCCACGTATGGGTTCAGTAAGCTATTTTTTTTAATTGTAAGGATATCCTCAAATGAGAATATCAAAGTGATACTGCAAAATCTGAGATGAAATTTACCCTTTAAGAAAAAATGGCATGGCTTCACAGAAACAGAGTGTAGAATGATGACTGCTGGGGATTGTGGTGGGGCAATGGGGAGCTACTGGTCAAAAGGTACAGACTTTCAGTTAGGTATAAGGTAAATAAGTTCTGAAGATCTAATGTTCAGCAAGTTGAGTATAGTTAATAATACTGTATTGTATACCTGAAATTGGTAAATGAGTAGATCATAAATGTTCTCACTTAAAAAAAAGATAACCTTGAAAAAAAGAATGATATGGATTTTAATCTTTTAGTCCTAGATCTAACACTATCACCTAGTGAACATCAAATTAATATAAATATTAATTACTCAAATTGTAAAGCAGGAATAATGATAATGTTTTACCAAAAATACATGTACTGAGTTCTGAAAAACAAGGCATGTGAAATTTACAAACTAGAAAGTGTAATTTTAACATTATGACCTAGGATACTTCACGCAAGGTGCCTAACACAGATTTCTATTGCCCAAGCGGGAAGCAGGTTCAGGGACTGATATTGTTGGAATTCAGTGGTATTGCTTGTGAGGAGTCTTAAGGCATTCTTTTTTGGGGGGGGTTGATCATTTCAAGAAAGAGAGATTTTGTCTGTTGGTGAATGTTTCTATCAGAACCTCTAATGTCCACATTTTTTAACCTTCTAATGATAGAAGTCATGTGGGGCTATCTGGACAAAACAGCTAACAGTCACAAGATTTACTGTCCTAACTGAAATAATAAAAAAAAAAATGCACAGGATAATGGTTTTCAGGATAATGGACATCAATCACTAAAGGAGAGTGATTCCATGGAGAATAGAAATAAACAAGGAGTACTAATGACAAAGTTTCCAAGCTGCAATACAGAAAAGGGGAAGGAAAGTAGAGTGCAATAATCTCCCTGAGTAGAAAATATGAAATTAAGAATCTGGAGAAAACAAGGCTGTTATAGTCCACAAAGCAGATTATGGGAAATAAGAGAGCAACATAGACAACCACAGAAATCTGAGATGGTCCTTATTAGCATTGAGAAAAATATTGACCCAAACATTCGTACAATGCAACTACATTGGAGAATCACCCAAAAAGATTATTAGGAACAATATTCAGAGCTCACATGAGACCAAGAAAAGTACCAATCTCCAATAGCCAGGCTAGAATATTTTAAATTCTCACAGCATTAAGTAGAATACCCTTAAGTTTCTTGCCTCTATAGTGAGAACTAAGTTAACTCTGGAATAAAAACTGCTCATATCTATCTAACAAATTTTTAAAAAGCAAAACCTAAAAAGACCAAATTATTTCAAATTAACTTAACTGTGTTACACAATACTACTCAAGAATATTTATGGGGAACAAACAACCCTCAACTAAAATACTAAATATAAAGAGGCAAGGAAATAGTATCTGTAATTTAAAAAAAAGAGAAAGAATCAATCAAGACTGACTCAGAACTTTTACAGATGCTAGAATTAACAGGTGAAGACAATAAAAGTTATTAAAACGTAACTATATTCCACATATGCAAAAACCTAAGTAGATGCATTGAGGGTATAAAAACTTTGCTCTGGAGATGCAAATGCCAACATCTGAGATGCAATTGCTCTGGACAGAAAAAATGGCAGATTAATTATTGCAGAAGAAAATGTTAGCTGAAAATATTGCTTGAGAACATAACAAGGGAGACTTTCTAAAAGTTAAAAAAAGATGTAAAAATCAATAAAATTGAAAAGAGCATAAGTGCAATAAAATCCTTGAAGGAAAGAGGTGAAATTGATAGAGAAATAATATGAGGAAATGTGATTTTTTTCCAAATTTGATGAAAACTATGAACCCACAGATTCAAGAAGTTCAGGGAATCCCAAACACCAACAAAATTCAAACTAAACTGCAGCAAGGTATACCACAGTCAAATTGGATAAAACCAGTGATAAGGAAAAAAAATCTTAAAAACAGCCAAAGAAAGACCTATTGCATACAGAGGAACAAAAGTAAAGAAGAAAGCAGATTTCTTGTCGGAACATTGTAACTGAGCTGATAGCAGAGCAGCATCTTTAAATTATGAAAGGAGGAAATTATATCAACACAGAATTCTACAGACCTTTGTAATATCTTTTAATAATGAAAGCAAAAAATGGCATTTTCAGAAATACAAAAGTTGAAAAAAATCAATCCCTGTCAGGTATGTTCTACAAGAAATGTTAAAGGTATCCTTCAGTCAGAAGGAAAAGTATACTAGGTGTAAACATGGATCCCCAAGAAGGAAAAAGTAGCAAGATAAATGTTAATGATGTGTAGTTGATGAATTCTTGTTTAAAGAAAAATAATACGGTACTCTGGAGTTACTATAGATATGTACATAAGCAATAGCATAAACATAAAAAGGGAAATGGAATATTTTTGAAATATTCTTATGCTATAGATCTGATAACACATTTGCATGTAGGATGTGATAAGTTAAAGATATAGGCTATAAAATATAACATACCATTGAAATAAAAAATTAGTTTAGCTAACAAACCAACAATAGAAAATGATCATAAAAATACTCAATCCAAAAGATAGCAAGAAAAAAGAAAGATAAAGAGAAAAAAAAGCAAGAAAAAAAAGCAAGAAAAAAAAGGAACAAAGACTAAAACTAGAAAAAATAGCAAAATGATAGATTTAACCTAACCACATCAATAATAACATTAGATGTTATTGGCCCCAAATCTCCAATAAAACGAAAAGATTATCAGAGTAAATGAAAAAGCAAGAAAAAACTCTGTTACCTTTAACACACACACCTAAGATATAAAGAAAGAAATGGATTAAAAGTAAAAACACAGAAAAGCTATTAACATGCTTTAACTAATATAAAGAAAGCTGGAGTGGCTGTATTATCAGATAAAATACATTGCAGAGCAAATAATGTTACCAGGAGGAAAAGAAATCATTTCATAATGAAAAAGTAATTAAAAACCCGGGGCACCTGGATGGCTCAGTCAATTAAGCATCTGCCTTTGGATCAAGTCATGATCTCAGGGTCCTGAGATCAAGGGTCCTGGGATCTTGGGGTCCTGGGAGCCCTTAGTTGGGCTCCCTACTCAGTGAAGAGTCTGCTTCTCCCTCTCCCTCCGTGCAACCCCACTCCCGCTTGTGTTCTCTTTCTCTCTCAAATAAATAAAATCTTTATAAAAAGTAATTAAAAATCCTAAATGTCTATGTACCCATTAACAGACCTTCCAAACACACGAGGAAAAACTAAAGAGAACTGTATGAAAAATAGACAATTCCACATGTATGGCCACAGATCGCTATAACTTATTTCCAAAATTGGTAAAAAGAGTGGACAGGATATCAGTAAAAATACAGATAACCTGAATAATACTATCAACCAAATTGACCTAAGTGATATTTATTCAACACTCCATACAAAAACAGAAGAATACCCCATTTTTTTGCAAGTGCACATGGAATATTTATCCATATAATAAATATATCCTGGGTCACATGAATCTCAATAACATTAAAAAGATTCTATTTATATATTCTATAAAATATTCTATAAAATATATTCTGTGACCCCATGGGATTAAATTAAAAATCAACATACATATCTTTGAGATATCTCCCATAAATATTTGAAAAAGACAGTAATGCAGTTCTAAATAAGGCATTTTTCAATTTAAAAAATATTTTGAACTGAATGAAAATAATACAATATATCAAAATTTGTTGGCTGTTGTTAAAACACATCTTAGGAGAAATTTATAGCACAAAATGCATAGTAGAAATGCACATAAAGGCATAACGGCTCATATCAATAACATCTATACCTTAGGAAACTAGAAAATAAATTGTAAATGTAGCCTAAAGTAAACAGTAAAATGGAAAGAATAAAAATCAGAGGAGAAATCATAAAATGAAATTTAGAAAAAGAAAAACCCAAAACTTATACCTTTGAGAAGATCAATAACATTGATAAACTTTTAGCTAAATACCAAGGAAAAAGTAGGAATACACAAATTACCAATGCCAGAAATGAAAGATCCGGGGCGCCTGGGTGGCTCAGTCGTTAAGCGTCTGCCTTCGGCTCAGGGCGTGATCCCAGAGTCCTGGGATCGAGCCCCACATCAGGCTCTTCCGCTGGGAGCCTGCTTCTTCCTCTCCCACTCCCCCTGCCTGTGTTCCCTCTCTCCCTGGCTGTCTCTCTCTCTGTTAAATAAATAAATAAATCTTTAAAAAAAAAAAAAAAGAAATGAAAGATCCTTACATCCCTACATATTCCACTATCTGAAGAGGATAAGTAATTATGAAAATGGTGGTGAATTCTTTCAAACTTTAAGAAAAATATTAAATGCCAATTCCACACAGAGTATTTTCAGAAATTTGTAGAATAATAAATATTTTTCAGTTCATTTTAAAAGACCTAAATTACCCTAATACCAATCATAGAAACAGATTAGGAGATAACAAATTACTACTATCTCACATAAATATAAATTTAAGTGAGATAAACTAGTTTAGAAAATTGAATCCAGCAATATAAAAGAAAGTATGTCATGACCAAGTAGGATGTATCCCAAGAGTGAAAAGTTGATTTAGTAATCAAGATCAATGTAATTTAGCATATTATCTAACTAAACATAAAAACCATGTGATAATTTTAAGAGACACAGGAAAAAGCATTTGACAAAATCCAACATCTATTCTTGTTATAAAATATCAACAACATAGAAATACAAAATAATGCTCTTATCCTAAATAACTGTATCTTTAAAAAAACTCTCAAAGGAATGACTACTTAGTGAAAGTTATTGATCTCTCTCTAAGATCAGGGGGAAAGCAAGGTTTTCTCCTCTCTACACTTTTAGTTAATTTTTTACTGGAAATTTTACCCATGTCAATTAAAAAAAAAAGCCTTATGTCGTCCTGGTTAGGAAGGAAGAAATAAGGGTTACTCATAGACTATCTGAATATCAATGAAGAAATACAATGGACTTTTAAACAAAAAAAGTATAACCAACAAAACCTACAACTATTAAGTTAATTCAGCAAATTAGTAGTATCAATATAGAAAACATGTTTTCTATATGGTACAAAGGAACAACCTCAAACTGAATTTTTAAACAATAAAGAACAGCAAATAATACGAAATACTTAGTGATAAATATAATGAATGATGTGCTAAACTTGTACACTAAAAAGGACAAAACTTTGCGGAGAGAGATTAAAGAGATCCTAAATGAATAAATTTTGTCATGAGGCTGAAGACTCTATGTTGTTAAGATATCAATTCTACCCCAAAGTGGTCTATAGCTATATAGGAAATCCCAATCAAAATCCTAGCAGGATTCCCAATAAGCATATGAAAAGATGCTCAACATCACTAATCATATGAAAAATGAAATTCAAAACCATAATGAAGGCTGGGAGCCTGGAGCAAACAGAGTCATTCAGTGGGGTTCCAGTGTAGGTTATGGAGCAGGTAAAATGAGCTAAAAGAGAAGGGCAATAAGGCCCTAAGCATGGACAGCATTGTTGACACGCTACAGTGCTACCTGGAGACCATTAAGTTAGATCCCCAGAACCATGTGATCTACAGCAATTGCTCAGTGGCCTACACCAAGAAAGGTAACTATCAGAAGGCTTATAAGGATGGCTGCAAAACCGTTGACTTAAAGCCTGACTGGGGCAAGAGCTATTCACAGAAAGCAGCAGCTCTTGAGTTCTTAAACCAATGTGAAGAAGCCAAGCAAACCTACGAAGAGGGTTTAAAACATGAAGCAAATAATCCTCTGCTCAAAGAGGATTTATAGAATATGGAGGCTGGGTTGGCAGAGTGGAAATTCATGAACGCTTTCAACATGCCCAATCTGTTCCAGAAGTTGGAGAGTCATCCCAGGACAAGGACTCTGCTGGCTGATCATACCTACCCAGAGGTGATAGAGTAACTAGGAAACAATCTGACCTGGGCACGGAACTGCAAGGTCCCCGGACGGTGACTACTCTCAATGTCCTGCTGGGAGTTGATGTGGCAGTATGGATGAGGAGAGGAAGTTGGAACACCTCCCCCACCTTCTCTTCCCAAGAAGGACACCAAGCCAGAACCAATGGAAGAAGATCTTCCACAGAATAAGAAGCAGGCCCCAAAAGGGAAAGAGTTGGGGAAAGGAGCCCACAAGAAGAAAGACTTTGACACATCCTTGAAGCACTACAACAGACCCAGGACATGGACCCAACAACATGACTTACATGACCAATCAAGCAGCCGTGTATTTCGAGAAGGGTGACCACAGTAAGAAGGCCATTGAAGTGGGGCGAGAAAACCAAGAAGACTATGACAGATTGACAAAGCTTATGCTCGATTTAGCAGCTCCTACTTCAAAAAAGAAAAGTATAAGGATGCCATCCATTTCTATAGCAAGTCTTTGGCAGAACACTGAACCCCAGATGTGTTCAAGAAATGCCAATAGGCAGAGAAAATTCTGAAGGAGCAAGAGTGTCTGGCCTATAAACCCTGACCTAGCCTTGGAGGAGAAGGAAAAAGGTAATGAATGTTTTAGAAAGGAGACTATGCCCAGGCCATGAAGCATTATACAGAACCCATCACACAGAATGCAAAAGATGCCAGATTGTACAGCAATCAAGCTGCCTGCTACACCAAACTCCTGGAATTTCAGCTAGCGCTCAAGGAATGTATCCAGCTAGAGCCGATCTTCATCAAGCGTTACACATGGAAAGCAGCTGCACTGGAAGCGATGCAGGACTGCACAAAAATCACAGATGTCTACCAGAAGGCATTAGATCTGGACTCCAACTATAAGGAGGGGACAGAGGGTTACTAATACTGTATGATGGCCCAGTACAACCACCAGACAGCCCCGAAGACGTGAAGTGACAGGCCATGGCTGACCCTGAGGTGCAGCAAATAATGAATGACCTGGCCATGCAGTTCATCCTGGAACAGATGCAGAAGGACCCCCAGGTGTTCAGTGAACATTTAAAGAATCCTGTAATAGCACAGAAGATCCAGAAGCTGATGGAAGTGGGTGTGATCACAATTCGGTTTTGACTTGGAGCAAGCAGCATGGAATAGAGGGGAGAGCTAGGGAAAGTGAACAATTTCTCTTTCTATATTTATATAGACCTATGTGTAAGATACAGAGACATGTACTCGCATTACTCACACCACAGCTGCCCCGGGGCCTGCCCAGCACACGCATGGTCTCTTCCACTGCACTTGGGTTCCCTGTTCCCTTCCCCGCCCTCACTCGCTGTCTCAGCTACTCTCTCATACTTGGTAATTTTTTATATGGGGCAGTGGGCATGCATGGGGAGGAGAGGCTGTTCTTCCCTGACCTCAGGTCCCAACTTTCTTCACATTGTGAACTCCACGTCGCCATCTGCCTTTCTCCAATAAAACAGGCCAGTCAGGTGTGGTTATTAAAATATATATATATATATATATATATCTCACCTCAAACCCATGAGGATAGTCACTATCAAAAGAACATAAAATAACAAATTTGGTGAGTATGTGAAGAAATTGAAACCCTTATGTGCTGTTGGTAAGAATGTAAAATGGTGCAGCCATTATGGAAAAAAGCTTAGAGATTTCCTCAAAAATTAAAAATAGAATTACCATATGATTCAGCAATCCCACTTCTGGGTTTATTTCCAAAAGAATTTAAAATAGGATCTCAAGGGATATTTGCATACTCATGTTCATTGCAGCATTATTCACAATAGCCAAGTGGTAGAAGCAATTCAAGTGTCCATCAACAGATGAATGGATAAAGAAAATGTGGTATATACACACAGCAGACTATTAGACAACCCTAAGAAAGAAGGAAATCCTGTCACGTGCTACATTGTGGAAAAACATTGAGAATATTATACTAAGTGAAATAAGTTGGCCACAAAAGGACAGCTACTGTATAATGCCATTGATATGAAGTATCTTAAGTTGTCAAAATCATAAAAACAGAGAGAAGCAAGGTGATTGTCAAAGTTTGTGGGGAAGATTTAATGACTGTAGAATTACAGTTTTGCAAAATGAAAAAGGTTTAGATGTCAGCTGTGTAAGAATGTGAGTATATTTAATACTACTGAACTGTAGACTTAAAAAATGGTTAAGATAGTAGATTTAATGCTATGTTTTTGTGTTGTTGTTACCATATACACACTCATAAACACACACACATACACACACACACACACACACACCTAGTAAGATTTCTTGTAGAACTTGATAAGGTTATTACAAAAATTGATATGGAAATTCAAAGAACTTAAAATAATGAAATCAACTTGAAAAAAAGAAGAACAAAGTTAGAGAACTAGAAAGCTACCTGATTTCAAGGTAAACGCTACCTCAAAACTTCACATAAATCTACAGTGATCAAGGCAATATAGTTTTATTACAAAGAGATGAATAGATCTAGGTAACAAAGAATCTGATAAAAGATACAGCTATATATATATGGAAGACTCATTTTTGACAAAGGTACACTTTAGCAGAGATAAGGTAGTTTTGTTTTCAACAAATGGTGCTGAAATAATGGAAAGTCCATTTGCAAAAAAAAAAAAAAGCTTTAAAATGTCTCTCACACTTTATAAAACAGTTAATTAAAAATGGAAAGTAGACCTAAATGGACAACCAAAACCTATAGTATTTCTAGAAGAAAATAAGATAGATAAGCTTTGTGAACTTGGGTTCATTAATATTAAAAATGTCTGCTTAACAAAAGTCACTGTTGACAGAATTACAAGGCAATCCACAGACTGGGAGAAAACATTGGCAAAATACATCTGCTAAAGGATTTGCATTGTTAGTATATGAAAAACTCTCAGAATTCAACAATAAGGACATAAGCAACCAAGTAAAAAATGGTCAAAATATTTTAATAGACACATCACCAAAGAAGAAATACAGAGGGCAAATAAGCATTGAAAAGATGGTTAATATGATTAATCATAGGAAAACTAAAATTAAAACCACAAGGAAGTATCACTATCTAGTAGAATAGCTAAAATAAAAACAACTGACCATAGCAAGTGTCTGGAGAGGAGGAAGAACTGGAACTCTCACTCATGACCAGTGAAAATATAAAATGATACAATCAATTCAGGAAACATTTTAGTGGTTTATTATAAAGTTAAATATACACCTACCATGTGAATGGAACATTCTTCTTCTAAGTATTTAAGAGAAAATAAAGCATATAAAGCATATAGCCAGACTTCCAATGAATGTTCATAGTAATTTTGTTTGTGATCGCCCTAAATGGAAAACAGTCCCAATGTCCATCAACAGGTGATTGGAAGAACAAATTGTGGTATATACATATAATAGAACACTACTCAGCTACAAATAGGAATGAACTATTGATACATGCCAATGCATTGTTAGATCTCAAGGAAAAGAAGTCTGACAAAAAATGAAATGCATACTCAGTGATTCTACATATGTAAAATTTTAGAAAATGCAAATAAAGCTCTAATGACGGAGATCTGTGGTTGCCTGGAATGAGGAGTACATATTTGATGGGCAGGAGGGAGAGAATAAATAGGGTCATGAAGGCATATTTTGGGGTGATCGATATGTCCATTACCTGGATTGAAGTGATTGTTTCATGGGAGTATACATATGTCAAAATGTATCGCTAGCTTTAAACATAAAACTGTCAGTTATTTTACCAGCAAAAATGGGTTTACTCAGAAATAGCAGAGAACTGCAACTTGGGACAAGCAAAGTATAGAAAAATCATAGGAAAGTCCAGAGAACAAAGGCAAGAATTGCTCTTTTATAGAGAAAAATGGGTGAGTTGGGAGAGCTGTTATAACTAAAACTCCATTGAAGTAAATTGGGAATTCAGAGAATGGTGGCTATTCACTGGCTTTGTTTTAATATTTCTCTCATTGACTGAACTGTTGCGAGGGGAGGAGGGATCCTTTCTTCCTCCTGCTGGAGTAGTAAAGTAGTAACTAATGTTGCATTGACTTGCAAGAGATGCTTCTTCCTTTTGGGTCAGAGATTGTTGACAATTGGTAACATGTGAGGTCTCCCCCTTCTGGTCTCCCCCACTCCATTTTAGTGATGTTTTCTTTTCTTTTCTTTTCTTTTCTTTTCTTTTCTTTTCTTTTCTTTTCTTTTCTTTTCTTTTCTTTTCTTTCTCTTTCTCTTTCTTTCTAAGATTTTTTCTTTATTTGAGGGAGACAGAGATAGCGACAGAGACAGAGATAGTGAGAGAGAGCATGAGGGGAGGAGAGGGAGAACCAGGCTCCCTGCTGAGCATGGAGCCTGATGCAGTGCTTCATCCCAAGACCCTGGGATCATGACCCAAGCCGAAGGCCGACGCTTAACCGACTGAGCCACCAAGGCGCCCCTGATGTGTTCTTTTATTATTTCTCACAGTATCAAATTGTATCCTCTAATTATATGCATTTATTTTTTGTCATTTATACCTCAATAAATAAGCACAGAAATAAAGTAATATAACTCATCCTCTCCATAAAATAAAGTCAATCACTCATGGGAGTAAAATTATAGATGCTAAATCTGGCTGACACTTTGAATTAGTTTTATTGTTGTTTGATTGTTTTTGGTGGTATTTTGTTTTTCCTTTTTCCTTTTCTCAAAGATGAACTGTAATTTGAAGCTTCATCTGTATGCTTCATCTTTGTTTGCTTGCTGTAACCAGATTTAGATATCATTTCTCATTAAATGCCACCAGTGTATATAAAGTTTTGTGCTGTGCGTTATATATGTTTATTAGTTTTCAAAAGACTCAGTGAATATTGTGTGTATGTGTTTCTATGTGAACATTCAATATTATTTTTTAAAGCCAGGTTAAAGGATACAAATAGAGGTAGGAAGGAATATTTGCTAACTATTTGACAAATCCAAATAATTGAAGTTAGTTTTAATTAAAAGCTGAATTACTGAAGACTATATTTTCTGTATTTAAGAAAGGCCTAGTTTGTTTTAATTGTGGTAAAATACCTATAACATAAAATTCATTATTTTAATGATAAAACTGATGATTTTGATAATAACATTTAGTAATAATGGAATGTGTGCCACATTTTCTCTGTTCATTCATCAATGGATATGTGAGTTGTTTCCAGTTCTTTCCTTTTGTAAATAGTGCTGCTATAAATATTGGTATATAAATACCTGTTAGAGTTCTTGCTTTCAGTTCTTTTGGTTCTATTCCCAAAAGTAGAATTGTTCATATAGTAATAGCTTCGTATAGTAATTCTATGTTTCATTTTTTGAGGAACCACTATTCTAATTTTCACAGCATCTGCACCATTTACATTCCTACCAGCAATCTACAAGTGTTCCAATTTCTGCACATCCTTGCCAACACTTTTTTTTTCTGAAATTTTTTAATAGCCATCCCAATGGCTGCAAAGTGGTATCTCATTGTGATTTTGATTTGCATTTCTCTAATAATTAGTCATGTTGGGCTTCTTTTCATGTGCCTATTAAACATTTGTATGCTTCTTTGAAGAATTGTCTATTCAAGTTTTTTGCCCATTTTTGAAATGCGTTTTTATTGTTGAGTTTTGGGGGTTCTTTATACATTCTATCCAGTGATTCTATTAATCACTTATCAGATATGTGATTTGCAAACATTTTCCATTCTGTGCTGATTTAACTCTTAGTGATTGGATCACTCTTAGGCTTATTGTAAGCCTGCAAAAGTGCCTTTTTTTTTTCTGTCCATTTTTGTCCCCTCTCCTGCAGCCTTTCTGACCTTTATGCTTTTCTTCTTCATGACTGGAATTGTTTTGAATATATAATGGACCAATTTAGTTCAGACTCAAAGGAGAAGTGAGATCTTGCCACTCTTTGCTCACACCAGATCAACAGCAATAACTTTGGACAGTATTCTTACTATAGAAAGAAGGAAGTATAAATGAGTCAAATTTCTCTGTAAAGTTTACAAGGGCCCATGGTTGCCTATTAGAACAATTCCATTCATTTTCTTCGATTGTACTATTTTTCATCATTGTACTATTCTTTCCAAATGCATAAAATTCATGAGCACATTTACTTGCATGCTCTGTTTCATCAAAGCTCTTTTATAACATTCTTAGTATAAAATTTCCTATTGCTTTCAATGATTTCCTTAAGCTGTGCTTCCTCTAAACTTTTTCTCAGCACATATTTGTTGAGCCATTTCTGTGAGCCCAGAATCTTGGAAGATATGGACAATTGAATAGAGCACAAAGTATAGTCTGTATTCTCAAGAAACTGTTGGTCTTAAAGCGATTGGGGTACAATGAAACAGACATGGAATAAAGCAAATAATAATCTTTAAATGCCCACTGTTGAACACAGTATGATGTATGATAAGGAAGGTGAAATTTGGTTGAGGAGAAATCTGTAGTTAAAACCTGACATCATCACTTGTAATATATATGTCCTTGGCATGGAGCTTCTCTTGGAACCTTATTTTGTTCATCTGTAAACTCCATTTCTTATTCAGTGATCTTATTGAGTGATTTTATCTAATTTCTTAAAAATTGACTAAATTATATTTTATTAGAAACTTCCACACCTAAACCAAAGTTCCGTACCACTGTGATGAAATCAAGTTAATATTTTTCTGTTTTTATTACATTTTGCAATTTTCATACTTTTTCTTTTTTTTTTTTAAAGATTTTATTTATTCATTTGACAGAGAGAGAGACAGCCAGCGAGAGAGGGAACACAAGCAGGGGGAGTGGGAGAGGAAGAAGCAGACTCCTAGCAGAGTAGCCTGATGTGGGGCTCGATCCCATAACGCCGGGATCACGCCCTGAGCCAAAGGCAGATGCTTAACGACTGAGCCACCCAGGCACCCCTTCATACTTTTTCTTAAAGATTTATTTATTTATTTATTTATTTCTGAGAAAGAAAAATGTTTGGGGGGAGGAGCAAAGGAAGAGGGGAAGAAAACTCACTGCTGAGCACAGAGCCCAAGGAGGGGCTGCTCTGGTGGGGAGACTAGGACCTGAGGCAAAGCCAAGAGTTTAGTCCCTTAACCTATTGAGCCACCCAGGTACTGCAATTTTCATACATTTTTAATCTAGTATTTTAATTTTTTTAGTCTAACACGATATTACTTTTAGGATATTATGTAGAAATCTTGGTGCATTATGAAAGTTGTATTTCTTCCTTTTTTAACAAAAGACAATAAAATGTTGCCAGTTTTACATTAATACTTTTTTCTTTCATCAAGTTGCTTCAGTAAGTTTAAATAATATGACCTTCTGGTTAAATGGCCTTTTATCACTGAAAAACAGATATGTAATGTCAGGTATATTATTGGTTATTTAAAACCCAAATAAACACAGGAAGGGTTTCTTTGCCTATCATCTAGATGTTCTTTTTTGAATTTATCATTGCCTATAATGTTAATTTATTTAAAATGTTATGGATCATATAACCTCAGTGAGAAATATTTATTAGTAAGAAATATAAGAATGGTATTGATCCATACTGGGATATCAGGCTTGAAGTCTCTTTTTTTTGAAATCTCTCTGATGGTTATGTCTAAATTATTGTATTATGGGAATATGTCTTATTTGACTAAAGATGTTTCTCCTGTTGAATTGCATTAGCAATTGTTCTTCTAGACATGGCTTTAGAGTAAAGGCATGGAATCAGTCCAGGAAGTTTGACAAATTCTGTTTATTCTCACCAGTAAGAGAGAAATGCATTGTTGAGAGGAAAATTAGAATATGACTCTTACTCCAAATGTTCCGTGGCCAAAGAAAAATGTTTGGGGGAGAAAGTATATTTTATGGCTTTGTGACAGCTGCCTGTTTGTTTGTTGGTTTGTTTTATTTTTTCTGGAATTGAATGAACATTTCCTTGAAAATTTCATTGCTGTTCTGAAAAGTTCTTCGCACAGCATTGCCATTTTCTTGAATTATTCGTTATTTCTGACTGCACATTTTTAGCCTATCTACTCAATGTTTACACATTGTGTATTCTATGTATTAACGGAATTGCCCTGTCACTGCAATTGTATTAATGTAGTGTCAGACAATCTTTCCTGGCTGGTCAGTTAATACAGCTCAAAATAATCTTTTGAAATCTGTGAACTTCTTGTTACTCCATAGTTATCTATTTTTAACAATTCATTTGGCTAAGGAATAAAATGCTATCAGCAGGGGAAAAAAGCCCACAATTCTTAAAATAATACGTAGGTGGCAATGTTATAAATGAGATCAAGGAAGGCCAGACTAGGAAGTTTAACCTCATGATCTGAATTAGGGAGCAGTGCCAAGGACAGGTTGCTTCTCCTTCATGGATAGGATGTTTGATGGATCTGAAATAATGAGATCATTGCCTGTTGTTCCAGAAATTCTTGGCTTCTTCAGCTTTCAGATATCACTCTTCTTATCTCACTTCACTTGTCAACAGAAAATCTAGTCTTCTTCCAGGTTCATCTCATGTTTGTCAGTAAGTTCATGATGAATGTATGTAACATGAATTGACCTGAAATTCACATTCTGCTTCAGCCAACAATCTTGTATTAGCTAGCCACTGAACACATTTGCAGATCACTTCATGCCTTACCTCCCCTGACTTTCCAGGGTGCTGACTTTTCACAGTATGTTTAAAAATGGACACATCATTCACTTCCTCACAACACTAGTATAGTTTGTCACGTTTAATGAGACTTTACAAAAGGCTTGTAAATGAATTACAATACCACACACACATACATACACACACTTAGACTCCTTTGATGAAGTTTCTCTCCCTACCAGTCCTGTTTTTCCTCAGTACCTGGAAAACAGAGGTTTTCCTTGCTCTTTTTGAATAGTGGAGAACAGTATCCCATTCTTATCTTTTTCCTCCACAAGGTCCCCCAGGTCAAACCTCACAGTCTCTGTGTCAGACCACTCGGGCTGCCATGACAAAATACCTATCAAAACTGAGTGGCTGAGGGGTGCCTGGGTGGCGCAGTCCTTAAGCGTCGGCCTTCGGCTCAGGGCGTGATCCCAGCGTTCTGGGATTGAGCCCCACATCAGGCTTCTCCGCTAGGAGCCTGCTTCTTCCTCTCCCACTCCCCCTGCTTGTGCTCCCTCTCTCGCTGGCTTTCTCTCTCTGTCAAAATAAATAAATAAAATCTTAAAAAAAAAAAAAAAACTGGGTGGCTGAAATAGTAGAAATTTATTTTCTTACAGTTCTGGATGCTGGCAGTCCAAGATCTAAAAAAATCAGTATGGTTAGTTTCTGCTGAGAGCAATCTTCCCAGCATATAGACTGCAGCCTTCTCACTTGTCCTCACATGGGGTGGGAGGTTGGGGGAGAGAACAAGCTCTCTGGTATCTGTTTTTTGGGGGCACTAATCCCATAATGAAGTCCCTTACAACCTCATGTAAACCTAATTCTCTGCCAAAGATCCCATCCAAATAGCATCACATGGGGGGTTAGGGCTTCAACATAAATTTTGGGAGGACACAGTTTAGTCCATATCATCCAAGGATCTTTTCTTTTCAGGGTGGAAGTTGGAATGTCTGTTCTCAGAATAAGCTCTATTTCTTATCCACTCCTTTAATTTGACGATCCTCTGCCCCTGCCTTCTGCAATTACAACCAGGATAATCTATTAAAATATATTTATCCTTCTCATTTATATTAGAAAATGTTTGCCCTATTTGCAATTCTGAGACATGCAGCTTGGAACACTGCCACAGATTGAATTTCACGCAAATGCATTCCCCTCTAAATTCTTATCTGGGATGAGGTGACTCCCTTTTCATTCTTTGTCATTGTCCAGTGGTTACTTCAGCTTTACTCTGGATAACTTTCGATGAAGAATACATGAATTGAAAAGGTAAAAATCATTCTAAAATGAAGAAAATCCTTTATTATGCAGAATGACTTAAGGGTTTATTGTCTTGAAACTCTGCTTTTCATAGTGGAATCTTCAAGATATCTTTGAATAACGAAGTGGCCCATTAGAGTGGGGTTTTTTTGTGTGGTTTTTGGTTTGTGGGTTTTTGTTTGTTTGTTTGTTTGTTTGTAAAAACGAAGTGGTAGTTTGCTAAAATGTAAATATACATCTCTGTTAGAAAAACAGAAAAGCAGCTCAAAGCTTCAGTCTAGTTCTTACACCTTTCTAGATTTTACATTTTCTAATGAGGATGTCCAATAGTAGAGACCTACTAAAGCCAGTGGACAGAATTTTTCTTTAATTGCATGCAAATTTATGTTTTATTTCTAGTAATAAAATGGTGTAAGACTTTGTGTTGCCTAGCATTTGGTATAAGGAAGTAGCAGAATGAAGTTGTTTCTTCATTTTCCCCTCATGGTTATTTTTTCCCACTGCATATGCTCCCAACTCCCCCTATTAAGTATATAGCTCCTTCCCTTTCTCAGGTTCGTTGAATCACGGAGGAATCAGGTATAAGGAATTTTTTAAAAAGCTTGTAGTCTCCTTCATGGATATTATACTAGTAGAACAGTATTGTAGATATAGTTACTCTCAGTTTACTTCATTCACTGAGAGAGAGTGCATGTGCACAAGTGAGCATTCCCTTAGAAATTAGGAAATTATCCCCCAGGCATGACAAAAACAAATAGAGATGATAGTTCATGAATAAAAGGGATCTGCAATTCATTTTCCAGGCAAAGCCCTGGGGAGGTGAAGAAATCACAGGGATCATATAGTTGGATGATGAGACGATATAGAAAAGGCAACTGTCAGTGATATCTGTGCTGCGGAAGAAACTAAAATAAGCAGAAATGTCCCGTATCTTCAAGAGGTAAACCTGCTATGCCTGAAGTAGCCTCATGGAGATAAAAGAGGGCCGTCTCAGCAAGTACCAGTCTGATAAATCAGTTACCAAGAATCAGAAGGAATAAAGGACTTTTCAATCTAGAATGGAAGACAAAGAGCCATAGGTGACATCTCCTGCAGGTGTTCCACATAGTCTTATGAGGTGACACCCCCCCCCCCATGGAGATGCAATGCAAGAGGGAAAAGGGTTAAAAAAAAAAAAAAGGCTACCTTAGTAGAAATTTTAAATTTTAAGTGGAAATTAATGGAGATGTATTTATTCAATTACCACTTGAAAGCATACTGTGGGATAAAATGTTTAGCAAAATAATTACAATTCCTCTTCAAGTTTTTAGAGTCTAGTAAGTTAAATAGATTTTAAATACACGATAAACTATCTTTGCTATATGCAATAAGAAATAGAGAAAAGTACTATGAAAGATGGGGATTATGGAAACAATAGTAGATGAAGATGACCTGGTCAAGAGGGACTGGGGATAACATTTCAGGGGATGTTATATCTGAGCTGAGAAAAGAGAGATAATTGGAAATTAGTGAGTTAAGGTGCTGCTAACTGGAGTGTTTGCAGATTTGAAGGTAGGCATGGATAGAGTTACAGTAACTGCAAGGACTTGGAGATGAGCTGGAGCTAGAGCCCAGAGAATAGTGGAAGAGGAGATTGGGTGATCAGAGATCAGATCAACAAAGATGACATGAAAGGTCATTTGCTAGAAGCTAAGAATTACTAAAATAGCGATGGAAAGGTATAAAATGAGTTTACACATGAGTGGTATGACCAGATTTCTATTTCTAAAAGTTCATCCTAACTCCCCTACACCCTGTTAATGGTGGAGAGTGCAGGACAGTGAAGCAGCTACTATTCAAAGACAGGATTAGAAGGCTACTGCAGTTATTTAAGCAGGGAATAACATAGTTGTGGAGAAGGGTAATAGTGAATGAAAAGAAATAAGGGCAGCTTTGCATCTATCAGGAAGTAAATGTGACAGGATTTCATGGATGTTGGAAGTTCAGGGAGAGGAGGTTTTCAAGGGTCGCTCATAGGAGATCCTCCACACAGAATTGTATATATGGTGGAAGAGGGCATGATTTAGGTACAAAGTTTATAAATTTGGACATAAGACTGAAGAGGTCTGGTCCAGTAGCTCCTTATATAAACTTCAGCTTTTACTCTGAATGAAAGGGAAGACACTTCAGGCATTGAGTGGAGAAGAGACATGATCTGATTTAGGTTTTAATGTGATCACATTGGCTATGTGTTGAAAGGTTCAAAGCAAAAATTTTACCGAACAAATTAAACAGGTGTCTTAGTCCATTCAGGCTACAATAACAAACTATCATTTTGTTAGTAGGAGGTTGGGAGTCCACAATAAAGGTTCTGACAGATTTTGTGTCTAGTGAGGGCTCACTTCCTGGTTCATAGATGACCATCTTCCTGCTATGTCTTTACTTGGTAGAAGAGGTGAGGGAGCTCTCTAAGGTCTCTTCTAAAAACACTAATCCCATACCTGAGGGCTCCATCCTCATGACCAAATTCTCTCTCAAAGACCCCACCTCCTAATACATTGAGGATTAGATTTCAGCATATGAACTGTGGTCCTAGTGGGTGGGGGACACTTTCAGGCAAGGAAGACTATTCAAGACAGTAGGGGAAAGAGGCCAGAACTCACTCTGAAGGTCACTAAAACAAAGGGCTGGATAATTTTTAATACCTGGGCTGTGATGCGTGGAGGATGAGGGTGGGAAAATCACAGTCCATTTGTGGCTGCTAATTGGGTTTATCCAAAGGAAAAGTAACTATTACCTTATCTTCATGACAGTAGATAGTTTTACAACTTGAAGCAAGGTGTTTACTAAATTTAAAAGTTAGTTTTCTACCCTTACACAGAAACTGGGAGATGGGGACATTACCTCCCTTGAAGTTTACATTTAAAAGGGATGGCTCCCAGGTCCTTAAAAAAACTTTCTTGGGTTGTAAACTGGCAACAGGCTTTTTTGGCTTTTATTTTATTTATTTTTTATTATTTTAATTCCAGTATAGTTAACACACAGTGTGGTATTAGTTTCAGGTGTACAAGATTCGTGATTCAACAATACCATAGATCACCTGGTGTTCATCATGACAAATGCACACTTAATGCCAATCACCTATTTCACCCATCCCTTCACCCACCTCTCCTCTGGTAACCATCAGTTTGATCTCTATAGTTAAGAGTCTGTTTCTTGGTTTATGTCTCTCTTTCTTTTCTTTTTGCTCATTTGTTTTGTTTCTTAAGTTCCACATATGAGTGAAATCACATGGTATTTGTCTTTTTCTATCTGACTTATTTCACTTATAATTACCCTCTCTAGCTCCATCCACATTGTTGCAAATGGTCCTCTTGTACTGTTGGTGGGAATGCAAACTGGCACAACCATTATTGAAAACAGTATGGAAGTTTCTCAAAAAGTTAAAAATAGAACTACTCTTTGATCCAGTAATAACACTACTGGGTATTTACCCAAAAAATACAAAAACACTAATTTAAAGGGATACATGCATCCTTATGTTTATAGCAGCATTATGTACAATAGCCAAATTATGGAAGCAGCCCAAGTGTCCATTGATAAATGAATGGATAAAGAAGATGGGGCAACAGACTTTTAGTAGATTAATATCTCAAAATGGCAGAGAAAATTTACATTTAAAAGTTTTCTAAGGTAAATGCTATGAAAAAGGTGAGGTTAGACTCCTTGATTCAAAATGAAGCTTGTCTTAAGTTTTGTCAAACTGAGGGGACTATTAAGACTTACTTAGTCAAAGGCAAGGGTGGAAGCAGGAACACTGTTAGTTTTAAAGATGGTATTTCCCTCCTCATTCAGTGTTTATCTTGCTGTTTCTGATTATTGGCTCATTATAATTGGTAGGGTCATTCAGAGGATTTATTTCCTGGCATAAGAAATTAGGTGTGCATATTGTTCTATTGAAACATTTTCCAGTTCCACCTTCTTGAAATATATATGACTAAGTACTCTTTCATATTGAATTTCATGTGTGACACCCACTTCAGATCCTCCTATACATGAATAATATATATTCATAATTATAGAACATACATACTTTCATATTTATAAATCAGAATATATCACATAAATGACAGCACTCATTTCATAGCTGGTCAATAAAAGGCACATTGGATATTCCAGTAAATGACAGAGGAATGAAGCAAAAACCAGAATTTTATCAATCAATGTCCCTCAACTACATAATTTTAGGGGTGACCAGCCCTGTATAACATTTTTTCCTTACGCAAAAGGGAAAATGAATTATGTCATTGGTATCAGGAAGTACAAACCACATATTTTTTAAAATTTTTATGTATTGCAAGTATTATTAAGACCAAGAGTTTTAACATAAAGCTATTATTTTCATTTCAAGTGCTCAGTAGCCTCGTTTGATTTTTGACTACTGCATTGGATAGTGCAGATACAGAACACTTCCATCATCAAAACAAATTCTATTAAAACTGATTAGAAAGTCATATAAACAGATGCAAGATAAACTTAGAAGAACAAGCAGAAAATAAAATTCAAGTCTAATTGGATTAATATTGTGACAGTAATAATTGTCTAAATGTTGAAACAATTAAATCACAGAGAAGAGATGTACTAATTGGATTATATAAACTATAAAACTTGCACAAAGTGAAAAGTAACTGAAAAAGTAAAAATAGAGTTGGTAAAACTGATATAATTGTGCTAAAATGTTTATATATAAATATACAAATACATAAGAAAAGTATAAATGGTCTAATGTTTGCAATATAAATGTTATGGGAGAATACAAAGAATAAACAGTTTCATGTAAAGTGAACAAAGCCAATACTTATGGGAAAATATAAAATTATAGCACATAATGAGGGAGGAGTTCAGCAATATTAATCATCTCACAAGGGGAAAGCGATGAAGCATTATATTTTAAAGACATAAATTCTACTCCTAGCAATTTACCTTTAGAATGTAATTTCAAAGTTTGGAAAGTGGTATAGGTTCTGAGATGTTTATCACAGAATTTTTTACTACAAATAATTGGAATTATCCTGTTTATGCAACAACTTGGAACTTGGAAGAAAAGAGTTTTGTCCATAATTTGTAAAGGATATAAAGCAACATAGTAAGTTAAAGGAAGCCAAAGCAAAGGACCATACTGTGTTTACAACTGTGTTAAACTACAGAACTATATATAAACAACAACAGTAAAAGGACAGAAGAAAAAAGGGGAATTTCATAGGTTAGTTGGATTTTATAAAATAGATAATGATTGTGACTATTTTTCTAACAATATTTATCAAATGTTTAGGTTACTACATGGTGAGCATAGTGCTAATCACTTTATATTCATTAACTTAATTAATCCTTCTAACAACCCAGGGAAGAAGCTATTATCATTCTTCATTTTACAAATGAGAAAACTGCATCTTAGAAAGGTTCTGCGCCTTGTCCAAGGTCACTCAGTGGTAAATAACAGAATTAGGGTCTAACCCAGGTCTCTGTTGCTAAAATGTTGATAGTGCTATTTAGTTAGATACAATGAAAAATTCTCCATTTGCAAAAACTTATACATAGGCTTTTATATACATTAAAATACATTAATAAAATGTTCATATTCCCTATGTAATATAGTTGTTGTAACACACTATTCTATTTTGTGATCTCTAAAAATTCTTGGTAAATGCAATTACCAGTTGGTGAAAAGTTTTGTAATTTGTTATACCTAAAATTTAAACCCCATCAGGTCTCTCATCTTTGGTTCAAACACATTACAAATTTCCAGGAACATTTTGTAATTAGTCGTCTTTGCCCAGAAAGAATGATGTCAAAATTCAGGTCATAGAAGAACACTACTTTTGGAGGTTCTCAAAAGAATTTTACATAATCTCACAGGAAATGAACTCCCTGACACAGGAATGAATCTGATAGTGGTCAAATTACAGTTTATACATCCACTCTAAGAAATGATTGACTCTTTCTTATAACATTAGCTTCTCTTTATTATCCACAAGGATATGCATTTTCTTAATTTTTAATGGTGAAACTGTTACCAGGTCTCTCAGTTCTTATCCCAGACGCACCAAAGAATTGGAGACCCAATACTAGAATGGAGATACAGAGTTTATTGAGTAGATAAGTGTAGTTCACTTTCAATAGGGAAAGCGGGCCATTGTCTGATCAAAAGTGGCAATGGCACCCAGAAGCTCCAGCTGTATCCTTCTAAGCCTGCTTTGTGAACAGGTAAATTTGGCATTAATTGACATTTTTGATTGGCAGCTGGTGGTTATATAACATTTTGGCATCTGCGCATGCACCTACCTATGATGCATTCTGTTATAATTGTACTTATTTATGTATTGTATATTTATGAGTGATTTATATACATTAGAATGAGCCTATGTGGCAGCCTTAAAGATACTTAACGGCAAGCTGCACCCCTTGTGCGCATGCTCGGCTCTTCGACAGCCTCTTGTGGCCTTAGAACCAGCTCTGTGGCTAGGCCTTTCCTATTCTGTTAGCTCTTAGAAGTGGTTCTGAAGGTATGGCTGTTAGGGGCGGGGTGAGGAATGTTCCGAGGGTGTGGCCAGTATCTGCTTCATCCCTCATCCCTCGTGCCTAACTAACTGCCTAACAAAACCATTCTTAATGAGGTCATATATGAGATATGAGATGTGGATCTGAGAATAAAATAGTAACTGCATTCATTTTCTATTGCTGCTATAGCAAATCACCAGCAATTCAGCAGCTTAGAATAACACAAAATTATTATATCATGGTGTCTATTGGGCAGAAGTCCAGCTAGGCCCAGAGAGCATCACAATGCTGAAATCGAGGAGATAGCATGGCTCTGTTTCTTGTGGGAGTCAGTGGGGTGAATCATTCAGGTTGTTGGCAGAATTCAGTTCTTTGCCACTGTAGAACTGAGGTCTCCTTTTCATTTCTGACTACAAGCGAAGGGTCACTTTCAGCTTCTAGAGGTCACCTGTGTTTTCTAATAACTGCCTTCAATGCCATCAATTGTGACCTGAATTCTCAAGCTTCAAATCTATTCCACCTCTCTATCACCCTTTCCTTTGTTTCCCTCTTCCACTGGAATCTCTCTAACTCCACTACATTTTTCATCCTTAAAGCTCCTGTGATTGCATTGAGCCTAGGATTACCCTGAATAATCTTCCTATTTTAGAATCAGCTAATTAGCAACCTTGATTCCATCTGTATGGTACCTACACAGTACTCTGGTTACTTTGTATGTTAAAAATGAAAGTCATATTTTTGGTCACAATTAAGTTATAACAATCTTTGAACTATAATATCAGAAGTTTTAATAATAAATATCTAAAAATAACTCTAGAAACATTTAAATTAAGTGATTATTCAATTACTATGATGAAAAAAGTTTGATCAGTTTCATTTGGAGTTGTAATTGAGTTTGTATCTTTAGTTATATGACTGTTTGTTTTCCATGGATCTTTTAATCTATAAGAGATGCATCTCAAACATTTTGTTAGAAAGACCTTGACTATCTTTTTTTTTTTAAAGATTTTATTTATTTATTTGACAGAGATAGAGACAGCCAGCAAGAGAGGGAACACAAGTAGGGGGAGTGGGAGAGGAAGAAGCAAGCTCATAGCAGAGGAGCCTGATGTGGGGCTCGATCCCATAACGCCAAGATCACGCCCTGAGCCGAAGGCAGACTCTTAACCGCTGTGCCACCCAGGCTCCCCAGACCTTGACTATCTTGATTAAAAGGAAATCACAATGACCTGAGAATTTCATTTAATAATGCCATTCCCTTTCTCTCATCATAGATAACTAATTGACTTAACATATATTAAATGTAATCAAAATAGATACTTAAATCTTCATCAGTGCCTAAGTACACTCTTAACTGCTAGGATTGATTTGGATGTATTGGAATATCTCACCCTTGGAGAGCACACATTGTCTTTTCACAGAAATATACAACAGTGTTAAGAAAACACACCTGGTGGGACTAAGAGTATTTTTTATTAAAGTATCCACCTGTCCTATTTACTAACCTAGCATGGATTAAAATACTGGTCTTCAGTGTGAATTCCTAATTTTTTTTTCGGTGTAAGTAAACTAAAATATCTACCTTATTCTATATGGAGAAATCAGCCATAATGTTAATTTCCTTTTTTTGGTTCCATTACAACTCCCTTCTGGCCCCCACACACACATTAGAAAAGGCCAAGCAAGAATGGTGCTCTTTAATCACCATATTTTAACTCTAGCTTTGTTCTTTTTTTAAAAAGAATGATTAGAAGGCAAAATGTAATTCCTTTCCTCCAAGACTATTATTAGTTGCATTGGTATACTCTAATATGGTATCATTTCAAAAAATGACATTCTCCTATGTTCCATCAGTAATGAATCCTAACAAAACTGAGCTAAATTCATCAGCCTTGTTAATCCACGAAAATCCTCTAAGATAAGCAGGGACACAGTTCTGAACACTTTACTTACATTTTGATGGAAATATATTCTCAAGCCATAGATCTAATTTAAAGTTTAAAATGAATGTCTCCTTTTAAATCAAGACAACTGGGAAGTATGTGACTCTTTGACATAATTACTTTGTAAGCAGGAAACATTCCCCTTGCCTCAAATTACTTTTTCAGCTTCATCTCTTGCTTGTATCATCTATTCAACAAATACCATGGGTACAAAGCTCTGTGCTAGGCAATAGAGATAAAGAGAAGAAAAACACGGCCGCTGTTTGCAGAGTGCACAGCCTGGTGGAGAAGCTGGAAGAATGACAGTGCGGCTCTCTAAGAGCTGTAAGGGACATCCCACCAGTCACCTTGTCTCTTCTCAAACAACTGTGCACATTCCTGCCTTCATGCCTTTCATCACATAGAATGCTAATTCAAAATGTGTTTTCACATCATTGTATAATTCCCAGAAATCAATTTCGAAGGCAATTTAAAAGACTAAATTGTCAGTGATTCCACCTCCAACCCCAACACATGCACAAGCATACCTCCTCATATTGGAATAAAGGTCCATGTCCACTGCATCTAAAATGTATGATTTACAGCTCCAAGAAACTTAGTTCACAAGTAAAAATAAGAATATAGTACCCTCATTAGGTATTTATGATAATTAAATATGACTATAGGTGAAAGAAAACATCATGTGAAGTCTAACGAATTACAGACCTTCCTCGACTTACAATGGGTTATGTCCTAACAAACCCATCATAAGCTGAAACTATGGTTAAGTAAAAAATGCATTGAATACACCTAACCCACCAAACATCACAGCTCAACCTAGGCTACTTTAAATATGTTCAGAACACTTAGATTAACTTACAGTTGGGCAAAATAATTTAACACAAAGACCATTTTATAATAAAGTGTTGAATATCTCATGTAATTTACTGAATACAATACTGAAAGTGAAAAGCAAGAATGGTTGTATGGGTACACAATGGTTGTCAGTCTATGTGTTGTTGACCCCTGTGATCATATGGCTGACTGGGAGCCGAGGCTCACTGCTGCCACCCAGCATCATGAAAGAGCATCACAACACATATCCCTAGCCTGGGAAATGAGCAAAATTCAAATTTTGAAGCACAGTTTCTACTGGATGTATATCACTTTAACACCATTATAAAGTCAAAAAAATCATAAGGCAAACCATTGTAAGTTAGGGACTGTCTAAATTTAAATATATTATACCTGGCCTTTTTCTTTATATATCTTAGTGCACTTTTTACACCTGATTGAAGTAATGAGAGGACTGCAGTTGTGCCAGGCCATTGTTCATTCATCACCTTACATCTGTAGGACTTTGTTTTTACATTTCCCTCCTACCTCTTTATTACCAGTAGTACATTGTCTCTGCAGATGCCCACAAATTGATTACACACATTTCTATTTTCTTATCTTAAAAAGATAACACCTCCTTTCATCTATTTAGCTAAAACAATTTCTCTCTACCTGTACCACAATATCTTCTAGAAAATCGATATGTATTTAATTGATTTAATTATCACTCATTTTGCTGACGTCCCCTAAATATGTTTTCATGCCCCCAAATCCGCATATCTAATATGTTACCAATGATCTTCATAAGCACAGCTGATTGCATTCTTTTATTACCTTGTAAAACAATAACATTTGTCCCAGGTGAACACTTCTTGATTTTGACACCCTGATTCTCATAAAACTATAGTCTTCATTCTCCTCAATTATAATTAACTCAACAAATAACTTGAGTACCTACTATGCTATTTATACTTTTTATGCTACTTTTACAAGGTTTTCTCTGTCCTTGTATCTGACATGCATCTTGGGTTATTTTTTTTTTTTTAAGATTTTATTTATTTATTTGACAGAGAGAGAGAGAGAGCACAAGCAGGGGAGAGGGAGAGGGAGAAGAGGCTCCCCACTGAACAGGGAGCCTGATGCAGGGCTAGATTCCAGGATCCTGGGATCATGACCTGAGCCCAAGGCAGTTGTTTAACCAACTGAGCCACCCAGGTGCCCCCATCTTGGATCATTTCTATGCCATTTTTTCATGCTTTAGTTACTTTCTTCTTTGACAAACCAACTTGCTTTCATGTGCAGAAATATGCATATTACAAATTATTTCAAATATATTTAGTATATGAATTAATAAAATGGGTGGGAGGGCTTTCTTTAAGAGTGTAATGCTAACTAGTAAACATAAAAGGAATAATGGCTGGATGTTAAGAAAAATGGCTGGATGTTAAGACCACTGGATAAAAGCTTAAAGAGGACCAGAATATTTATACAAGATATCTCACCACATATTACTTATGACTTATAAAGAATAAAATGTTAACTTCACAGTGGAAAAAACTGGGATACATCATCTTAAACAAGTGATCAAAATTAACATCACCAATAATGGGACACACTGGCATCAAGTATCTCTTAATGTAATTCTGTAAGAATGCATGGCCAATTATGTGGCATTCCTGATGAAAATGCAAATTCTGAATTAGGTGAGAAAATTGTTAAAACCAAATAAGAGAATACTACAAAACAACCATCTAGTATTTTTTTTCTTTTTGCAGAACAATTCGTAACAGTTTTAGCGAGTAAGTGAAACTAAGAACACATAGAACAATGTAATAAAATGCATCTTTCTGAATCAAGGGAATATTAAAATTGCTGCCAAAGTCCATCAGGAAAATAACAGAGCATCAGGATTAAGTGTTCTGGATTCTTCTCTGTACTGTGGTTATAGAAAGTAAATTTTTTTTGAAGACATTTGAAGAGGTAGAGAGTTAATTATGTCTATAATTAGCTCTCAAACATTTCTAATAATGTAAATGTATGTGTGAATTCATAGAAACAAAGGAGAAAATATTACAAAATATTAATACATGGTGAATCTAGGTGAAGGTTATAAAGATATTTGTTGTACAATTCTTGTAATTTTAAGTTTGATTTTTTAAAACAAATTCAGATTCAGGAAAAAATGGCACATATAAGGGAAAGAGTAGTAAAAAGAGTGGATAATGACTGCTAGGATGGAGCTTACATACTGAAATAAAAAATAGATATAAAATATATATAAGAGCATAATTACAGATTACGGTAAATTCTATGAAGGAAATAAATTATGCATTGTGGGAAAAACCCTCTTTGGAAAGCTTGATCAGGAATTCTGTCTCGAAGATTGCATGTGAATTGAGATGGAGTGAGTGTAACCCTGACATGTGACGTGCTTAGTGGAAGTGCATCCTAAAAAAATCACAGATGTTTTACCTTTTCAACTCCTGCCGCTCCCCTCATCTTACTGCCACTATAGCTTTACCTTTTCCAGACTGTCATATAACTGGAATCATACAGTATGTGGCTTTTTCTAACTGGCTTCATTCACCATGTTTTTTCATGGCCTCGAAGCTTATGTCTATTTAGTGCTTAATAATATTCTATTATATGGATGTATCACAGATTGTTCATCCACTTAACCTATTGAAGGAAATTCTTGGTTGCTACCAACCAAGATTTTTGGCAATTTTCGACAACTACGAATAAAGCTGCCATGAACTTTCACATATAGATGGAGATACTTCGTTATTAATGTATAGAAATGGAACAGATTTCTCTACATTGATTTTGTATCCTGTGACTTTACTGACTTCACTTGTGTTAGTTCTGGTAGTTTTTTGGTGGAGTCTTTAGGGTTTTACGTATATAGTATCATGTCATCTGCAAATAGTGAGAGTTTTACTTTTTCCTTACCAATTTGGAGCCTTTTATTTTTTTGTTATTGTTGTCTAATTGCTATGGCTAAGACTTCCAGTAGTGCGTTGAATAAAAGTGTTATGAGCGGATATCCTTATCCTGTCCTTATCTTAGGGGAAAAACTCAGTTTTTCACCACTGAGTATGTTTTACCTATGGGCTTTTTGTTTATGGCCTTTATTATGCTGAGGTGTGTTCCCTCTAAATTTACTTTATTGAGTGTTTTTATCATGAATGGCTGTTGCACTTTGTCAAATGCTTTTCCAGAATCTATCGAAGTGGAGTTTTTCTCCTTTCTCTAGTTGATGCGATCTATCATGTTGATTGATTTGTAAATATTGAACCACCCTTGCACCCGGGAATAAATCCCTCTTGATCATGGTGAATGATTTTTTAAAATATATTGCTGGATTTGACTTGCTAATATTTTGTTGAGGATTTTTGCATCTATGTTCTTCAGAGATGTTGGCCTATAGTTTTCTTTTTTTGTAGTCTCTTTATCTGGTTTTGGTACCACGGTAATGCTGGCCTCCATAGAATGAATTTGGGAGCTTTCCTTCCTCTTCTATTTTTTGGAATAGTTTGGGAAGAATGGGTATTAACTCTTCTTTAAATGTCTGGGAGATTTTGCCTGTGAAGCAATCTGGCCCTGATTTTTGTTTGTTGGGAATTTTTTGATTACTGATTCAATTTCTTGGCTGGTTATCAGTCTGTTCAAAATTTCTATTTTTTCCTGATTCAGTTTTGGGAAGTTACATGTTTCTAGGAATTTATCCATTTCTTCAAGATTGTCCAATTTGTTGGCATGTAATTTTTCATAATCTCTTATAATCCCTTGTATTTCAGTGGTGTTAGTTACTTCTCCTCTTTCATTTCTGATTTTGTTTATTTGAGTCCTCTGTCTTTTATTTATTTTTCGGTAAGTCTGGCTAGGGGTTTATCTTTTTTTTTTTTTTTTAATATTTTCAACAAACTGGCTCCTGGTTTCATTGATCTGTACTTTTTTTTTTTTAGTTTCTATTTCTTTTTTTTTTAAGTTTTTATTATTTATTAATTTGAGAGAGAGAGTGAGTGAGAGAGAGAGAGGACAAGCAGGGAGAGGAGCAGAGGAAGAGGGAGAAGCAGACTCCAGGGAGCCAGACATGGGATTCCATCCTGTGCTCATGACCTGAGCTGAAGGCAGACACTTAACCAATTGAGCCACCCAGGCTCCCCATCTTTTTCATTTTATTATTATTATTATTATTTCCTTCCTTCTACTGGTTTGGAGTTTTATTATTTTTCTAGCTTCTTTAAGTGTAAGGCTAGGTTATTTATTGTGATTTTTTTTTTTCTTCTTGAGATAGGCTTCAATTGCAGCTTTTGTTGCATCCCAAATATTTTGGACTGTTGTGGTTTTTTTTTTTTTTTTCATTTGTCTCTATGTATTTTTTTTTTATTTCCTCTATGATTCTTTTGTTGGCCCATTTATTATTTCATAGCATGTTATTCAGCACCCATGTGTTCGTGTTCTTTCTAGATTTTTTCTTGTGGTTGGTTTCTAGTTTCATAGCGTTATGGTCAGAAAAGATGTATGACTTTGATCTTTTTTGATTTGTTGAGACTTGTTTTGTGACCTAATATGTGAACTGTTCTGGAGAATGTTCCATGTGCACTTAAAAACAGTGTATATTCCAGTGTTTTAGGATTTAATGATCTGATTGAATGTTCTGAATATATCTGTTAATTCCATCTCATCAAAGTATCATTGAAAGCCACTATTCCCTTGCTGACTTTCTGTGGGATGATCTATCCATCGATGTCAGGGAGTTGTTAAAATCCCCTACTGTTATTATATCACTATCAATTATTGCCTTTATGTTTACTAATAGGTGCTTTATGTATTTGGGTGCTCCCATATTTGGTACATAAATATTTACAATTGTTATATCTTCTTATTGGATTATTCCACTTATTATTATGTATTATCCCTCTTTGTCTCTTGTTACAGTCTTTGTTTTAAAGTCTATTTTTTTTATATAAGTATTGCTACCTCAGCTTTCTTTTCACTTCTATTTGCATGATAAATGCTTTTCCATCACTTCAATGTGCATGTAGCTTTAGGTCTAAAATGAGTCTTTTGTAGGCAGCATATAGATGGGTCTTGCTTTTTTATCCATTCCATCACCCTGTGTCACTTGACTGGAGCATTTAGTCCATTTATCTAAAAGGAATTATTGATAGGTAGGTATTTATTGCAATTTTGTTACTTGTCGTATGGTTGCTTCTGTAGGTCTTCTCTATTCCTTTCTTCTCTTGCTCTCTTCTATCATAGTTTGCTGGGTTTCTTTAGTGATATACTTGGATTCATTTCTCTTTATATTTTCCATGTCTATTACTGGTTTTTGACTTGTGGTTACTGTCAGGTATATAACATCTTCTGCATATAGCAATCTATATTGAGTTGATGGTCACTTGAGTTTGAACTGATTCTAAAACCACTAAATTTTTACCCTCCACCCAATTTTTAGGTATCTGGTGTCATACTTCAAGTCCTTTATTTTGCGAATCCTTGGCTGATTTTTATAGATATACTTAATCTTACTGCTTTTGTGCTTCCTATTTTTCTTACTCCTACTTATGATCTTTCCCTTCCACTCAAAGAATCCCCTTTAACATTTATTGAAAGGCTGGTTTACTTGTGATGAATTCCTTTCACTGTTGTTTGTCTGGGAAACTTTTCTTTCCTTCTATTTTGATTGGTAGTTTTGCTGAATAGAGTATTCATGGTTGCACTTTTTTTCTTTCAGCATTTTGAATATATCATGCCACTGTCTTCTGGCCTACAAGATTGGTGCTGAAAAATCAACTCATAGCCTTATAGGATTTCCCTTATATGCAGTTGCTTTCTTTTCTCTTGCTGCTTTTAAAATTCTCTCTTTACCATTACTTTTTGCCATTTTAATTACTATATGTCTTGGCATGGACCTCTTTCAGTTGATTTTGTTGGGGGCTCTCTGTACCTCCTGGATCTAGATTTCTGTTTCCTTCCCCAGATTTGGGGAGTTTAAAGCTATTCTTTCTTCAAACACATTTTCTGCACCCTTTTCTCTCTTTTCCTTCTGGGATCCCTATAAAATGAATGTTATCATTTCATGATGTTGCTGAGTTCCCTTTGTCTATCTTTATTTCTTCTTATTTTTCTCTCTCTTGTTCAGCTTGATTGTTTTTCAACACTCTGACTTCCAGGTCTCTGATCCATTCTTTTCCTTCCTCTAGTCTACTGTTCTTCCTTGTGGTGTATTTTTAATTTCAGTAAATGAGTTCTCCATCTCTGATTGGTTCTTTTTTATATTTTCTATCTTTTTTTTGAGGACCTCTCTGCAGTCCTCCACTCTTTCCTCAAGTCCAGTGAGTATCTTTATGGCCATTACTTTAAATTCTCTATCAGGCATATTATTTATCTCCATTTTATTTAACTCTCTTACTGTGATTTGTCTTCTTCTTTCATTTGGGACATACCCCTCTGTCTCCTCATTTTGTTTAACTCTTTGTGTCTCTTTCTAATGTTTTAGGAAAGTCAGCTACATCCCCTGCTTATAAAACTAGTGACCTTATGAAGAAGAGGTCTGGTAGCGTCCTGCAATGCAATGATTCCTTGTTCACCAGAACTTGGGGCTTCATCCGTTTCTACTTTGTGTGTTTCATATGCTTTACTGTTGTGGCTGAGTTTGCATTCAGTCCAATTATCTGCAGTAGATCTCTTTGCCTTTTATGGGCAGGGTTTGGTCCCTGTGTTGTTAGTTGGCCAGTCTGGGGCCACTTTGGGCTTGAGCTCACTCAGACTAGGTATTGGCCAGAGCTATAGTCACACTGAACTTCAGGGTACTCTGCCTATGTTTTCACCAAGAAGCTTTCATTGATGAGTGGGGCTTCCATTCTGTTCAGATGTCTGCCTCTCCCCACTGTTGAGGCCACAAACTGGTATGTGTGGTTATCTTCCCTCTCCTAGGGCAGGTGTCATTTGAAGTGACATTGGTCCCTTTTGGGGCTGCTTGCACACTGCCACCATGCTTGTGGTACTGCATTGGGTGGACTCTTGCCATGTGGGTGTTGCATGGGGTAGGTCTTCAGGAGATCACAGGGTGTGTTGTTAGCAAGCTAGGTGGAGAGTGTTTATGCTGGACTGGTGCCCACAGGTGTCCATGTATCTAGGCTGGAGGAAAGGGGAAGAAAATGACATCCACCAACTTTTTTTGTAATTGGAGAGGTCTTCTAAAGATCCCTGTCATTCCAGCAAATGTTCTGAGATTATTAAATAATTCTGGTCTGGCCCAGTTGTTTCTCAAACTGCTGGTTTATGCTGTATCTCAGTTGCAGTGTTTGTTATGCTCTTTCCTTAATGGCAGGAACTCAGTAGTCTATTGCCCTCTCCAAGAGTTGAGCTTACTGATTTTTAAAGTTCTGGGTCTTAATCTCCATTTATTGTAAAAACTCATGAATTTAAGCCCCTCTGGTTTTCAAAACCAAATGTTATGGAGATTTGTCTTCCCATTATAGGACCCTGGTGCCTGGAGTGACTGGTGTGGGACCTGCCCCTCTCCCCTCCCCATGCCTGCAGTGTCTCTCTCCCATGGACAATCTCATTGGTCAGTTTAGTTCTGAACCTAGACTCTGCCATTCTTGGCCTTTTAATGTGTCCTCTTCTCTACATTTAGCTGTGGAGAGTCTGTTCTGCCAGTCTTCAGGTCATTTTTTGGGTTATTTACATTGATGTGGGTGTTATCTAGGTGTATGTGTGGAACAAAATGAGCTTAGGATCCTCCTAATCTGTCTTTTTTCCCAGAAGTTAAAAAGATTGTTTGATTCTGTCAGAATCTGCCAAGCTTTTTTCCAAACTGGTTGTATCATTTGCATATGAATAAGTTTCAGTTGCTTTACAAAACCAACACTTGATGATGTCAATTTTAAATTTTTCATTTGCACCATTCTAATAGATTTGTAGTGGTATCTCATTGTCCTTTTAGTGTTTTGTTTTGTTTTGCTTTAATTTTATCGGAATCCAGGTGCACGATTCATTTATGTATTGACTATGGCTGCTCTCATATTACAATGTCAGAGTTTAGCAGTTGTGACAGAGTTGCATTTGATCCATGAAGTCTTAAAATATTTACTGTCTTTACAGAAAATGTTTGCAGAACTTTGTCTTAAATTATTTAGAAATGCATTTAAATTATATAAACCTCTAAAATTATTCTTTTTATTTTAATTATACATTATGATGATTTTAGATAACATTAATTAAAATTATACAATTAAATTTCTTTAGATAAAATTTGAAATAGCTATAATATATTACTAGACACTTTCATAGAGAATATTCTGCAGATAAAATTAACTTTTACTTTTTGTCTTGATATTTTTTAATATTGGTAAAATAGAAAATTAAGTGAATGTGAATCTAAGGGATATAGCATGAGGTACTTACAAGAAAAACAGAAAATGGAGGAGCTAACATATTTTAATTGTATTGAAATTCTATATAATAGCTCCATTTATTTTTAAAGATAAACCATGACACAGTTAATATTGTACTAAATATGAAAAAAATGGAGAATCATAAAGTTTTCCCAATGCGTAGGCTAACAAATGGATAATCTAACACTTTAACCTATTTCTAAGTTTAAAAAAAATCTCTTAGTGTTTTCTGCTGCTTAGTTCCAAATATCACATAGGAAAAGATTCAATAACTAGTTGAGTCTGCTCCTAACAGGTGCTTATAATAATAGCATTCTCTCAAGGGTACTATTTTTCTTATCAAAATTTTGGGTGACTTTAGGGAATGCTGCTTATACTTATGTAGACTATATTTACCAAATCTGAAATCTGAAATAGTTGATATTGTAATCTTGTATACAATTGACACTTGAAAAATACAGAGGTTAGGCGTGCCGACCCCTCCGCATAATGAAAAGTTCATGTATAACTTTTGACTCCCCCAAACCTAATTCCTAATAGACTTCTGTTGACCTTACTGATAACACAATTGATTAATACCTATTTTGTATGTTTTATGTATTGTGTACTGTTTTCTTACAATAAAGTAAGCTAGAGAAAAGAAAATATTAAGAAAATCATAAGAGAAAATTACATTTGCAGCACTGTATTGTATTTACAGAAAAAAATCCACATATAAGTATACTCATGAAGTTCAAACCCATGTAGTTCAAGGGTCAACTTTATATATATTTATATATATTTATATATGTATATATATTTATATATGTATATATATATACATACACAAACACACTATATATATATATATATATATATATATATATATATATATTTGATATAGCTGATACATTTGAAAAAAGAAACCACCCAAGTCAATGTGCCACAACCATGAACTGAGGATAGAATGATTATTTTGAAAAAAAGATACACTACAAAAATATAAGTATTGTGTCTGGCCATGGACCTTTAGAGCATACAGAAATAAGTCCTGTTTCAGCACCTGAGAATTTTGGGATTTATCTTGAGAAAAAGCTTGAGATAGTTTGGATTTAAAAATCAACATTGAAAATAGCTCTATTTTTTCATATAGTAACTATGTCCATAAATGGTCATCAAGATTTAGAATACCATAAATATTTAATTGCTTCTATTGTCACACTTGCCATTTAACATGCACATTAAAAATGGGTAGAATAAATCAAATATGGGCAGCAGCAATCTTCCTTAACAGAAGATTAGTTTAACCAAGCCTACCACCAACATGCCATCTGTTCTGCAACTCTTCTTAGATCAAGACACAATAGACTTAAGCATATGGACTGTAGGTTGTGAACATGAAAGGATTTTGAACATGTTAGCTTTCTTTTTTGGATTTCTGTTTTGTTTTGCTTTTGATTGTGATTTGTTTTGTTTTTCAACAATGTATGTTTTTATTTCTCTGAGGGTAATTTAAATATTATCCTAATTGAAGGATAAATGAAACCACATGCCTTTTGAGGATATTTAAGGATATTTTGTTTCTTAATTTGAGATTTGGCAACAAATGATTAAAAGTAGCTAAAAATTCCAAGCACATTTTCCCTACTCCCAGATCTTCAGAGTTAAATTTAATATGTTGACAACCACTGCTATTGAAACAGAAGTTGTCCTTTTTGTTTGCATCCTTTTCCCTATTCCCCTTGCATCCTGAGAGTTCATAGGTCCAAGGGCACAAATCATCTCTTGAATGGCTGTACAGTATTGTCTTGTCTGCAATAAAATGGCAGTGATGATGAAGATACTATATAACATTAATCTTCTTCTTATTGTATGTCACATGTTGTTCTAACTACCTTATAGCTATTAATTCTAGGAACATGTACATTAAGTATTGGTATTATAAAAGCCCCATTTTACATGAATGGGAAGAACAAGAGACAATAGCTCTTTGAGCGTGATCATTGAAAGATATCCTTAAGTCCTGAGACACAAAACATATGAATCTTATGTTCAACATAGTCTAAGATAAAATGGAACTTTAGGCCAATTTAAATAGTGAAATTTTGAACCTCAATACTAAGAAACATATTATTGTTTTATCATCATGTGTAAAACTGTATTCTAATTTCAAATAGGGACTGGCATTATGCTTGACCTGACATATAAATATTGCACCTTCTCTTTGTTCCTCATTGAGCTCGACATTTGTATTCAAATGAAAGCAACTTACTTTATAGATCTATATAAAGAAAAAAGAGAGAGAAAAGATGAGATTCATTGCTGCACTCATTTAGTCTGTCCAGTCAGGAAAAATCAGCATTTTGATTACTGAATTGTTCCATTCCCATCATTTTTTACCATGATCAGGCACAAAAGACTGCTTCTAAAGTATTCTTTTCAATGTTTCCTATCATTTCAGATGTAAATTTAGTCATGACAGTTCCTTGCTACTACTTTTCATGTCTGTAAACCTGAACAGCTTTCACAAAGTTGGTTCCGCCTATCAGTCAAACAAGACAAGAGAAAAACAAATTTCTGGAGACCCCAGACAGAAGAAGAGAAAGAATGAAACAGTGAAAAAGACATGCAACATCAAATTCAAAAGATGTGGAAAGCTTTCTTGTTCAGAACATCAGTTCTTGTCTGTCAGATTTAAACTAGTGCTTCTGCCTAAAAGACCTAACATGTTGTAGAACACCCCATAAGGTAGAAAAGAGAATATAAAACATGAGAATTTATATTGCTATAACAAGTATGAAAAACAAACAACAACAAAAAAAGAGCCCTTGAACCTCAGCTTGACTGGATTTAGAGTTTGGCTTACTTACTTTCTAGTTTTGTACAAAGAAACAGTTGTTTAATATCTGTACCATGGTTTCTGCCTCTGAAAAATGAGAATGGTAATTTTATGTGCCATATAAAATTTGCCGTGTAGATTAAATTAGTTAATACAAGAATAATACTTAAAATATTTTCTTTAATTTAATAAGTGCTCAGTAAATACCACTTATTAGCAACATTACTATTTTTTTTTAAAGATTTTATTTATTTATTCGACAGAGATAGAGACAGCCAGCGAGAGAGGGAACACAAGCAGGGGGAGTGGGAGAGGAAGAAGCAGGCTCACAGCAGAGGAGCCTGACGTGGGGCTCGATCCCATAACGCCAGGATCACGCCCTGAGCTGAAGGCGGACACTTAACCGCTGTGCCACCCAGGCGCCCCCAACATTACTAGTTTTTGAACTTCAGGCCAATATTTTTGGAAGAAATGATGAGTCCTAAGAAGTGATAAGAACATAATAATGAAGTAGGGTGTGTGAGTAAAAGTAATCTGATGTCTAAATTTAAAATTCTTAATCTTATACAATTTAGAAAATTTATTGTAAATTTCATTTAGAATCAGAATTACAATGAACTAAGGATTTCACTTAGACTAGAATTTACATGTATCACAATTGAGGTTTATAGTTTAATTAAAAAATTACTATATTTTCACTAGTTTAGTGGACTGAAAGTTTAACATAGAAAAGAGAATTTTAATCAGTTATTTATGCTTTAATATCTGCAAAAGTCTGGGACACCTGGGTGGCTCAGTTGGTTAAGTATCTGCCTTTGGTTCAGGTCATGATCCCAGGGTCCTGGGATCCAGTCCTGCATTGGGCTCCTTACTCAGCAGGGAGCCTGCTTTCCCCTCTGCCTGCTGCTCCCCCTGCTTGTATGCTCTTGCTCTCTCTCTCCCTCTCAGACACAAATAAATAAAGAACTAATCTTTAAAAAAAAATCTGCAAAAGTTTTACTCTTAAAATAAATTAAGTGGAATATTCTCTAATGGTAAGATTTAAATTAACTAAAAGACATATTAGTTATCCAAAATAACCATTCTTTGGGCTGCCATCATTTCTTATATTCCTGCATATCCAAGTTTTTTATTTGTGCAGTGAAAGTCTGCATGAACATAATTAGGATATCATAAGTAAATGATAATACCTATGAATATGCTAGTAAATGTTATATAAGGAAGAGAGTAAAAAAATGCCATTACAAATTCCACAGGAACAGAACTTGAATATTTTTAAAAAGTTTTTTTCTGGTTATAAAAATTTATAAAATGTTAATATAATTTAAAAATCTAAATTAAAAAATAAAAAATAAACAGATTAAGATATCAGAGAAAGGGTTAATATCCTTAATATGCAACTTAACATTAAATCTAATACTCCACTTTAAAGATGACATATTTATATTACTAATAATACATGCTTTTCAATGATTACCTTAGCCAAAGTATAAAAAGAGAATACTGTGAGACTGAGGTGAAACAAGTAAGCTCATGCCCTGCTGATTAAAAAGTTAAATAGATACCCTCCAAATTGATTTCCAAATTCATGAAAAATCTTAAAAATAATTATAATTTTGAACCAGATATCCTTTAGTTATTGATGCTCTTTTATATAAGTTTAAATATGAGTAATTTATACCAAGCAATATCTATTGCAATTTAATATATAGTAACAAAATCGAATGTTTTGAAGACTGAGAAAAACTTTTCAATATGTATTATTTTATTTCTTTTTTTAATAATATTTTTATTATATTATGTTAGTCAAGTATTATTTTATTTCTTGTCGAATATTAGGGAACTCAGAAAAGAGTGAAGGAGAAAATAGAAACTGCGAAAACCTCTGCTCTTCAGAGCTAAACATTTATATATATATCCTTATTCTTATCTTAATAAATACATATATTCTATTATATATAAATATATATTATACTTTATATTCTTTCAAAGTATTTTTAAAATGTTTTTCCAGCTTTATTGAGATATAATTGATATAAAAAAATACATGTTAATGTGTACAATGTGATGAGAGTGGACTTGAATAGGTATTTTTCAAAGAGCTACAAAGGCCCAGCAGGTATATGAAAAGATGTTCAACATCACTAATCATCAGGGAAATGAAAATCAAAACACAGTGAGGTAGACTATTATATGTTAGAATCACTATTATAAAAAAAATTAAAGACAACAAATGATGAGGATGTGGAGAAATTGAGATTCTTGTACAGTGTTGGTATGGATGTAAATGGTGCAGACACTACATGTAACCGTTATAGAAGTTAACAAAAATATTAAAAATAGAACTACTATATAATCCAGTGTTCCCACTTCAGAGTATATATTCAAAAGAATTTAAATCAGGATCTTGAAGAGATAGCTATACTCTCATGTTTATTGCAGCATTATTCACAATAGGCAAGATATGGAAACGACCTAAATGTCCATCCACAGATGAATAGATAAAGAAAAGGTATATATATATACCTGATACTCAAGGATCAACTGGTATCAAACTTTTCATTTTATTTTTCTGTTAGAAATAACCTTTCAGTGTAGATCTTCGTATCTTATGGATGAGATTATTTTCTCAGAGATAGACTAAAAATAATTTCTTGTTTAGAGAATATAATTTTTTAAACTTTTGATACACATTTGTAAGTGATTCTATTCAGAATTATCTAATTAATATTCTACTTATATTGTTGCAAGCAATAATTAAGTTTAATATAAGAAATGTCATCAGAAACATGCAGAGCTTATAACAGCTCTGTTGAATAAACAATTGTGAAAAGTTTTTCATATTAAGGCCTCCTGAGCAATTAAAGCAGCATTATATTATGGATAATAGGAACTAGAGAAATGAAAAGGGAGTGGGTAAGCACCCAAAATGTCCCATTTAATTTTACAAGCTTTTATATGTCTGGGACACAAATAAAAACCTAAATCTGTCACTGTGTATTTCAAGCATTCCTCTTCATTCTTTTGCACATAGATCCTTCTGTGAAGAAATCTCAGTATTAAACTTTAAATCATCCTGTGTTTTTAAATCAAAATTCTTAATTCAAAGGAAAGCATCCAAAATGCAAATGAATATATACTTTTTGCTATTTAAAAGCACAATTCTACCACTCAAATTTTATGTTTTTCATGAAATATTCAATTAATACTGTTTAAATCTGATTCTCTTAAAATAATTCTTACCAGGCAAGCAAAAATTTTAAATTATTTTAAAAACAAGGATGCAAAATTATCAAGTGCTGGGGCTATACTGCTTTTCCTATTTATCTCTCCAACCATCCATCCATCCATCCATCCATCCATCCATTCATGATCTATCCATCCAGACATACAATTTTGACATTTTTCAGAATGATTATAGAGGACTGTCAATTTATTAAGTCAACAAAAATGTTTTATTTATGATATGTAGCATTGCCATTGCTATTTAAGAAGTGAAAATTTGTACATGCTGAAGGCTTAATTTGTGGGAGTGTGATTGGGTTTATTTTTAAATTGGCTTACACAAAAAATTATATTTTTTCTCTGTGATTAATATATCTTATAAAAGCTCAGTAGCTTTTTAAAGTAATTATTAATGCAAGATATTTTATTCAGGCTACTATTGTAGAGTTAGTAATTATTAGCTCGACAAAGTACAAAGAAAGGTGTTTTGCCTACAGCACTGTTTTCTAACAAAAATAATGTAGCAAAAATATAGATGCTTTATTTGTGAATCAGTGATAAGGAGCAGGTTGTGAGATAGTAGATTTTAGTTCTGGCAAAAAAATGAATTTGATTTACTAAATCTGAAGTTGGTATATTTGAAACATTCATTCTTTTCCATAATTGCATAACTCTGGAGCAAGTTATAATTTTTGCATTGTTTGGTTGAAGTAAAATTGAACATAACACAAGGAACAAAGACTACAAATCAAAGCAATGAAAACTTAAAATATTCTGTAAATGGGCATGATCTAACATTCCTATAGTGAAGCCATTTTTCCCTCATAATGTCATATAATGTTCTATTTGACTTTTGGGGCCATTTTCCTTCCTGTTGTAGGAAAAGTTTTCTGGTGCCAAGGAATAGAAATCTTCATAAACATGTTCTGTGAAGCAAATGAGATGGAGGAAGGTTTTTGCAAAGATAAAACATAACCTCAGAGTACTCAAGAAGTTTTGAATGGCCTACCTAATGGCCCATAAGGAATGAGAATGATGAGTAAAAATGTTCATGGTGTGTTTCATGTAAAATAATCAAACATTTATGCTGTCAAATCTCAATCCTTCATGGCATCTTCCACATAATATTCTGCCAACAGAATGTATCATTTTTTTATCCCAAGACTAAGTTGCCAAATCTCAGGAACAAGAGGGAGGTAGATAGGGGGAAAGTATTCTGTCATACATGATAAATTCAAATCCATGTCAATAAACAAACAACATAGCTATGGACAAGGCATTGTTCCAGTAGTTATACTCAAAAGATGTGTGAGGCATGGTTCCTGTCTCTAGGGAATCGACAAGGTTATAAATGATATAGACATAAAAGTCAGCTAGAATGTCTAAAGGAAAAGAAAGAGGATTAACAATTATTATGGGGATAATGATATTTGAGATAATCTTTAAAGGAAGGGAAAGGGGTTGAAAGATGGGTGATCTGGGAATAGACTGGTGAAGAAGTTAATGGGATGCAATGTGAGCAATGCTGTAGGGNAAGAAAGCTGCAGCTCATATACAAATAATTCTCTGTGGCTAAATGGGATGTTTATGTGCCTATAGGTTTGCGTAATAACATATACCTTTAAGATGTGATATATAGTGGGAGGCAGAATGTTTTTACTAATTAAATCTTATTGTTATCTTATTGCTGTTTCTCTGTTTTTATAATTCTTTTTTAACATTGCTTAAGTTTCAAGTGTACAACATTATAATTTGAAATCTGTATGCACAAAAAACGATCAGCACTAAAGGTCCAGCTAGCATCATCAGCAAACAATTGACCTCCTTCAAGCATTTTTGCCCATTCCCCTCTGGAAACTGCACATCTGTTTTCTGTATCTATGAGTTTGTTTTTATTTGGTTTGTTATTTTTAGATTTCACGTAAGAGTGAAATCATTTGTATTTGTCTTTGATATATTTCACTTAGCATAATACTTCAAGACCTATTCATTTTGTCACAAATGGCAAGATTTCATTCTTTTTAATGGCTGAGTAGTGTTCCATTGGGCACACACGTGTGTGTGTGTGTGTGTGTGTGTGTGTGTGTATATACAAACATACATACATTTCTCACATCTTCTTTATTCATTCATCTGTATGGACATTTAGGATGTTTCCATTTAGAAGCTATTGCAAATTATGCTGAACTGAACATAGAAGTGCATATGTCTTTTTGAATCAGTTTTTTTTTTTTTTCCGGTATTCTTCACCTAGTAGTGGAAAACTAGATTATATGATAGTTCTAATTTTAATTTTTAAGGAAGCTCCATAATGTTTTCCACAGTGGCTTCATCAATTTACATTGCCACTAACAGTGTAAAGTATTTTCTTTTCTCCAAACCTTGCCAACACTTAATTCTTTTTTAGTTCCAATGTAGTTAACATACAGTGTTGTGTAAGTTTCAAGTGTATAATATAGCAACTGAGTAACCCCATATATTATTCAGTGCCCATCAAGACAAGTGTAGTCTTAATTCCCTTCACCTATTTCACCCATCCCCCACTGAACTCTCCACTGGTAACACTCTGTTCTCTATAGTTAAGTCTGTTTTTTAGTTTGTCCCCTTTTCTCCCCTATGTTCATTTGTTTTGTTTCTTAAATTCCACATGTGAGTGAAATCATATTTGTCTTTCTCTGACCGTCTTATTTCACTTAGCATTTTACTCTCTAGATCTCTCCATGTTGTTACAAATGGCAAGATTTCATTCTTTTTTATGGCTGATTAATTTTGCATTATATATATATATATGTATATATATATATACATATATATATATATATACATATATATATGTTTCTTCTTTTTCCTTCTCCTCCTCTTCTTCTTTTCTTCTTCTTCCTCCTCCTCTTCTTTTTTGTATACCACTTCTTTATCCCTCATTCTATTGATGGACACATGGGCAGTTCCCATAATTTCACTATTGTAAATAATGCTGCAGTAAACATAAGGGTGCATATATCCTTTCAAATTAGTGTTTTTGTATTCTTTGGAAAAATACACAGTAGTGCAATTACTGGGTTATGTGGTATTTCTAGTTTTAATTTTTTGTTTAGCCTCCATAATGTCTTCCACAGTGGCTGCTCCAGTTTGCATTCCCACCAACGGTGCACCAGCATTCCTTTTTTCCACATCTTCACCATTTGTTGTTTCTTATGTTTTTTATTTTAGTCATTCTGACAGGTATGAGATGATATTTCATTGTGGCTTTGATTGCATTTTCCTGGTAATGAGTGATGTTGAGTTTCTTTTCAATTAGTAAGTCTTTTTTGAAGAAATGTCTGTTCATGTATTCTGCCCATTTTTAATCGGATTATTTGTGGGTGTTTTTGGTGTTAAGTTGTATAAATTCTTTATACATTTCGGATACTAACCCTTTATCAGATATGTCATTTGCAAATATACTCTCCCATTCAGTAAGTTGTCTTTTAATTTTGTTGATTGTTTCCTTTGCTGTGCAGAAGTTTTTTATTTTGATGTAGTCCTGATAGTTTATTTTTGCTATCGTTTCCCTTGCCTCAGGATACCAACTAGAAAGATGTTGATATGGCTGATGCAGAGAAATTACTGCCTGTGATTTCTTCTAGGATTTTTATGGTTTCAGGTCTCACGTGTAGGTCTTTTTTTTTTTTTTATGATATGTTAGTCACCATACAGTACATCATTAACTTTTGATGTAGTGTTCCATGATTCATTGTTTGCGTATAACACCCAGTGCTCCATGCAATATGTGCCCTCCTTAATACCCTTCATTGGGCTGGCCCATCTCCCCACTCCCCTCCCCTCTAAAACCCTCAGTTTGTTTCCCAGAGTCCATAGTCTCTCATGGTTCATTCCCCTTTCTGTTTACCACCATTCATTTTTCCCTTCCTTCTCCAAATGATCTCCCTGCTATTCCTTATATTCCACAAATAAGTGAAACCATATGAAAACTGTCTTTCTCTGCTTAACTTACTTCACTTAGCATAATCTCCTCCAGTTCCATCCATGTTGATGCAAATATTGGGTAATCATTCTTTCTGACGGCTAAGTAATATCGGATAAGAAGATGTGGTCCATATATACAATGGAATATTACTCACATGTAGGTCTTTAATCCATTGTGAGTTTGTTTTTTGTATGGTGTAAGAAAGTGGTCCAGTTTCATTATTTTGCGTGTAGCAGTTCAGATTTCTCAACACTATTTGTGAAGAGATTTTTTGCCATTGAATATTCTAGCCACCTTTGTCTTAGATTAATTGACCATATATGTATGGGCTTATTTCTGGACTCTGTATTCTGTTCCATTGATCACTGTGTCTATTTTTGTGCCAGTACCATACTGTTTTGATTATTACAACTTTGTAATAGAACCTGGACTCTGGAATTATGATACCTTCAGTTTTGTTTTTCTCTTTCAAGATTACTTTGGCTATTCCGGGTCTTTTGTGGTTCCACACAAATTTTAGGATTGGTTTTTGTAGTTCTATGAAAATTGCTATTGGTGTTTTGATAGGGATAGCATTAAATGTGGAGACCTGGTAGCATAGACATTTTAACAATATTTGTTCTTCCAATCCATGACCACAGAATGGCTTTCCATTTCTTTGTATAATCTTCACTGCAACAAAGTTTTAGAGTTTTCAGAGTACAGATCTTTCACTTCCTTAGTTAAGTTTATTCCTAGATATTTCATTGTTTTTGCTGCAATTATAAATGGGATTGATTTCTTAATTTCTCTTTCTGCTACTTCATTATTAGTATATAGAAATGGAATGGATTTCTGTACAATGATTTTGTATCCTGTGACCTTACTGAATTCATGTATCAGTTCTGATAGTTTTTTTGGTGGAGTCTGTGGGGTTTTACACATATAGTATCATGTCATCTGCAAATGGCAAGAGTTTTACTTCTTTACCAATTTGGATGTCTTTTATATCTCTTTGTTGTCTTAATGCTGTGGCTAGAATTTCCAGTATTATGTTGAATAAAAGTGGGGAGAGTGGGACTCTTTGTCTCATTCCTGATATAGAAGAAAAGCTCTAAGATTTTTCCTATTGCATAAGATGTTAATTATGTTTTTCATATAAATCCTTTGTTATGTCTGTAACTGTCTTCTTTCCTCTTGCTGCTTTAAAAATTCTCTCTATATCACTACTTTTTGCCATTTTAATTGCTGTGTGTCTTGGCATGGACCTCCTTGGGTTGATTTTGTTGGGGGCTCTCTGTGCCTCCTGGATCTAGATAGATATGTTTCCTTCCCCTGATTTGGGAAGCTTTCAGCCATTATTTTTTTAGATACATTTTCTGCCTTCTTTTTCCTCTCTTCTTCCTCTGGGATCCCTATAATGCAAATGTTTTTATGGTTGGTGGAGTAGCTGAGTTCCCTAAGTCATTCTCATTTTGCATATCTTTTTTTTCTTTTTCTTTCATCTGCTCAGCTTTTCATTACTTTTCATTACTCTGTCTTCCAGGTCAGTAATTCATTCTTCCTCTAGTTTGCTTTTTATTCCGTCCAATGTATTTTTAATTTCAGTTATTGATTTCTTCATCTCTTGTTCGTTCTTTGTATGTTTTCTCCTTGTTAAGGGTCTCACTGATGTTCTCCATTCTTTTTTCAAGCCCAGTGACTATCTTTATGATCATATTTCCTATATTCATTTCACTTAGGTTTCTTGCTTTACTTTTGGCTTCTTCTTTCATTTGGGACATATTTCTTTGTCTCATCCTTTTGTCTTACTTTCTGTGTCTGTTTCTCTGTGTTAGAAAAGTCAGTTGTCAGGGGCCTCGGTGGCTCAGTCGTTAAGCATCTGCCTTTGGCTCAGAGCGTGGTCCCGGTGTTCTGGGATCAAGTCCCGCATCAGGCTCCTCCACTGGGAGCCTTCTTCTTCCTCTCCCACCACCCCTGCTGCTGTTCCCTCTCTCTCTGGCTGTCTCTCTCTCTCTCTCTCTGTCAAATAAATAAATAAAATCTTTTTAAAAAAAAGAAAAGAAAAGTCAGCTGTCTTCTGCTCTTGAAAGGCATGGACAGGGTGTGCACTTTAAACAAGGTGTCCATGGGAGATGACTGGCCACAGCTGCTACAGGGACCAAGACCCCACAAAGTGTGCAGTTGGGAGATAAAATGTTAGCAAGATTTGCACTGGTCTTCTGGGGAAGGGGACCCACAGAATTAGAACTGAGGCAGGTCCAGCTGGTGGGGCTTGGGCATGGTGTAAGCAAGTTATGTAGTGTGCTGGCACCAAGCTGGTTCCTGCAGGTGGCCCTGTGTTTATGCTGGGGAGTGAAGGAGGGAAATTGTGCTTGCCAGTTCCTTTGCCCCTGAAGGAGTTTCCCAGTGAAATCTGTCCCACTAGGACATGCTCTTAGATGAGTAAATAATTCTCCCTTTCATATGCCCCAGGAGTTTTTCAGATTTTACTTCTAAACTATTGTTTGCAGGCTGTTTGTTGGGCTGTCTCTTTAAGGACAGGATGCACCTTCCTATTGCCCTCTGGTTTCTCCCAGAGCTGAGTCTGCGATTTTTAAAGTTCAAGGCTTTAAGTTCCACTGGTTTTAAAAACTCACAAAATTCAGCCTTTCCAGTTTTCAAAGCCCGATGCTATGGATCGTCCCTGTGTGGGCCCCCTGATGTGAGGGTTTGTTTCTTTGCCCTCTCTGTGTCCATGGCTCCCTCCTATGAAAGCCTACATGTCCATTTAACTTCTCATCATGTCTCCACCCTTCCTACCCTCTTTGATGTGGCCTCTTCCCTACATTTAGTTATGGAGTTTGTTCTGCCAGTCTTTGGGGACATTTTCTGGGTTATTTACACTGACGTGAGTGCTATCTAGTTGTATCCATGGGATGAGGTGAGCTTAGGGTCCTACTTTGCCAACTTCCCCAGAAGTCCCAACATTGTTATTTCTTATCTTTTTGAAAATAGGCATTCTAATGAGGTGATATATCATTGTAGATTTGTATTTCCCTAATAATTAGTGATGTTGAATATATTTTTATGTTCCCATTGTCAATCTCTATGTCCTCTTTGCATAACTTTCTATTGAGCTATTCTGCCCATTTTTAATCAGGTAGTTTTTTATTGAGTTTTATGAATTCTTTATATACTTTGGTTATTAATCTCTATATGATTTGCAAAAATATCCTCCCATTCAGTAAGTTGCCTTTCCATTTTGATGATGATTTCTTTACTTTGCCTTTGAAGTCAGAGCCACAAAGATATCTGCTAAGACCGATGTTGAGGATCTTATTGCCTATGTTTTCTTTTAGGAAGTTTATGGTTTCAAGTCTTTACATTCAGGTTTGGTTTTGAGTTAATTTTTATTTATGGTATAAGGTAGTGGCCTAGTGTCATTCTTTTGCATGTGGCTATCCAGTTTTTCCAACACCATTTAATGAAGAGACTATCCTTTCTCCATATCACTGGCACTTTTGTCAAAAATTATTGTCCATATGTGTGTAGATTTAATTCTGGACTCTCTAGTCTGTTCTATTGATCTGTGTGTGTTTTTATGCCACTACCATGCTGTTTTGATTACAATAGCTTTGTAGTATCGTTTGAAATCAGGGAGCATGATCTCTCTAGCTTTGTTCTTTCTCAAGATTGTTTTTGGCTGTTTGAAATCTTTTGTGGTTCCAAGCAAATTTTAGAGTTATTTGTTATAGTTCTGTGAAATAGAGCAATGGAATTTTGATATGAATTAATTTGAATCTGTAGATTGATTTGCCTAATATGGAGATTTCAATAATATTAATTCTTCCAGTCTTTGAGCATGGAATGTTTTCCCATTTACTTTGTCTTCTTTAATTTCTTTCTTCACCGTCTTACCCTTTTCTGTGCATATAGGTCTTTCACCTCCTTGGTTAAATTTATTTCTAGGTATTTTCTTATTTTTGGAACAATTGTAAATGAGGTTGTTTTCTTAAATTCTCTTTCTAATAATTCTTTATTAGTGTATAGAAACATCACAGATTTATGTATGTTAATTTTATATTCTGCTACTTTACTGAATTAATTAATTCTAAAATTTTTTGATGGAGTTTGGGTTTTCTATATAGTATCATGTCATCCACAAATAGGGACAGTTTTTTTGGTTTTTTTTTTGTTTGTTTGTTTTGGGGTTTTTTTGGTCTGATTACTGCAGCTAGGTCTTCCAATAATATGTTGAATAAAAGTGGTGAGACTAGGCATCCTTGTCTTATTCCTGATCTGAGAGGAAAGTCTTTTAGTTTTTCCACTCTTAAGTGTATTAACCATGGGTTTATCATATATAGCTTTTATTATGTTTAGATATGTTCCCTCTATACACCCTTTGTTGTGGGTTTTTATCATAAATGGATATTGAATTTTGTGAAATGCTTTTTTCTGCATTTATTTAGGTGATCCTGATTTTAATCCTTCACTTTGTTAATGTGGTGTATCACGTTGATTGGTTTGTAGATATTTAACCATCCTTGCATCTGGGGAACAAATGTCATTCTCAGCTGGGTGTGCTACTGGCTCTAGGAAGTTACAAGGGTAGTTCCAAAATGGCATATGCTGGCACCAACTTTAGCAAGCTAGGACAAGCTTGAAAATATGATTCCTGCCCATGTTTCCATCTCTGAAAAAAACAGAAAAAAAAATCCCAAATGGTGTTCTGCCTCTCCAGCAGGCACTGTAAGATTAATAAAATCTGAAGTCCTTCACATATGGTCTAGGTACTTTTCAAATTGGTGTTTTGGTCGGTCCCCAGGTGAGTGAGTCTGTGTACAAGCTCTTTAAGAGCAAATTCTCTGTTCTCTACAGTTCTATGGTTTTCCTGGAACCCTGTTGGTTTTCAAAGCCTGCTGTATTGGAAGCTTGTCTCTTTCATGTAGGATCTAAGGGTTGGGGTGCCTGACATGGAGCACAAACCCCCACTCCTCAGGAAATATTCCATGCTTTTGAGATCCCTCTCAATTATATACCACTACACCTGGGGTGGAGTATTTTTTGGTGAAAGATAGTGTCTCTGCCTCTCCTACCCATCTTGATACTATCCTTTTTGTCCTGTGTTGTGAAGACTCTGTTTTTCCAGTTTTCTGGTCCTCTTCAGATTATAGTTGTATATTCATTGTATGCATGGAAGTGAGTGAGTTCAGGATCCTCTGGTGTGGCCATCTTGAACCTCTCCTGTTTTTGTAATTCTTATATTTGAGAGTTCAGATTTATCATAAGTCTAATATCCTACTCTCAAAGTTTGGTATTGAATTCTCTTTAAAGCAAAGTGTGCTTTTTAGTTTTTAGTTTTTACAAATACTGGAGTCAGAATATTTTAAATCTGAACTTAGACTATAACTTGTTGATGCTCGAATATTAATTTCACTCATGAATAGATACATACATTTTCAAATAGATTTGAAGCTTCAAATGTACCCGGCAGCTAAGATTTTGTTAACTTTTATATTGGATTACAAAACACTGAGATTCAGAATCCACTGAGATCTTTGATTTGCTAGTGAAATGGGGGAGAGGGTGAGTAAGCAGTGGAGGGAAAAAAGAGAAATCAGAAATCTTGATTGCTCGATATTATAAGGGCCCGCATAAGTGGAATGTGTTGATAGGACATTTTAACTTTACATAACAAATTTTGACTACTTAGAGTTATGAGTGCAAAGTTATTGGAACTGAATTGACATATTATAAAATTAAATGTTCTTATTAAGTGCCACTGGAAGCTTATCTTCCAAAATTAAATGTTTGGGTATATTTATTACATTTCATTGAGTTGTGAAGGAAAATAACAACAAAAAATTATTCAGAAAGATCTGAAATCCAAACTATCTGAGCTTCACATTTTTTAAAAGATTTTATTTTTATTTATTTGAGAGAGAGCATGAGTCGGGGGAAGGGCAGAGAAAGGGAGCAGCAGACTCCCCGCTGAGCAGGGAACCCAATTTGGGGCTAGATCCCAGGACTCCAGGATCGTGACCTGAGTTGAAGGCAGATGTTTAACTGACTGAGCCACCCAGAAGCCCCTTGAGCTTCACATTTCTTATTTGTAAATAGATGTGAGGGTGTTTACCACATGTCACATGGTGATAAAGACAAAGTAACACAACACATGTTGGTAAACACTTGGCACTACAAAGTAGTACTTTCTTGGAATATAGTAAGTGCACAGCAAACTGTGACTATTAGAATACAAACCTTTAGAGTAAATCTGGGTTATTGGATATTTAACTGATTTGTCTAATAAGGGATAGAGGGAATTAAGCATTCCTTATGCACCAATCTAGGTTAACTCTGATTGACACATCAAAATCAACCTGTGCCTGGAAGACTCCTAACCTACTTTTGGTAACTTTCATTTCTTGGTTCTACAGAACATATTCAGATGAGTAAGGAGAGTTGCCTTACTTGGCCCTATTCTGAAGCTTAATGATAAATTCATGTGCCTCTGTAGGCCCCACACTTTCTAAGTATTGATCATGCATGTTTACTTGTAATCCACCCAAACAATGTACAAATAATCACAGATCCAAGTCTCTGCTCACTCTCTTCCTTCAGGCCAAAACCCTGCTCTTATCCTACCTATTCTCTATCTCACAAAATCCTGCCAGCCCCCAAACAAATACCACTTTCTTCAAATACATTTCCTGTACATTTAATCTGAATTACTAATTTTTCAAATGATCCAAAACACTGTAATGATAGTAATGTATCAAAATGCCAGGTAAAAGAGAAATACAAAGTTTTCTTTGGTAATGAGAGAAGTAGCAGCTTAAAGGTTTATAGGCACTCATGTTTCTAATAGTGCTTCTTGACCAGGGACAATTCTGTGCCCTAGAGGACAGATGACAAAGTCTGAAGATGTTTTGCTTGTCATCCTTGAAGGGGGAGAGGGTGCTACTGGCGTCTAGTGGGTGGAGGCCAGATATACTGTTAAACATCCTATGATTGACAGTGTAGACTTCTAGAACTAGAATATCCTGTCAAAATATCAGTAGTGCTGAGGTTGAGAAACCCTAGTTTGGAACAGGGTATCAATACCTCATTTCTCTTACTCAACTGCTAAAGGACTGAGTATAAAAGTATGCTGTTGGAATGGCAGCAGTTCTTCGTCATTACAGCTGATCACAGGGAAGGCAAAGGAGTGTGCCTGTCTTCACAGGGTGATAGAGTATAGTTTCCACAGCAGAGAAAAGGCTCTACGGGTGAACATTTTCTGTTCTCCTTTTCTAAGGCTGCTGTTAAAATGTAGGATAGCTTCCAAGGATTTGGACATATTATGGGAAAGAGATGCTCAAGACCATAGCAATTTTTGGCTGTAATTCTAAAACTTAAATTTTTTAGCGTGATTTCTTTGGTGACCTAATAATAAAGCTAGACACATTGGTGATAACAATAACTGCTTCTAAATAGCTACCATTTGTCAGTAATTTTACATGTGCTATTTAATATTCTCAAGAACTCTGAAGTAGGTGCTACTACTTGCATTTCACAATATTCTATTTATTCTCATTTATACTTTTTTTCTTACTGCTGTCCCTAAGAAAAAATGTTATTTTATATAAATTCTTGTGGTTTGCTAATAATAATGATCATCATCATCATCATAAAATGATGGTAGTGATGATCATGCTGATGATAATAATGAAGCTTACTCTACATCTTCCCATGCTTGAAGTGCAGTGAATTCTCTTTACGGTATGATTTCTTATCCTAAGTGCCTCACCTCTATTAACTCAGTTTAGTTTTCCCATTACACTATGGGAGAGTTATTTAAAGATTAGAATAATAGTAATAGTAATAATAATAATAATAATAGTAATAAAACATACAGAAATATGTCCCAAATCACCCAGTTTCTAATATGGTAGGGCTAAGTAATAAGCAGTCTGAGCCGAGAGCCTCTGATTGGAATCACTCTGCGATAGAGAAATATTCTATAATTGTTTATCAATATTGATTAGATATGAATCATAGATTCTGCTTGGACAATACAATTTGCTTTTATGAAAAATAAAATAGAGAAGGGAATCCAATGCACATTTCTTCTTGTAGGTACTGAGTAGAAAATGACAGACTTCATATCTGAAGATTTCTTATAAGCATACAATTAAATTAGGAGTGTAAATAGTAAGAATTCCATATTTGATGTTATCATATTAAATTAGCCTCAAAAATAGCTCATTACTGCCTCCATTTCTCAGATTAGGGAAAATAAAATATGCTAATCTAAATTTGAAGATGTTCTCAAGATCAGAGAGATTGTCAGGTTTTGGATTTAGGCCTTCTGACTCTAAAGCATACCAACTTTTGTGTTTCCTTTCTTATAAACACATTAAAAAGTTGCTGTGAAGTACATCATAATGTCCACTGCTTTTGTATACTTTATGCAAAGAAGTATTCAATCTATCTTCTGTTTTTGTGGTTTACAATTCTAAAAGGATTAGAGAATTCAATGACATTAAAATTGATATCACTATGTTAAAGAAACTGTAGTCACGTTATAGACCAAAGGGAAAGGACATTTCCAAATATTTTCTAAGAATATACTACAAACATTGCTGTAGACTGAATATGTGTGCTATTCCAAAATTCACATGTTGGAGCCTAATCTCCAATGTTATATTTGGAGGTGGGGATTTGGGGAGATGATTAGGTCATGAGGGTGGAGTGTTCAAGAGACATCAAATCTGCAAGGACCCTGATGTTGGACTTTCCAACTTCCAAAACTGTGAGATACAAATTTCTGTTGTTTATAAGCCACCAGTCTATAGTATTCTGAAACAGCAGCCAGAACAGACAAGACATACATTCACATAAAAATGTGTGTTTTTAAATACCAGATTTTCTTGCAAAATGTTCCATTGGGAAAATAGGTCAAAGTGATGACATTTACCTTATATAAAAATGTTTCACAAGATATTTTATGTTCAATAAATATTAATCTATGAACTTCTCTATGCCAAATACCGAATAGGAGCCAACTGAGTAGCTATAGGCTACTCCTTTCATCAATAATATATAAGATATCTGGATATAATATAACAAAATAAAAAACATTTTTTTAATATCCAGGTTCATAACATGAAAGGCAAATCTACAGGTCCCAGAAACAACCTTAGTATTAAAAGCCACATCCATAACCAGAACTTTGAGATGTTGCCAAAGTAATCCAGAGGTCTAGGAACTGACTTCAACTCCCTCAGTCCTGAGGAAGGGAAAAAAAAGTTTGAAAGCTTACTTAGGAATGAAAGATATGATCTCAGATCCAACTGTGTTTGAGAAGAAAGCTGGAAGCTTTGAAAGTCTGCCCATTCAAAACAAGGTCTTGGTGGCCTAGAAAATGTCAGTCCAATGAACTGGAGAAGCAGTAAGCAAGTTTGCTTTGTTGTAATGTGGGGGAAAAGGACCTTAGTGATACATAAATTAAAAATGCATGTGGGGCACACTTTAAGTTTGATTTTTTTTTTTTTTTGCATGTTCCACATGGGGTAGTAAACACAAGTAAAAATTTCATCCTTTCTTAAAATTGACTTCCGAAGAATCAGACTCTAAGATCAATATGTGGAAAAAGTATACAGGGGAGTGATTTCAGGAACACATATAACAGAGTGAGCAAGGACATGGAGAGAAATAAAGGCCTGCACTCTGAAGGGGTGGCCCTTCAGAGTTGTCCTCAATAGTGGAAACACTATGCCCCTATAATGAACAGAAAGAAGGCATAACCTTGGGACAGGTAGATAGTTTTAGCAGAGGGAAAGAACTAGGCTGTGAGCTGTAAACGAATTCTCTTGAGTGCTTAAGAATACTTGCCTTAGTCTTGAAAGTAATGTGGGGGAATTTGTATAGCACTTCACAGTGTTTACTACAGTCCTTTTGCTGGTCTGATCTACGGGCTTTATACAAAAGGTTGATCCCATTTGGAACCTTGCAGAATGTTTGCTCTTTTTCCGGAGAAGCATTTGGGGGAAAGAGGAAAATAACTATAGGTCCTATAGCTTTTTATACAATAGCTTATCTCTGGACCACAACTGATATTTGTCATCCCCTCCTCTACTACCCTTCCAGATTCTTCTCACTTTCAAGTAGCTCTTCTGAATGTCTTGGTAGCTACTGTGCTGGGTGACCCAAACACTCATCCCTAAATTCCTTTATACTATATAATTTTCAGTCTGTCTACTGCATTTGTCCACTTAACATCAAAAATAGACACAAAAATACCAAGAGATGTCAAATGCATTCTTCCCAGAAACTATTCTCAGCTTCATTTCCTGATTATCATGGTCAGTTACTCATACCCAAATGTCACTTCTCTTCTTGCATAATTGTCACATGGCACAAGGAAACAAAGTAACCAAGAAGTCAGATTGAAGTTCAGTGAGTCTCTTGCTCTATTTCCTGGTAAAAGAGTTTTCCTTCTTGGAACCAAGACCTCTAGATGAGCATACCCTAGATTTGGGGGATAGGAAACATAAATTCCCAAATGGGTAACTAGAAATGAGAATAAGCAAATTCACTCCAAGTTGAGCCTTAGGTGCTTAGACATATATTTTACCTCAGAGGATACAACACTACAAAATGATGATTGATTGAGACTATGTACTACCTCCTGAAGAACAGTGCTCCATTCTCCCAGGTATCCTCTCCAGGAACACATTTTAGTATTGTCTTCAACAGCAATTCTCTTTATCTGGATTCTGAGTAGTGTGGCAAATTCTGTGGCCAGTGGTTCCTATGATGATATACTCACATGTTGACATATATTTACCCTGAGGAAGAGGCAATGATGCAACAGTAGTGATAACATGAGGTCTGGGCCACCTGCTTCTGCAGAATATTTTGTCCTCTCATACTGGTTTTGCCTATAATTAGGTATATTACTTTTTGTGATGTATTACTTCTGGACCTGTCTAAACTGATGATTTGGATTGTCTGAGAGATCTCAGCTCATGATGTTTGTTTTTGGCAATGTAATCACATACTATTTAATGGCCATTACTCTGTTTCTACCAGAACCTGCTAGCATGCTGGCAGGTATTTTTAACAATAGAATATAATTCTCTATGGTAGATGATATGAATTATTTCCAGCATCCTAGTGGTCTGTGCTGTTATTCTTCTATTGGAGATTGTCCTAAATTCCACTAAAGGATGACATCTCTTGTCATCACATATGTATTTAATACTACATAGTTTCCTGGATTATAAGGCCTAAGCAATTGGCTGCTTACATCATGCCATGAGCTTGTTGCAGAAGCATTTCCTGCTCTGAGCTCATGTGAAATGCAAACTCTCCATGTCATCTGGTAAAGGGGGCAAAGCAATATTTCAAGTGTAAGTATCTGGACTCCAGAACCTAAAGATGCCTACTAGTAATTTTGCTTCCTTTTAAATAGTCGTGAGAGACCTGAGTCATATGTTGTCCCTTATTTTGGAGGAGAAATCTTTGTAGGCCTTAGACCACTGGACCCTTAGAAACCTCACCAATGTGGCAGGTTCTTGAATCTCCAGAGTATTTATGTCATACCTTCTGGAGTGCTTCGTGCATTACAAGTCCATTAATGTACCCACCCCTTCTTCTCAATTCTGATTACTAATGTTATTGAAATTGGAATTTCTGTAGAATGTTTAGGTGGTCCAGGTCCCTTGAAACTATTTTATGACTGACAGGGGAGAAGAGATTCAACATAGCTCTGGGACGAAGCTGCGAATATAAACTACTTTGGCCCTCCTTCATAATAGAGATGGAAAAGAGCACCTTCTCCTGGTGATTGCTACATACATGTTTCTGAGGCCTTAAATGCACTAATAAAGATATATCTAGCCCAGCAGCCACAGTTGGGATACTATGTGCTTCTGCAAAGTTTGCAGCAATACCATATAGTCCTCCAGAATCCATCTGATGTTTTAAGAATGCCAGGGAGATTCTTTGGTAAATGGTGAATTAAATGGGATGTAATGAGGGTCGCTATCCCTGCATCTTGTAGATATTTAAATGTGTTATTAATTGCTGCCTTAGGATAAGACTTTTTTTTTTTTTAATATTGACTCTCTTAGCTGGGCATATCTAGATGCCTCTGCTTGGACTCTTCTGTATGAGAGCTGTTACCTAAGGCCAAGGAACACATGTAGACTTCTGTCAGTGACTGTGTATATCCACTCCAATTACACATTCTAGTAAAATAACTGTCAAATGGATCCATGGACTCAGTGGAAATGTAGATACTTATAACAAGGCTGGATTCAATTTATCACCTGTTCTACTGTAAGAGGGGTGGCATGATAGTATTTTTAGTCCATAGGTCTATATTTCCCAAGGTTCTTGAAATATCTATGTATTTCCATTTTGCTAGTATATTTTTATCCAAGAGAACAGCCATAGGTCTCTTTGTGGGAGGGTGGATAAATCATAACTGTAATTACTTGTTGTGATATTACAGTTTCCTTCCCCTTACTAACTTGGCCTTTCCATCAGTCAGTGCTATACCAGTTTTGAAAGCTGGCACTAGTTCAGAATCTGAGAAAGAATAATTATTTTTTATTGCACCAGCTGCCCTCCACCTCCATATCATCCATAATTTATCATTTTGATTATATAGATTGAGAAATAGCATTGCTGGCTGTCTTTATGACATTTTGATTTTAGTAACCATCTTCATATCTCTCCACACATCTGTCTCCACTGGCTGCCACTCTGCCCTTGCTGTTCTTATTAATTATATATCACCACCTGTCTTCTAGTATGTTGGGTCTTATCACCTCCTCTTACTAACAGGGAATCAGTATCTGAGCACTTTCATGTCTATTAAGCCATGGAACACAGAAGACATTCATTACTGAGCTTCTTAAAATTGCTGGTGACCCTTTCAGTAGGATATTCTTTATCACTTTCATGAACAGTGTCTTCCAGCCCTTCCTAGAGAACATAGTTTACTAGTGGCTTTTCTGACCTTCATAGTAAATCCATAGCAGCTTGTCACTTCTCTGAACAATTTTATTCTTATCTCCACCATTTTCCATTGTCTCTTTTTGCATTTTTACTTTATGTTGAGAAGGCCATTGCTTTTTCCAAGGCTCAAAATGTCAAAGTAGCCTACCTAATTATCTATCTCCTTAAGACACACAGGATGTTAAATCCTGTATTAAGAGAGAGTAATTGCATTTCAATACACTCTCTTGTCCAAATTATATTCCACCCCCTCATATTCTAGCTCTCGAGATATTGTCCCATTTATATTCACCCAACTACTACCAATACACATTGGCCAGGTCCTACAGCTCCTTCAGTTTATGGTGCCCTTCCTCATTTTATAGACCAACACATCTCTGGCTCTATTACACTGTGATTTAACCTTAGTTATAGGTCTAGCCAATATTGAAGGTGGCTGAAGGAGTTAAACTTGCCTTGCAAGACAGAAGCTTCTCCATTGTCTTTAAGCAAGAATGGAGTGCTAATCTTATTAGGAACAAATGTGCTCATTCTGCTGGCCCAGAAAGTTTAGAAAATCTGAGTTTTCAGGTTCTTGAGAACATCAACCCTTGTGTCTCCATCCCAAATCTGATAATCTATTCTTTCTCAACTAGGCCACTAATTATGGCAAAACCAACCCCAAGGGTCTAGAATTTCACATTGTATGGAGCTTAATTAAGCCTAGCTCCTGATTTTCCTGACTTCCAGCTACAGAGATAAAAGTCTTTTTCTGCTAATGAGGCTGTTGGATATCCACATTTTGCCTTATTTTTGAGTAATTACCTCACTCCTTGATGTCTTTTATTGTATTGATGGCACTCAGTAAGAGTCATATGATTTTACAGAATTTAGATTTAAATTTACTTCTCTCTAAATGCTCAAATGCCTTAGAAATTGCACCCATCAGCATATTGCCTTCCAGCAATACCCCATACTGTTTACTGCTTGTGAAAGATTTTTACCATTACATTGATACAGCATGCAGAGTGGGGGTGATGGGTCCAGGTCTTTACATCCCTGTGTTGGATGTGTGCTGTCCACAGTGAGGAAAAGCAAACTTAGATGATGTGGTCCTTTCGTTGGAAAGCTTCCTGGGGGTAAGGCGGAAAAATTTATTTGAAGATGTGTTCTCAACAAAAAAAATTACATCACATAGGAAACAATAACAGTGATAAAGTAAAGACATAGAGGAAACACAAGTGATGGTGCCTCCAAAACTATAAAGTAATCTGAATATATCTATAAATTGTGTAGGTTTAAAATTGTTTAAGAGATCATCAAATTAAAGCATGTCAGAGTAAGATAATAAGACATGAAGAAAAAGAATCAAATTTTAAAAGGAATCAGACTATCTAAATGTGAAAAAATATATAGTTATTGGAATTAAAAACTTAATTGGTAAAATAAACATTGGAAAGGAAATTGGTGACCTGGAAATAGACTTGAAGAAATTATCTTCAATTCAGTTGACAGAGATAAATTAAGATGTCTTTAATCAGTAAAATAATGTCACATCTCTTAGATATTGTATTGAAAGGGTACAACACCAAAGGCAAAGAAAAGTATTAAAAACAGAGACAGAGTATATACAAAAGTATTGAAAATTAGACTAGTCTCTTTTATCATCCACAGTAGAGCCTGAAGAAGAAAATGGATCCTAGTCGTGAAACTGCTGATGTGATATTGTAAACTGAAAATTATACACTCAGCTAAATATTATGAAATGTCATGAAAAATTTAAAATATGTTTGGAAACAAACAGAAGAGTTTACTGCTTACAGGGCATTGCAGAGAGAATTAAACATGAATCTCAGAAAAAGAAAATTTGAAGTCAGAAATATGAACAGCAATGTTGAACAAAAGTAATGGTAAACCACTATTACACGTAAATATTGACGATATAATATTGACAAATTTAAGAACATTTTTTAAAGTGAAACTTAATAATGGACAACAATATAAGGTTAAAGAATCCTAAGGTATTTGTGCAGGGAGGAGAATAAAATATTAATTTTGTTTATTTGTGTTGAATCAAATATACATGTTAAAAATTTAAGAATGATCACTTGGAAATACAAAGCAAATGTATATATCCAAACCAGGAGAGAATCCAAAAAGACACATAACCACCTAATCAATACCATGAAAGAAAGAAAAGACTGAGGTAAAGAAATAGCATGGTAAAAAGAAAATTCAAAGTGATATAGTCAGGATTACTTCAAACTAATCATGAATACAGAAATAGTATTTTAAAAATTTGCTTTTCAAAACAAATTTCAGGTTAGTTTTTTGTTGTTTAATCAGTAAAGCAAAATGATTCAGAAATGCAACTAAAATATGCCTCAGAAAGATTGAGGGTCAAAGGTATATAAAAAAGGTATTCTACGCTAATTGAAAAGAGAAATTATTGCAGGAATGTTATCTAGTTATTATTGAAAAAACATTGTTAGGGAAAAAGAGTGTCATTACTTAATCACAAACTAAGCAATTTATTAGATAGCCATGACACTGAACTTCATGTACCTGATTTACGTCTATGTGTAGTTATGAAATATGATTGAGTTGAGTCCATTATGTGTATCCTAGTATGCACACTGAGTATGAGAGGGTAAAAGCTAATTAAAAACTTTAGCCTTTATTAAATTTATCAATATGAAATCAGCAATAGAGAGTAGAGAGTTCTGGGGGGAGGGACTAGGATAGATTGAGGAACATCAAAGTTCAGCTTGTTCCTAAAATCCTTCTTTACTCCTACCCTCTGAAGGAATGGGGAGATGTAGATTTCCTCAGCCCCAGGCCAGCACACAGGGGAAGCAGTGAGATGACATTGTCCTCTAGAAAACTATTGGTTAGACAATATGTATTTAGCCAAGGAGTGAAAATAAACAGAGATTAAAATCTTGCAAAGATTACAGTGGAAAAAAAAATCAATATTTCAATCCCTTTTCCATTAGAATGATTTAATTTTTTTCATCAGAGTTAAAATAAGCAGTAAAAATAAATTCAATTTTTAAATATTCAATTTATTATTTTTGTATTGTGTTCTTCAAAAAATAAAGTATTTTCCTATAATGGGTTGATCAAATATAAATAGTATGCAAACTTTGACCATTCATATTTTCTTCCAGCATAATGTAATTTTCCCCCTCTTTATATTTAGAATGAAATAACAGAATGGTATTCATTTACTTTCATCATCTTTGGTCTTTTTTCAGACGTCTGTGTATAAGGTTGTATATTTATAACCTTGTTGCTGCTTGTTAATTTCACAACAGAGAGTGTAAATGCTAGACTTCATAGTAACCTGGAATTTATAATTTGCCCTTAATAGAAAGAGTTTGATTTATCTAGAATATGTACTTGATCTGAACTTCGTATAACTCTATTTTAATGATTTCAAATAAGTAACTTAATTTCTATTTTTAAAAACAGATTTAAAATGGTGAAGTTATCAGTTACCTTTTGTATCCCATTAATTGTTTAAAATTTGCCTGCTGAATAAATGCACTTATTTCAGGTAAACTTGTTTTAATTTTCCAAGTGATCCTAATTTCATTTATAGTTTAATCATGCATACACAAAGTTTTATTTTGCTACTTTTTGTCATATGTACAAATTCTCTAATTTCAAAAGTAAATAAAACAGATTTTGCTGTATATCTTGTAGTAGACATCCTTCAAGATGGCCCAGGATCCACAATGCTTGCTATTCATAATCTTGTGTAATTTCCTTCCACATTGTACTCAGGTTGATCTGCATGTTCAATAGTATGTGCTTGTACTACTATATATATAGTGTACACTTTCATGATAGTATATTACTTTTGAACTTAGGTTATAAAAGACTATGGTCTCTTATAAAAGACTATGGTCTCCATCTTGGGGTCACCCCTTCCCCCCACCTCTCCTTTCTTCCTTCGGGAGGAAGTAAGCTGCCGTGTTGTAAAAAGCCTTAATGAGACCCTCCCAGGAGGAAGAACTATTCACTCTCTAGTGAATAGCCCTGTAGGAACATGTTGCCTTGCCAACACACATGTAAGAGAGCTTACAAATGCTACCATCTCAGACCAGCCTTGGGATGACTGCAGCACTGACTGGTGCATAGTCTGACTAAAATCTCACGAGAAACCCTGAGGCCAACTTCAGCTACTTCCACTTCCTGATGCTCAGAAACTGAGACAAAATCAATGTATTGTTTTAAGTTGCTAAATTGTGGGGTTATTTGTTATACAACAGTAGATAACAAATATATCCATTAAGCAACATTTTGATTAATGGGAATTCACACAAATTCATACCTTTAAAAAAATTAAACTACTATTCGGATATTAAAACAACATAAAATAACCATTATTTAATGCATCCAAATGAATGTGGTCCATAAATATTTCCTATTCACAGGCAAATATATGGAACACAGTTTGTTTTCACCTCTTAAATACCTATAGATTTATGCAAAAAGAACTGGAATTCAATCATCAGTATGAGAGATAGATATATTTATAAGAAGGAGCATATAGGGGCACCTGGGTGCCTCAGTCATTTAAGTGTCTGCCTTCAGCTCGGGTCATGATCCCAGGATCCTGGGATCAAGCCCCATGGCAGGCTCCCTGATCAGCAGGGAATCTGCTTCTCCCTCTGCCCTTCCTCCCATGTTCTCTCTCTCTCTCTCAAATAAATAAAATCTTAAAAAAAAGAAGATGTAGCATATATATTTTAAAACTATATACAGCCTCAAATAAAAAAAAAAACAAAAGATTGTTAGCTGAAGTATACTTAATTGTAGAGATCCAAAGCGGTTTTCAATCCTAAGAGTAGTTCACACCTTAAGAAAACCAATATAGCCCCTTCCTCTCCAGAAGGTATGTCTTTATCCTCTGCCTCACATATCCAAAATATTTGTAAAGAAAAAAGAATAAAGTTGGAACACTATTGATACTTCATGTAAGATAAATGGAAATACGGAGGAAGAATTCAGCTCTAGCTTGTCTCAGCCAGAGTCAAGTTTAAAATAGAAGATGAATGGCCTTTCTTCTCCACATCAAGTCAAGGGGTTCCAGCCCAGAGAGAGCTTCCCTTCCCACAGTAGCTCATAGGGCTTTGCTACTCGTGATCCCCAAAGGATATTTTTTATCAACTGATGTCTTAAGAGGTAATTCTCAAGTTATTTGCTTTTTTAACTATATGAAGGAGTAAATTCTGGTGTGGTTTTTTTTTTTTTTTAGATTTATTTATTTATTTTAACATATGGAAATATCTTTTTTGTGTGCTCAGTCAGCCAACAAATAGTACATCAAATAACTATAGTTAAATAAGCAAGATGAAAACTAAAAAATTGATCCCTTTCTCTTTGTACATACTTGGGGTACGAGAAGCAATGGGTTAAACCCCTTGGGATGGAACCAGTATCTGACCTCACAAGAAAAGATATCACTATATGTAGTAAATGGATGTACATGTGTCCATGGTAATAAGTATTTCTAATTTTATTGGCTTTTTTTCCTTTGTTCAAAGTACAAAGGAGCCTTCTCTATCAAAGGTATGAATTCTGGAAGAAAATATTTAGGATTGCATCCAAATTCTAGGGGTAGCTTTTGAGAAATTAAGCAAGGAAGCTATCACTGTCCTATTTGCACCCTTAGCCTTCTTCACTTAAACATACAAAACTAAAAGTCATGTTATAATTTTAGGTAATTTTCTGAGGAAAGGAGAACAGAAAATATAGAATCAGCCACAGCGTTATCATCAGAATCAAGCTTTCTAAGGGCAAAGGTGTAAGAACTCGTTTAAAGGGTTCGGATTTTTACTCACTAATAAAACTAAAGAGGAAAGGAAGATAAAGCTCTGTTAGAAATGATGTGAAAGCAAAGTACAGAGAGGTATTTGGGGGCAAAAGCCATGAAGAGAGTGGTATTACTTTGTAGACAAATATAAAACTATACAGCTCTAAACTATGCAAAATTAAGAAATGAAATAGAGCAGAATATTTTTAAATATATTGTATTGATTTGAGCTAAGGAATTTATTATGGATTACTCTTGAGGATTTGCTATGTGTTTTGGAATGCGGAATGATCAAGCCAGGTAATTGGGGAACTCACCAGGAATAGAAATTGGCTGCATACATTAGACATCACATCACTGTATTTTTAGGAAGCTCTCCAAAAAAGCTGGTCAATCTTGTAGTACATGGGATCTTAAGCTCTGATAGTATTAGTCTGCTTTGCATGGAATTCTTGGCAATAAATAGCTATGGGTTATTGCGCAGCTTGTCAACCACATATCATATATATTTGTTCTTCTGGAAAGGAAAACTTATTTCCCAATAGAGAAGTGAAATCTACTGCAGGGCATCATTGTGGAATGAAATAGAGCACTATGGGACAAGATGTGAGTTTCTTATTTGCCCTTTGAGATGTCAGTTTCTTTTATTGGATGGGCTGAGGGTTTTTTCTTCTTCTTCTTCTTTTTAATTGTATAGTGCTTCTTATTTCTAATCTTATATACTCTAAATTAAACTGGAAAATTTACTTTCTTCATGTAGAGTGAGATTAAATTACTGTGAACTGCAACAAGGGAGTAGGTGCCTGGAAAAATGCCAGGATTCAGGGAAAAGGAGTGTGAATGTGAACTCTGTGTTTTCCATTTTAGCCTTGCTCTCTTGCTGACAGCATCAGAGAGGTGAGGCGAGTAAAGAGCATCTGTAGAAGCAAGAAACCAAGCACCTGAGAACTGAAATGGATAAACAGCATCGGTTTTTAACTAAACAGATTAGAAAAGCAGAGTCATTCATAGAAAATCGTTAAATGACGTGGAAATCATTTGAAGTATAAAAAAGCTAAAGATTTAGGAAAGCATAGTTGAGTATAATATTTAAGATGTTTGAAAAATGTTACAGGCATGGAATTACACATTTTAAAAATATGAGATAAACCTCTGCGTGTGAACAGTATGAATATTTTCCTTTATAATTTTACGTTGCTATAGGAACACTATGTAAAACAGTATACCTTGCTTTTAAGCAAGCTATATAATTAAGAATTTAATGATTCAATGTGGGATACATAGCTCCATGTACCTTATATTGACTTTCAGGTTATTCTCATACATTTCTCCCTAAAAATATTAGTGACTTCAGTATACCTGGATGATTCTTCTAGAACTCCGTTTACTGAACTCTCCTCCATCTTCACCTTTATCCTACTTCTGCCACTCACAGCTACTGTCATCCTTGTCACTCTCAAAATTCAACTCTCCACTGTCTCTGTTCAATGCAACCCTCTCTCTGATCACTGCCTGCTTTGATTCCTGTGAGCTTCCTCTACCAGGATGCCTGCCTTCTATCGGCTTTTTGCTGTCACTCAACTCATTGATGTTCTTTCTTCTGTCCTTAACCAGTTTAAATACCATGATCAATCATTACAAAACTAACACCTCAGCTTCCCTGCCTCTCTCATTCTTCATCATACTCACTTGACAAAACCACAGCCCATTTTAAATCCAACCCTCTGCCTACCTCATCCTTGTACCCATGCAGCTCAATGTGGCTGTGGGAAAATATACAGCCACAAAATTCTGTCTACTTTAAATTCCTGATCAATCCTCAAAGGATTGTAATGCTGTCCTGTAGTCATTCTATATCCCCCTAATCCAATCACTGGCTTAATCTCCTAGATAACTCTGACACCTGTTCCTGTGTTCAATACTTCCTACCCCATTCTCCTTAATTTTCTTCACAAAATTAAGTAATCAGAAGAGATCTTACACAGGTTTCTCCAAAAACATCTATCTACAGACACACTCCTACCCTCTGTTTGTCTTTTGCTAGAGATTAGCTGTTCATATTCCTATCAATAGCTCATACTTACGCTTTTCATCTTGATCACGCTTACTCAAGAACATTGCTCTAGCAATTACTTTCCATCTGACTTATATCATCACATTTTCCTTCTCTACTAAATTATTTTTTTCCTTATACAAAATAATGTTATTTCTCCAATTAAAAATAAATTTAACCTGACCCCACTTCCCCAGACACCTAATACACCATTTCCTTGGCTCCATTTACAGTAAAACAGTTTGAAGGATGTGTTTGTATTTGCAGATTCTTTTCTTCTCCCCTCAATTTTATTTTGAACCTATGCCATTCAGTCTTCCACTCTCATCCCTTGACTGAATATGCTTTTTCACTGTCACCTGGAACTCTTAGTCACTGAATCCAGTATTCAGTGCTCACTAGTCATATATGACATTGTCAATAACCCATTTTTCCCTTGACGAACTGTCTTCCTTAGCCTTCCAGGGCATCCACTGTTGTTGTCATCATTGCTTGATTTTCATCTTGTTGCTCACTTGTTGCTATTGCTGTCTTCATGATGGTTCCTCTTCTCTCCCAACTTCATAATGACCACAGCTCAGTTTGGGAACCCCATTTCTTATCTATCTATACTCACTTTCTCTAATATCATCCAGTCTTAGGATTTGAAATTCTATGATGTAAATAAATCTATGTGTTAATTCTCAAATATACATCCTCAACCTTAGACCTCTCTTTCCAAACATATATATACACAGAAGCTTACTTGATATTTCCACTTCTAAAACTTAAATATATTTAAAATTGAACCCTAGATTTTCACACCCTCCATCCCCAAAATAAAAGATAAAAAGATATTCCAGCTACATTTTTTACCATCCTTCTTAGTTGATGGTAACTTAGTATTTCTGGTTGCTGTGGACTAAAATTTTCAGTTGATGTAATTTCTCTCCCTTCATCTCAAAACCAACCTGTCCGATTTTCCTGTTGGCTCTAATTACAAATAAATTCTGACTCACAGTTTCTTCCTACCTACCCTGTTGCTACCCATGATGGCCTTTTACCTAGATTCTGCAGTAACTTTCTGACTTGCCTCTATGGTTCCATCCCTGCCACATACATCCCCTTTCATGTTTTTTGTCAACATATTTGTCAGATTGATCAGACAGATCATGTCATTGTCACTCCCAAAATGCTTTCATATATCCCTGTTGCTCTTTGGGAAAACTAGTAAAAACACACCAAGCCCTGAAAGCCTCTACATCATTTGTCTCCCTTTGTCTATTTTGCTTTTCCCACTAGTATCTCTGTCACACCACTGGATCCGCTTTGATTTTTTGTAATTCCTCAAATACTCCTCAACACTCCCTCCCATGCCCTGCCTTGGAGCCTTTGTGCTGATTATTCCCTTTGCCTGGAACTTTTTTCTACCTAGACATCTATATCTTTATTCCACACATCCTTGAAGTCTCTGAGTAAGAATCCTCCCCTCAATGAAGTCTGATATGTCTACTTTATTTATTTATTTATTTATTTATTTATTTATTTTAAAGATTTTATTTATTTATTTGACAGAGATAGAGACAGCCAGAGAGAGAGGGAACACAAGCAGGGGGAGTGGGAGAGGAAGAAGCAGGCTCCTAGCAGAGGAGCCTGACGTGGGGCTCGATCCCGGAACGCCGGGATCACGCCCTGAGCCGAAGGCAGGCGCTCAACCGCTGTGCCACCCAGGCGCCCCTGTCTACTCTATTTAAAACTATAATCTCCCTCTTCCAAATTTCACATATCTGGCTGTACTATTTTTCATTGCACTTATCATCACCTAATGTAACATACCATTATTTATTTTTAGTTTTGTTTCTTGTTTAATATCATGATCCCTATAAATACACTCTAGAAAGGCAATACTTTTTATCTGTCTTTGCTCAAAGTTGTATTACAAGTTCCTTGAGCTGTGTCTGCAAATAGTACATATTTAATATGTACTTGTTAGAAAAATAGAAAAAAATGATTTAGTCAGTGGTAATAGGATTAATTTAGAATCAGATAACATGAGTGGGTGCAACATCTGATTAATTTCTCTTATCTACTATTGGTTGTGTGGCCAGAAGGAAGTTACTTTAAACTCTCTGAACATGTAAAAATGCAATAATAGTAATATAACTGCAAGAATTGACTTATTTTTTAAGCACTGTGTAGGCACACAGTAATAATAACATGATCATTCATTAAACATGATAGTCATTTTTGTTATAATTATTTTAATAAAAAGCAAACTACCTAGAATTCATTAATTTGTAAAAGTAAATTTTCTTCAAACTTGTATGAATCTGTTATAATAAAATACCCAAAAATCTGGGTATTCTATTCAGTAGCTGAAGTAAAACTTTCAAAGTCTAGGACTGCACATTAGTTATCATTGTATTTTGGGGATTAACATAGTAGGCACATAGTGGGTATTCAAACTGTTCAATAGAATTGAATAGAACTGGCTACAAAAGAGGATCACTAGATAGATCATCTTTTCAATTTTAATAGTCTTACATAAAAAGGAAATTATTTTTGTTACTTCCTTATAAGCAAGGAAACAAAATCTCTCACCTCTACATTCATTGAGTACCTAGTATATTTAAATGATTTTATCACTTCTGTCTAGTTTCCAGTCAAGAATAAAAAGAATAAGCATTGATTAGGGCTATTCCTAAATTGTTACTGAAATTCTTCATTGGTGCAGATAACCAAGGTGGTTGAGGTCAATTGCACTGGAGTCTAAATACTAAAAGTAGCCTTTTACCCAGTAGAGAGATAGCAAAAGATTAAACAGATTGCATGGAAGAATCACATTTTCAGGAAACAGGATTTGCATCTTGTTGTTAATTCCATTTTGCTGTCTCTTAGAGGCCATTTGAGGAAACTTTAAGATCAGAGAGCGAAAACATTGTGCTGGCAGTAATCAGAATAAAGACAGCTGAAGAACCACCTGCTTGTCTGAATGAATTTGTACCATTTTTCATGCGTGGAGATCCTTGCTTTCCTGCTACCTCTATACACTCTTCAAGTTTGATAGGTTTCTAAGTACTTGGTCCTTGTTATTGTGTCCAAGACTGACCTGGGCATTCTGGCTTGATTCCTTATGTTTAAGTGATTCTTCTTCCTCTTTGACAGTGCCTGTTCTTATAGATTTCAGATATTTATTTTTTTGTCTCAGGATGTGTTTTAGATTTAAGTCCAGCTACATATCTGAGCGAGGTGGCCAGTCTACCATTTCCCTGCTCAGGATCTCTAACAGATTTAGTTCATGTCAGTTTCTCCTTTACCAGTCCCAGTCTCTAAGTAGTAAAACCAGTGAGCCTTTGAAGATCTTTTACAGACAATTAATAGCTGACTAACCACTTTCTCTTCCTCATACAGCTGCAATATTGCTGTCCAACATTCAAGCATAGGCTTTTGGAAAATCTGCTATAATAATTTTTAATAGTTATAGATGATGAGCCCCTAACTATATAATCACATAATAACACTTACAGTGGAAAATAAACTCATGTAAAATAATAAATAACTGATTTTATTCACTGTTTTACTATAGAGGAGGGTTCCTTCCCAGAGAAGACAATATGCCAACTGAATGTTATAAAATCCAGAATTTAATTTAAATCAACCAGGACAGCACAATATAAAAAGGTGGGTTGATGTAAGTGACACTAAGGCCAGTGTTTGTCCCACTTCAGAGCTGATCAGCTGGTCAAATTAGTCCATCTTAAATCAGCCCAATAGGTGTTAGAAATTGGCTCTCTCTCTCTCTCTCTCTGATGAAATTTATGGTAGTTAATAAATGTAAAATGGCTAAAATATTTTATGGTCAAATCCCAACCTTACAAGAACAAGCATAAGAATCTAAGAATCTGAGAAGTAGGAAGAAAGATAAAATTTTATCCATAAAGAATTCTACTTATAGAAATTATTTTTTTTTAAGATTTTATTTATTTGACAGAGAGACAGCCAGCGAGAGAGGGAACACAAGCAGGGGGAGTGGGAGAGGAAGAAGCAGGCTCCCAGCGCAAGAGCCTGATGTGTGGGGCTTGATCCCAGATCTCCAGGATCACGCCCTGAGCCGAAGGCAGACGCTTAAAGACTGAGCTACCCAGGTGACCCTACTTATAGAAATTAAATTGAAGAATTTCGGTTTGCCATTTCCCCATAATCAAAATCAGAGAATCCTCCTTCTTGAATATTGTTAAGCATGTGTCTGTCAACAATTTCATAAAAATTGTGTTCAGATAGCCAAAACAACAAGGAGTAGGATTTCTTCAATTTAGAATATAGGTTTTATGAAATATTCTGAGCCTCTTAATATGTATGTACTTAATGTATGATGGAATTTGGTCTGAGAATGTTTTAATTATAAGTTGATAGCAAGATTGTAGGGACATATTTAATTTCATCCGTTTCAAAGAATTTTAATTATTTACAAATAAATGATACTAAGGGGTGCCTGGGTGGCTCAGTCGTTGGGCATCTGCCTTCGGCTCGAGGCGTGATCCCAGCGTTCTGGGATCGAGCCCTGTGTCAGGCTCCTCTGCTGGAAGCCTGCTTCTTCCTCTCCCACTCCCCCTGGTTGTGTTCCCTCTCTGCTGACTGTCTCTATCTCTGTCAAATAAATAAAAACTCCTTAAAAAAATAAATAAATGATACTAAGAGTTATTCGTGTCAAAATTGGCTTAGTTTAGTTTATAACATTTAATTGGAGAAGATAAAGCTGAGTGAAAATGATTATCAAAAAGGAGGTAAGAATTCTAAGCTTGAGGAGGAGTATGTCCATAAAGAAAATTTATAATTAGATAAATAATCATAGTCCACATGAAAAAAGATTTGTTTCATCCAGTGATAGGTTAGATGAATGTAATCTTTTATTCAGTACAATTCAGTGGGTTTTCAATTAATCTAATTTAGAATTAGATTAGGAAAATTTATTTTTTTGTCACTAGCTAAGATTGAGAAAGCTAGATTCTTTCACTAAAGGACAAGAGTCTTGAATAAAAATTATAGATGTATATAATTAGAAATGTTAAGCTTAGCATGCCATAATGACAGGAAAATGGAGTATTTGAAAGCCTGGTGCATTATGCTCATTTATTTTCCCTAATCACAGGAGTCATTTGAAGGGTAAGTCATCTGTTCTTCAGGAAAGAAGATCAGAAAATTGCCCTCCCTTTCCCCCGTTAAGATTTTTACTTCTTTTCCAAAAACAGAGCAATCTAGAAATCTTTTAGTAGGGAAAAAATCCTATTAATAGGAGTATTGGGAAACTATCTTCAGAAATGTTTAAGAGGAAGGATTCATGAAGAGAAGTGGCAAATGTAATGAGAATAATTCCCTTTGTGCTTCCTTAAATATGCTATATATTGTCACAACCACAGATAGTTCTGATCTCTTTTTTCCAAGTTTCTTGAACAGACAGAGCAAATCCTTGGTTTCACGATTTGGTACCAAAGCAGTATTTTTTTTTTTTAATCCGATGAGACAATCTCAGGATTTCCTTGAAAAGAAGAAAAATGAAAAGAGCCAAGAAAGTAAAAATACAATCAAAAGATGAATAAAATTATGAGACTGTTTTATAGCCTTCAAACCTACTGTGAAAAATATCTGAGTTGTATGTAACAATCATTAGGAATGATTTAGGAAAAAAAACATAAAAGTATATGCATCTTATTTTATATTACATTAGATTCTGTGAAAACATACTACATATAGTCACCCCTCCCCCAGAGTCCTGTAATAGTTTATGTCAAAATTCTTTAATATTAACAGAATTCCATCATACTCTATAGTCATTATATTATTCAATGCAGTTTGGTTTTTTTTTCCTTGTTTTTTATAGTTTCAACTCCATATTTTGCCTAATTATCCAATTTTTAATTTTTTTCTATTCTAGAAGGGCTTACACAAATTAAATCTTAGAAAAAATTAATATACACTTATAACTAGCCCTGTTTATGCATTTAAATACAGTTAACCCTTGAACAAAATAGGTTTGAACTGCATGAGTCCACTTATGCAGACTTTTTTCAGTAAATCCAGTAGAAGACTATAAAGCATTTTCTTTTCCTTATGATTTTCTTTACATTTTTTCTCTAGCTTACTTTATTATAAGAATACAGTACTAAGTATGTGTTAACATAGAGTTTATGTTGTTTGTAAGTCTTCGGTAAACAGTAGGCTACTAGTAGTTAAGTCTTGGGGCAGTTGAAAGTTATACCTGGATTTTTGACTGCACAGGGTTTGGTGCTCCCAATCCTCATGTTGTTCAAGGGTCAATTGTACGTATAGGTTTTCCAGCCTATATACAATTAGGTTGGTTTCAGTTTTGATTGCTTGTTACATCAGCTCTAGTCACAAGAGTAAATTTATTCTTTAACTGAACATTACTTATTTTTTCTACTATCAAATTAGAAACTTGATCTACTCTGTCTCAAGATATAATCCAGTTTGACCTTCTAAAGATATTTTTCTATAATTTTCTTTTTTCAGGATGTTCTCATATTTGTACTGACCTCATTGCTTGATTTTATGTTACCAGTTGAGGAAGGCTATGAGATAATGAAAATGAAACTTATATAATCTCTTAGAACCTCAGTTTCCTTGCGTGAAATGTAGTCATACTCATGAGGAGACACAAACTGTACACATTGATCATAGTTTTAGATCTATAAAAAGTTTTCTAGCCTTCCCTGAGTTCTTATTAAGCCAAGAACACAGTGTTTTAGTTAGATTTTTCCAACCACATTGTTGTATATAATATGATCTGGCAGCGAGACTCTGCTTTGGAATAGGGAAAAGAAAAACAGATGAAAGCTAAAGGTCTAAGTATTGTGGTATCTGTGCCTTTGCTTTCACATTTGTTTTATGGTCCTTATATATACAATGAATTGCATTGTTATTTCCATGCATAATACAAAAGTTTTCTGCATCACAAATATTTCGTGAGCATTGAGAATACTTTACCTACAGTTGAATATGATTAATATTGTACTAGCACTTACATAGTGTTTACTAAATGTTGGACGTGGTACTAAATTTGTGTTTCAAATATGACAAAAGTGTATTTTACCAGTTTTACATATAAGAAAACTGAAGAACCTACAGGTTATGTGAATTTCTCACAGTTGCTCAATCTGGAAGTGACTGGAAGGGTCAGAGTTAACTTTCGGACTCTTTAGTTCTAGATTCCACCTTTTAAATAACAAAAAGACTGTGAGTTCTGAAGAGGTAAGGAAAAAAAAAACAGCCTGAATCTGAAAGATTAAAAAAAAAAAAAAAAAAAACTTCTCAGGGCTGAGGTAGTAAACATCAGCTCTGCAGTTAATCAGACTGTAACAACAGACATTGATAAAGCCCGCTGTAACGTTAACAGGAAATAATACTTCTCTCATTGCTGCTGTATAGTGTCAAAATGACTTCCCTTCTTTGAGTGACTATCATCCTGCTTTGCCATTTTCACCTTGTGAATCAAGGGCAGTGAGACACTTAATTGTTCGCTTCCACGCCTCAGTCAGCAACCAATCCAGGGCTCAAATCTACTTATCTTACTTCCACCTTAGAAATTGCAGTCAGTCCAGAGTTGATCCTTCCTGTCCTCACCCTGCGTTAGAATCAATCATGGCAAATACAAAAGTTACCAGAAATCTTTCCTACTCCAACCACACTTAAACATGAACACCTCATGGACCTGTGGTGTGCTGTCTACCTTGTTGTAACAAATCAATAAGCCTATTTTGCTACTCTACCTGCTTGTATCTAGGGATCTTACTCAGATGGGCTTTATAACCTGACGCCTAATCCGTAGACATCTCACACATATAATGTGTTTTGTTTGTTTTGTAAAGTATCCTTCACCTGCCTGAGGTTTCATACATTCTGGGTTCACTTTGGTTTTCTGATCCCTGCCTTAAAATCTGGTTATTGTTAGTATTGACTGAAAATTCACTGTGGTTCTTCTAACACTTGCATTCCTCTATTGGTAAATACGGGCAAGTTATTTAACCTTGTTAAATTGCAGTTATTTGTCTGTAAAAGAGGGATAATTATTTCTCAAAGGATTTTGTAAGAATTAAGTGAAACAGAACAACTAGATAGACTATCAGAACCCAATTTATGTCACACAGTGAGTAAATATTAATTATTATTATTACTGTTTATATATAAAATTTTTACTTTTACATTGTTCTAAAACTGATTTGAAATGGGACTGTTAAGCAGATACCAAAATAGATTTTTGTAAATACATAGATATTCTTGTGGTCCCATGGGCTAAAAGGGGGACTTAGCTACGCAGGTGGGGCTTTTGTTTCTCCCAGTTCTTCAATTAGAGCAACTTATTTTTCATTTATATCGTCTATTGAGGGTCAAACATAATTCATTAAAAATGGCTCTGCTGCATAAAAAGGTTTTAAAACAAGGAATTAATATATAAAATATATCATTTAAAATGTTGAATCAATGCATAAAAGACTATAATATCTATAAAATTTTGCAAACAATATATAAATGTGGGCAGTAATTTTTTAAAATAAAGGTTATTTAGAGTTCCGTTAATATGGCCTAAATAACAAATCAGCTTTAAATTGGTATTTTCAATACCTCAAATTTATTAAGTGTCTTGAAATGTGTGATATACACTGAGGAATAGAAATGCAAAGCATCGATATTTTCCAGAATTAATTTTCTTTATTTTTACATTGTACTTACTCAAAAGAGAGGAAGGGAAGAAACTGAAGGAAGGGAGTGAAACAAAAGTTGCTAATCTTTTGGGTTTAGTCACTATGCAAATATAATGCTGTAAAAAAAGCTGCAGTGAGTCTTTTGGCCATGGATTTAGCAATGTAAGCATGGAGCAGCAGAAATGAAGGAGCTCTTTATAACTGTCCATCCTGAAAACACATGTGAAAAACAAGCTCAATTTGAACAAGGCTGGACACTAATTAAATCTTGGATTTGCCCCAATCCTTGCCTTAAAGCATCTTATAATTTGCTTATCATTCAGTGAAACTAAAAAAATTGACACAGGATTTGGCACAATTTTGTTACACTATTTATTCTGAAGTGGCCAAGTCATTTGTGCCTTGGCAGAAAGAAATACAATAGATGAGATGCCATTTGACACATGACACCCTATCATCAACACCCCAAAAACAACCTGGTATGTTGAAACTAGTCACAAAGAAATAGATTCTAAAATTTCTTTCCTTTCAACATTCAGCAGATTAGAATGTTCATTTCATTCTTTGTAGCCAGCTTTTGGGCTTACATAGTTCTGTGTGTTCATTAAATGTTGTCAGAGGTTTAAATGAGTCAAAATTTTCTTTGAGGACTACATCTTTAAGTAAAATAAAATCAGAGTATTTTGTGCTTTGGTGAGCATCTGTAATCTTTGTTAATGTATCCGATTTTGTGGCTCTGGAGATGAAAGTAGCACCATACATCATCAAAATCATTGCTTACAACATTTGTATATGTCATAAAATCTCAGTTAACACCACTGGAATGTCTTGTTTACTACTTTGAATGTCATCGGCTTCATTAGAGCCAAGACTTTGAATTATTTTCTGTATCAAGGATGTTGCTGTTTATAAAATGGGAGCAAAATGTGTCATTTTTATCTATGTGTTGAAATTCCCTACATTTCCAGAGTGAAAGTCTTAAAAGAACTTGATCGAACTTCAAGTAGAAGTTTTTATTCTTTATTTTGAGAAGAAAAAGAAATTCCCTTCATAGAACAATTTGATCAGAAGGAGTTCTTTTATGGCAAGATTTAATTAGAAGATCGTTTACTTAGAGCCACAAATTTCAAATTGTAGTGTGCATCAGAATCATCTGGAAGGCTTGTTAAACCACAGAGTTTTGGGTCCTACCCCCAGAGTTCAACAAGTCTGGGGTGAAACCCAAGAATTAGCACTTTGATACCCACTGACTTAAACAATATTTTGATTACATGAATAATTTATTCTTTATTTAAGACTCTGAATTCAGGATTATGGATGGTGCTGATGAACTGTGAGCTCTTTTGACTAAAATGCTACTTTGGAAGAAGAGATTAAATAAATTACATAAACTTTCCAATGTTATGTATGTATAACAGGTTTGAAGGTGATACAGTCTTACCAATTACTTCAGCCAGCAGAGATTTTCAGACACCTAAAAATGCTTTTCATTTTTTTAAGTTACATTAAAATAAAAATGTGGAGTTACAGAAAAGAGGCAGATCTAGCCATAAGTGGCTTCACCACTGACCTAAGGATGAAGAACATGGCAAGTAAGCAACGTGACTTTGACTTGGAATCTTGCTGAATTCTAGAAATAGTATGATCATTTTGTAAGGAGGACAGAGTGAGCTCTCATTGATCACATTTGTTACCTAATATGTTTGTAAATAAGTGTTCTCAGCAGTTTTGATAAAAATAAGAAAGTTTTTCTGATTAAACTAAAAAGATGATATGCACACTGCCATTCAACTCTTTATTTGGTTAAAATAAAATCTCATTGAAATAATTTTGAGCAAAATTATATTTGTATTTGTCAATTTTGATTTCTGGGCATTTTTTCAAGAGCTGATATTTAATTTTCGATTTAAACATAAGCTCAGAAGACCAGTAAATCTGTGTGTAGTTAATTCTTTGTATATACATATTTTAATAATTTATTCATAGTTAATAGAGACTTAAAAATTTGAAATATGAACAGCCATATCCATTTCATTTTTCCAATGCTTCTTTCAATCTCCTTGATTACCTCAATGGCAATGAGTCCAAAAGCTACCCTTCTATCTTGCTCATTCTTCCCACTTCAGAATTTTTTCATGAAATCCTCAGATGTTTACGACATCCAACTCCTGCATGCCAGACACGTACAGAACAGCTCTTTGTACCTTTTCTGTCAGTACACGCACATCTCGGAGATATTGCAGGCTCAGTTCCAGACCACTGCAGTAAGTGAATATTGAAATAAAGTGAGTCAAATGAAATTTTTTGTTTGCCAGTGCATATAAAAGTTATGTTTACACCATAGCATAGTCAATTAAGTGTGCAATAGCATTGTCGGCAAAAACAATGTACATATCTTAATTTAAAAATATTTTATTGCTAAAAAATGCTAACTATTATCTGAGCTTTCATTGAGTCATAATCTTTTTGCAGGTGAAGGGTCTTGACTCAATCTCAATGGCTGCTGAGTGACCACGGTGGGGGCTGCTGAAGGCTGGGGTGGTTGTGGCAATTTCTTAAAATAAGACAACAATGAAGTTTGCTGCATCGATTGACTTTTTCTTTCACTAATGATTTCTCTGTAGCACGAGATGCTGTTTGACAGCATTTTACCCACAATAGGACATCTTTCAAAATTGGAGTCAATCTTCTCAAAACCTTCCAGTGCTTTATTAACCAACTTATATTCTAAATCTTTCATTGTCATTTCAACAACCTTCACAACATCTTCACCAGGAGAGTCTCTCATAAAACCACTTTCCTTGCTCATTCATAAGAAGCAACTCATCATCCATTAAAGTTGTTTCATAAAATTACAGCAATTCAGTCACATCATCAGGCTCCATTTCTAATACTAGTTCTCTTGCTATTTCCACCACATCTGCAGTCACTTCCTTCACTGAAGTCCTGAACCCCTCCAAGTCATAGATGAGGGTAGGAATCAATTTCTCCCAAAGTCCTATGAATGTTGACATTTTGACCTCTTCCCATGAATCACAAATGTTCTTAATGACATCTAGAATGATGAATCCTTTCCAGAAGCTTTTCAATTCACTTTGAAATTCAGATCCATCGGAGTAATCACTGTCTATGGAAGCTATAGCCTTGGGAAGTGTATTTCTTAAATAATAAGACTTGAAAATTAAAAATCCTCTTTGACTCATATTCTGTAGACTGGAAGTTGTGTTAGTAGGCATGAAAACAACATTAATTCTTTGTACATCTCCATCAGAGCTCTTAAGTTACTGGGTATATTGTCAATGAGCGTCATATTTTGCAAGAAATCTTTTTTTCCCCCCTGAGCAGTAGGTCTCAACAGTTGGCTTTAAAAATTCAGTAAACTATGTTGTAAAATTATGTGCTGTCTTCCAGGCTTTGTTGTGCCATTTATAGACCACAGGCAGAGTGGATTTAGTGTAATTCTTAAGGCCCCAGCATTTTCAGAATGGTCAAAGAGCATTGGCTTTAGCTTAAAGGCACCAGATGCATTAACCCCTAAAAAGAGAGTCAGCTTTTCTTTGAAGTTGGCATTGACTGAAGCCAAGCATTTACTTTTTGTCTTTAGTCATGAAAGTTCTAGATGGCATCTTCTCCCAATAGAAAGCTGTTTTGTGTACATTGAAAATCTGTTGTCCAGTATTCCAGTGTGTGTGTGTGTGTGGTATGTGTGTATACAAACACACACACACCACATCTTTTTTATCCATTCATCCATTGACGGACACAGGTTGTTTGCATTTCTTGCCTATTGTAAATAATGCTATAATAATCACAGCGGTGCATATATCTTTTCAAATTAGTGTTTCTTGTTTTTTTTAGGTGAATACCTGGGAGTAGATTATTGCAAATGTGATAATTCTAAGTTTTTGAGGCACCTTCATACTGTTTTCCACAATGACTGTACTAATTTACATTTTCATCAACAGTGCATGAGGGTTCCTTTTTCTCCAAATCCTTGCCAATACTTGTTAATTCTTGTCTTTTTTATTCTAGCCAGTCTGACAGGTGTAATTTGATTTGATTTTGATTTGTATTTCCCTGATGATTAGTGATGTTGAGAATCTTTTCATGTGTATGTTGGTCATTTGTATGCCTTCGTTGAAAAAATATCTATTTAGGTCCTTTGCCCATTTTTGATCAGATTATTTGCTCTTTTTGGTTTTGAATTGTATACATTCTTTATGTATTTTGGATACTAACCCCTTTTAGATATATTCTTTGCAAATATCTCCTCCCATTCACTAGACTGGTGTACACACACACACACACACACACAGGAATAAAAAAGGATGAGATCTTGCCATTTGTGACATCATGAATAGACCTAGAGGCTATTATGCTAAGTGAAATAAGTCAGACAGAGAAAGATAAATGCCACATGATTTCACACATATGTGGAATCTAAAAATAAGTCAAGCAGAGAAAGACAATTATCATATGGTTTCACTCATATGTGGAACATAAGGAATAGTGTGGAGGATCAGAGGGGAAGGGAGGGAAAACTGAATGGGAAGAAATCAGAGAAGGAAACAAACCGTGAGATACTCTGGACTCCGAGAACCAAACTGAGGGTTACAGAAGGGATGGGGGTGAGGGAATGGGTATTAAGGAGGGCACATGTTGTGATGAGCATTGGGTGTTATATGCAACTAATGAATCATTGAACACTACATCAAAAACTAATGATGTACTATAAGCTGGCTAACTGAACATAATAAAAAATAAATAAATAAAAATAAAAAACAAAACAAATGAATAAACAAAAGGTAGATTCAGACCTATAAATACAGAGAACAAAGTGGTGGTTTCCAGAAGAAAGGGACAGGGAGGAATGGACAAAATGGGTGAAGGGCAGCGGGGTATACAGGCTTCTAGTTATGGAATGAGTAAGTCATGGGAATGAAAGGTACCGCATAGAGGGTGTAGTGACTGGTATTGTAATAGCATTGTATGATGGCAGGTAGTAGCTACACTTGTGTGCATAGCATAATGTATAGAGACGTTGTATCACTAGGTTGTACACCTGAAGCTAATGTAACATTATGTCAACTATACTCAAGGAAATGTTTTTAAAAGTCTGTTGTTTAGTGCAGCCTTCATTAATTATCTCAGCTGTTTTTTCTGGATAACTTGCTGCAGCCTCTACATCAGCACTCTCTGCTTCACCTTGCACTTTTATGTTAACAAAGATGGCTTTTTTCCTTAAACCTCATGAACCCACCTCTGCTAGCTTCAAACTTTTCTTCTGCAGCGCCTCACCTCTCTCAGCCTTCACAGAATTGAAGAGAGTTAGGTCCTTGTTCTGGATTAGGCTTTGGCTTAAGGTAGTGTTGTGACTGGTTTATCCAGACCACTAAAACCTTCTCCATATCACCAGTAAGGTTGTTTTGCTATCTTATCATTCATGCGTTCAGTGGAGTAGCACTTTCAGTTTCCTTCAAGAACTTTTCTTTTGCATTCACAACTTGGCTGTTTGGCACAAGAGGCCTAGCTTTCAGCCTGTCTTGGCTTTCAACATGCCTTCCTCACTAAGCTTAATCATTTCTAGCTTTTGATTTAAAGTGAGAGACTTCTGACTCTTCCTTTGACTTAAACATGTAGAGGCCATTGTAGGATTACTAATTGGCCTAATTTCAATACTGTTGGATCTCAGGAAATAGGCCTGAGAGGAGGGAGGGAGATGGGGGAGCTGTGTATCAGTGAACAGTCAGAGCACACACAATGATTAATTTTGCCATTTTATATAGGCATGATTAGTGATGCCCAAAAATAATTACAGTGCAACACAAAGATCACTGATTGCAGATCATCATAACATATATAATAATGAAAATTTTGAAATATTGTGAAAATTGCCAAAATGTGATACAGAGACACAAAGTGAACAAATGCTGTTGGTTAAATGGTGCCAATAGACTTACTGGGGCAGGGTTCCCATAAGCCAATTTACAAAAACTGCAATTTCTGTGAAGAGTAATAAAATGAGATATATCTGTATTCCTCATAAGCCATGTGGACTATTCCTGAAAGCCAGAGGTTTTATCACTGCCAAGGTGATACATTGGTGTCTAGATCTCAGCATAGAGTGCAGTGTTTCTTCATAGATAGATGATTCCACTTCCTCAATATTACAGTTGCCCAAAGCCTGACATCTTATGGTTGCAGCCCTTAGCCTTCACTGACTTTAGTTCACATGCTCATCTCAAGGTGGAAAATAGCTGTGAAAGAGTTGGGCAAGACTGGTCCTAGCAGTTTCTTTCTCATGCATCACAATTTCTTTCTGACCTTCCCAGAGGTAAAGTAGCATCTCTCCTAGAGCCAAAAAACATAAATTATGTTTTTCCCCTTGGAAAATCAACAAGCTATGGCTTTCCATCTAGTGTGGGCAGAATAACTATCCTCAGAGATTTCTATATAATGTCCTGACCTTATAAGGAAAGTTGTCTTAACTGAGCCAAAGGTGATTTTTATCCTGACTTATCTTATGGCACTTTATTCATTAAAAACAACAACAACAAAACAACAACAACAACAACAACAACAACAAATTATATATCTTGTAGACAAATCTAAAGTTAATTTTTAGGTCAGGTGCATGTGTTCATGTGCATTTTTAAAGGGGAGGGTGTTCATGCTATTTTTCTCACATTTTCAAAGTGATCCATGACCAAAAACAAATGTATAACTAGTTGGTTAGAAGGACTTAAGTTTAGGGATAAAACCTGCAAGGGTAATGTTTAGAAAGAGGAGTCAGCATAGAGGGTGGCAAGGATGTATCAGAGATACAGGAAGAGAACAAGAACAACCGACATCACGAAGTCAGGGAAGAAGTGAGTTGAATGCGAAAGAGTCCAGTTAGACCAAGAATACACTGATAGCTGCTGTTGGGAGCATTTCCGGAGTCTTGCTATTAAGGTTGTCACTTTCAGTGTAAATTACCTCTGGCAACATTGTCAGTGAACACAGCCTCCAGGGACAGTCTCCAGCAGGAGCAGCAGTGGAGGAGGGTGACAACTTAAAGGAAGCAGTGGGAGGTACAGAAACTTTCACTCTCTCCTCAAGGCTAATAAATAATTGAGAACCCAGCCTGACCACTCAGGAACATTTATCTGGCCTTATTCTGCCTTGTCACTTCCACACATTTTCATTTATCACATGCTGCTACTGCACTACACCAGTGCTTCTCAAATTATTTGTGGTTAACAAGGAGGGGAGGCTTTTTGCCCCAAATCTATTGTGGGCCAATCTTTTTGTAAAATGAAGCAAAGATACATTAGAAAAAAATGAAATTAAAAAACACAGAATAGTAACATTCTTTTTTATTATTTAGAATACCAGAAGTTTCCATACTATAGGATTCCATTTATAAAGAATGCTTGAAAGGACAAGATTTTAGAAATGGAGAATAAATTAGTGGTTGCCAGGGGTTAAGGAGAGAGCAGGAACAAGAGGAGGATGGGTGTGGATCTAGAAGGGCAACCTGTGGGAATCTTGTTCAGTGGGCATGTCTGTATTTTGAATAACAATTTCAATATCATGGTAATGAGATTGCAGTAGAGTTTTGTAAGTTATTGGGTCAAATTTGGTAATGTGTACGTAGGATCTCACTATACTATTTCCTACAACTGCATGCAAACCTATAATTATCTCAAATAAAATCTTGAGTTAAAAAAAATAGACATAACAATACTTTGTCAAAATGCTGCAAAGGTTTTTAAATCTTCCATTTTTATCTCATTGAATGGTAATATCCAAGATCCACACTGGTCCACAGACCACTCATGGAGTAGCACTAAGCAGCACTGCCTTTTTTTCTATGTTTCAGTTCAGATTCCTTCTGCACAGCCTTCCTCTAACGATTCTTCTGAAAACAGACTGCTCTTTTATGCCATTCTAACTTTTCAGCCTCATTACCCACCTCTTTACCTCAAACCATCCTCAATATATGATGGCTTCTCTTTTTAGTATAACGGTTCCTCCTGCTTAGACTCTTCTCCCCTAAATCAGATGTGCTTTCCCAAATCCACATCTCGTTTACGTGCCAGGATGACTCCCTTTATTCACAAAGTTTCTCTAGATTCCACCCCTCAGAATTAATATCTCCCATTGCAGGTTTCTGTGATTCCCTTTATCAGCTATAACAATTTATTTAAAAATAACTATTCATGCATTTTACTTTCTCCTCACTTTAATGAAAAGGTATGAAGAACATTATTCCCAGGAGTCACACAGTAGTTGTTGAAATAGGTTAAACCAAATAAGAATAATTATCATCATCTAGTTGGTGCCTAGGGAGGTCCCTGTCTGATTGAATATGTTCCCTTAAGTCAGCATGGGAAGCAGTAGCTGGTGACTTCAACTCAGGGGATCTTTGGAATGTGTTGTATTTCAAGTTGATTTTTCCTGGTCAAGCATTATGGAAGGAGAGAATAACAATGCCCATTAAGGATCATGATGGGGTAGAAATCCTAGAAACCTAGCAGTTTCAGGGCTTGAGACCACTAACATGACTTGATTGTAATTGAGTATCTTACCTATCAGAGTTCTGACTGAGAATATCACTCAGGAAATACATGCCACATTGATCTAGGGGAGCTATAGAAAAGACTAAGTTGGTGATGAAAGCAATTACAGTGAAAAATCCAAGTGCTGATTAGGCAATTCCATTTTTAATTTCTATTATGTACCCATGCATATAATCAATAGGATAACTGTAGCGATATAACTGAAAATAGTATCACAGTCATTACTTTAGCAAATGCCTTTTATTGATTTTAGGATTTAGTCTCTTGTGGTCTAAAAGCTTTCCTGTTTCCATAAAATCTATGGAATGCTTTGACTTATTTATGTTTACTAAAATTTACAAAACATGTGTTAAAAGTAATAAATGAAGGGTTAGAGTTTCAGCAGTGAGCACATGCCTCAACTTGGCTCTGTTTTCTGTATTACGTTTAACTGAATTCAGATTTCCATTTTTGTGATTAGTGCACAGTGCCAGACCAAAGGCTGTGCAAGTTGCCCTTCATCTTCTATAATAAATTTAGCTCCCCACGAAGATACATAATTAAACTGGGCAGTGCAGTCTGATTATCTGTCAAATATAAATGAGTCACCCTGCTACCTTCAAATACTAGTTCTCTGTGTCTACGATGAATTAAAACACTTCAGTCCTGGATGCAAAAGTGATAAAATATCCATTCAGTCAGCACATATTTATTGAATGCCTGCTGTGTGCCAAGCATTTTATATTTGAAGAGCAGTTTTGAGATAAATTTTACATAATTTTTTCAACCGATGCTCAGAACAGCTCTCTAATTTATAGAAGCAGAAATACGGGACTCAGGGTACCTGAGTGGCTCAGTTGGTTAAGCATCTGACTCTCGATTTTGGCCCAGGTCATGATCTCGGGGTTGTGAGATTGAACCCCACATCAGGCTCTATGTTCAACAGAGAGTCTGCTTGGGATTCTCTCCATCCCTCTCCTTCTGCCCCTCCCCCTGCCCTGCTCTCTCTCTCTAAAAGAAAAAAGGAAGGAAAGAAGAAAGGAAAGAAGGAAGGAAGGAAGAGAGGGAGGGAGGGAGAGAGAGAGGGAGGGAGAGAAAGAGGAAGGAAGGAAGGAAGGAAGGAAGGAAGGAAGGAAGGAAGGAAGGAAAGAAATGAAATACTGGAATCAATTTACAGATGAGGAAACAGTGCTTCAGAGAGGGAAAGTGATTTCATAGGGGTCACATGGTTTTAAATGGTATAGTTATGAATAAAACTTGCAACTCCTGACTCATCACCATTTGGTACTTTCATACAGCATACTTGGTTTCTAAGAATAAGATGCTCTGTGCATAATGATGGAGGTCTGATATCCTTTGTGTGTTTCTTTATCATCAAACTGCTTATAATTATGAAAAATCTATTTCTCTACACTCTAGCCGTGTGGGAGTCCAGGAGAGTTCTATATCACAGATCTTTAAAATGAAATAAATAGATTTTGCAAACATTTCTGAAGAAAATAGCCCATTCGAACCTATGACAAAAGGATTTTTAATGACAGAAGTAGTCATGTTTTCATTGAATCAGTAATGTACCTCAGTATTAGCTCAAAACAATACTTTATCAAAAACTGATGAGGGGGCGCCTGAGTGGCACAGCGGTTAAGCGTCTGCCTTCGGCTCAGGGCGTGATCCCAATGTTATGGGATCGAGCCCCACATCAGGCTCCTCCGCTATGAGCCTGCTTCTTCCTCTCCCACTCCCCCTGCTTGTGTTCCCTCTCTCGCTGGCTGTCTCTATCTCTGTCAAATAAATAAATAAAATCTTTAAAAAAAAAAAGCTGATGAAGTGCTGTATGGTAACTAACATAATTTAAAAAATAAAAATAAAATCATGTCTGCTAGGAAAAATAAATTCTTGCATATCTGGTAAATGTACACTTAATGCTTTGTGATTAATACTTCAAGTGTCCCTCATGTAAGTTTCTTCATTTTACAGTGAAGAATATCAAATCTAAGAAAAGAATCCAGGATGAACAAGTGCGGCAAAGCCCACGTGTTTGCCACCATAGCACTGTCCTTTACTAAATGTAGGAAAGGCAGATACACTCCCCTGGAATGTAAGCTACGATAGGGCAGAACCTCTGTCTATTTTGTTCATTGCTCTTTCTGCAACCCTACAATAGTAGCTGGCACATAGTAGATAGTTAATAAATATTTGTAAGTGCATGAAACACTTTGAAAAGAAGTCTGTTTTCTTACCGATTGCATATATGTCTGTAATATTAGAGGTAACTGTCTCAGAATGGTAATGTAAGTTTAATATCTGGCTAAGTGAAGCTAAAGCAGCATAATGATGATCCTATGACATCCAGTTTGTTCACATTGTAGCTCAGCCATAGTTAGCACCTGCTGTTTCAACAGCCATCTTTAAATAGAACAATGAACACCCACCAGTGGCACGGAGAGAACTGAAAGTATACGTTCCTTTAATCACAGGTCAGGACTTTGCAGATACACAGAATAAAAGATAGCATATATCAAAGTTTCTAGCCTAGTACTGGACACAGAGGATGCTCGATAAATATTAAGTGAATCTCTGTTTGATTTTGTGTTTCTATAAACATGAACTTGTGTGTGGAGAACTCGGGTGTGTCTTATCTAATTCATATGAAGGTAAGACTAAAGTCTTTATGACTTAATATGTGTATTTATTAATATTTAAGGGACTTCTTTAATATAGTTGTTAAGCTAATAGAATTTGGACATATAGGTATTTTTTTTTTAATTTGTCAAGTTACTCAATCTTTCCAAGCTTGAATTTCCTTATCTCCAAATTGAGGATAATAATAGTAATGACTTTCTAAGTGGTAGTGCATAGTAATTGAGATACCTTGCATTTGGAGGTGACAGGGAGTGTTGGGTCAATAAAAGAGGGCAAGTCCAAGCCTGCAGTGATGGCTTAGGTGATTCTATTTGTGTAAATCTGATACCAGGGAGGCCCACTCTGCTCCTCTAGATCTATATATGTTATTGGCTGGAATCCAAGTTCCACAAGCCATAGATATTCAAAGTCTTTTTCAAGGCTTTTGAGGATTCTGAAGAATCACATTTCATAGTGACCTGTGCATCTAGAGTGCTGTTCTCATGCTTTTATTTTTTTAGACCAAATGCCAAATGTTTTTATTGACTGAAATCAGAAAATAAGACTCTTCCTAAAATTCTACCCATTCCCAAATACCCACTCACACAAGGTATTAATTAAAAGACTTTACCAAAGATGTTGGAGTCAAAGGAAAGGAATCACACTAAAGCAGTAAAAGTCAAATTGTATATTATGTAATCTTGCTTTAATTTTTTTAATTTTTATTCTTATTTTTAGCTGCCAAACCACTTGACCTTTAACACCACATGGTTACCTAGTCTCCCAAGATCTCATTCGCCCATCCTCCTCCAATTTTGTATTCTCTTCTCCCCCACCCACCTCTAAAAAACTGCTCATTACTCAAGCAAAAGATTTTTACTATTTATTCACTTCAAATATTTCTGTTATCATGATTTCAGGGTCTCACATTTTACTCCATCAAACTTAAGACATAGCCCCTAAAAAAAGGCAGTTCCCATCCAGAGAGGAATATTGTACAAATGTTACAATAATGCATTTCTCACTTGATTATACTGTAGACTAACTGCCAATGCTTCTTGTCATGAGAAGGACCAAACATCTCTCATTTGTTTGCTTATTGCTACTACTGCAGGACATATACTCCAGCTGCCACTATCAATGAGCCACATGAAATACTGACTCTACATCTTATACTGAACGACTCTTCCCGACCAAAATTGATTTCTACTAGTCATGATTTTCTCCTCCAAATGACAATCAGGATTAAATTAAAAATATGTGTATGGTGTGTATGTATGTGCACATGTATGTATGTGTGTCTTGTGGGGTCCTGAACTATCCTCATTTTGAATACTTCTAATGATCCAGTCTTTCTAAATGTGCTCTTCACCTCCTATAAAGTACCTTTTCTTTTAAGCATTCCTGGTCTTCAACACCAACTTCCACATTCTTTTCCTTGGTATCATATTCCATCTTCCTGGTAAAGCTTTTCATTCTTTGAAGACTTGAGTACTTTCCCACTGTTGCTGTCTCCCTCATAACTCCTGATTTCCCAGGAGCAGCTTCCATGTAAACATCACCTTTAGTTCTGTGACATATTCCCCTGGCTAGTCTAAGGATCTTTTTCTTCATCACGCTATACAAAAGACTCTTTAAAATCACTAATGACTAATAATTCATTCTTTATTTTAACCATGTCCTACTATCCTACATATAGTCCAATTCCTTAATTATTCATTGGGACTGCCAATCTATTGACTGTCAACCTTCTAAATATGTTTATCAATCTCCTATCTTCAGTTCCCTTCTCCCAGCAAAGTTTTCATGATTTTATTTGCAACTACTCTCTGAAAAATACCTTAAACTTTCTATTTTGCAATAGAATCCATATGGTTAAACACTAACATTAGAATATATTAGGATAGGCTACTATTATTTTAACTGTTGTATTAGTTAAGGTAGAACAATTCCTGTTTAAAAACAACACCAGACCTCAGTGGCTTATCACAACTAAATTTATTACTTTCTTATCTCTGTTAAATGCAGTTTGCTGGAAGAAGAATGGGACTTTCCTTTATGTAGTCATTTCAGGGGCTCATCAAACTCCTTCCATTCAGGTTGCTATGAACATATGTGAAGAAGGCATATCTTTTCTTACCTGCTTTGGACCCAGAATAATGTATCACATCTTTGCACATTTAATTTGTGAGAACTAGTTACATGGCCCCTATCTGATGCAGAAACTCTGGAAAATGCAATTTGTTTGTGGGTCCAGAAACAGAAAAAAATGTTTGCTGAGCAGTGATAGATTATGGCATGCTAGTAATATCCCATCCAAGAAGCTAAGTACTAATAATTAAAAACAAAAAGGCAAAGCAGCAATGACAACAGCTGATATGTATATACTTAGTCCTATAAATTCTCTATCCTGCTCAGCAGTTTTGCCACATTTCTCTAGTTAGTTTACACTTCTTTGTTACGCTGTTTCTCTTTCAAATATCTTCTAATCTCTGGCCCCCTTTTTGCTTCTCTCTCTTTATCACAGAGAAAGAGAAGCCTCCAAGTAGAAGTTTTATCTATCTCTTGCCACTGTATCTAAACACATTCCTGTAGCTAAGTCTGTCTTTCTCACTTTTGGTTCTGCTGCACAGAAAGAATTGCCCACCTTCTATTTCAAAGACAATCTTCCAATGTACAAAGTCTTGCATTGTTATACACTTTGGTAAATAGACAGTCCCCATTAAAATTCAAGCGTGCCAGCAACTCCCATCTGTGGGTGTCTGTACAACTCTCTCCTGCTCTCTTCTCATTTCTCTTCTCCCCTCTAAAGTGTCTTGAGAGGGTTATGTGTATTGTTGCTCCTGCTTCTTGATACCTCCAGTACCCTTCTGCCACAACACTCAATGAAGGTGCTCTATCCCAGATTCTGTTGATTTTTGTCATAAAATCCAACAGCAGCTTTTAATTACACTTGTCATTTTACACTTTAACAACTTTCAGTACACTTGAATATCCAATCCTATTTTAAACACTTTCCTTGACTCCTTTCATGTTATGCTCCCTTTTTCCACTTTACTTTCAGTTCCATTTTTAGGTCACCTTTCTTTGCTGGAACTTCAGCTCTTCAGATTCACCTTTAGTTTCTATTCAACTTTCCCCTTAAAGGCAACTCAAACTGAGTATGTTCAACAGCGAATTCATGATTTCCTCTTTTTCCTCCAAATCTATACTTCCTCCATACTCTCCCATCTCAGTTTCTCAGTTACTCAAATCTGAAATCTGGGAATCATGAAGATTCCTCCTTCTCCATCAGCCACCAAATCTAATCAGTTATGAAGTCCTGTTCAGTGTAAAGTGATGTTTCCGGTTCCATAGAAGCCACCATCATTTTTTGCAATGGCACTCCAAAAATATGAAAGCCCTCTAATTTTCTTGGATCTATTATTTATTGCCATTTTTTTTATCCCCAAGAACATTCAGAATGGTTTCCTTTAGTCACTAATCAGATCTGATCTTTTTCTTTTAAAACTCTTTGCTTTTAAAATAAGGAGCATACCTATTTATCTTGGTCTGTAAGACCTTTAATTGATTCTATCTCCTTCTTCCAATTTATGTTTGGCCATGCTCCCTTCTCACCTCATTACTTCAGTCGAAATTTTTCTTATTCGGTGCCTCAAATGTGTTCAACTCCTTCTAGCCACAGGAGTTTCGGAACATTTAGTTCCACTTGCTCCAACTTTCACATAGAAAATTGATCCTAATTTTCAGTTCTCAGTTCAATTTTCACTTTTCCAAGAAAAGTATGGCACCTGTTACTTTTTATTTCATTAATTGATTCAAAAAGTTTCTCAGAACCAGCATCATATACTTGCATTTAGTCATACTTTAAAAACCCATGTATATCATGTGATTCAGAGCTGCTAATAGTGGTTTACCTACCATGAGTTTATGCTATTGTGTCCCCTCTGTTAATGCAAACTATTCTTGAACAGTAAAATCAGTAATACTAAAAAAAAAAAAAAAATTCTATATGTATCTCCATTTTTTAGTTGTTACTCTACTCTGTTCTTCTGTCTAATGCCATTATATTTTTCTCACGGCTCCAGATTAAACAAGAAAGTATTTCTTATCGAATATTTTACGTTTGTTAATTAGCAGATTGCATCAGTGTTGGAAATGCATTATATTATAACACTTTAAACTACAATTATTTTATAAAATGTATATTTTTCCTCTTAAGGTAGTTTCTATGAAATGGAGTTTGAAGGAAATGAAATAACAATAAATTTGCTAGTCTGATTATTCTCATATAAAAGAAAGTCTCTTAAGAGAACAATGGGAAAGTTCAGTAGCATTTGCTACAGATTATGTGATAGCAGTTATTTCTTTACTTCAAGCCTTTTTTGTGCATTTGGCCATCAATAGATAAAATCTACTGAGTGCTCAGTCCTTTCCACATGTGGCTTCATTTCAATGTAAATGAACCTTAGGGATAGGTACTTTTATTACCATCTAATGAAGAAACTAACAGCTAAAAAGAATATCTATCTTGCTTAAAGTCACACAGCTACTACATTGTGCTGAGATGTGAAGCTAGACTATGTGGAGGTGGGACCCTTACTTCTAATCAATAAACTATATGATATTCTGTTTTACTATATAGAATACTCAGATGATAAAATCTGGATAATCTGTAAAGGGCTAATTTCACCTGGCTTTCTTTATGCATTTAGCTTAATTTTAATTATAAAATTCAGAGGAAGTCCAAACCCCAGAAATCTAAAGTAACAGAATGTAGAAAAGGGTTTTTTACCTGGAATTTTATAAAAGTAATTTTAGGATTCATTGATATACCATAAACTTATTCTCAATAAAGGAAGTTTACAAATTTATTGTATATTGTAGGGGAGCACTCCAAATTTTATGAAGTTACTTGTGATATCAGTATCCAGGGTGCCCTCATTAAGAATCCTCTCCAGATTTTGGCTATGGCTCATATTTATCTATCCTGCCTACACAAACATTTTTGCTATTTTGTTTCCTGGCCTGTATTATTCATCCCAGATATTTATTAATAATTGTCTATCTCTCTAACCTAAAAATTCTATAGAGGTTCAGGATGTTATATACTCTCTAGGAGTTCAAGGTTTCTGTGGGAGAGAGGGAGTGTATAATATCCCTCTGGTGGAAAAAACAATTTCAAGATAAAAAACTAAAATAAATTCCACTATTTACACCATGCCATTTATTTTTCCTCATGTGGAAATTGTTGAAGTTACAGCCTCCAATTTTTTTCTTCCCTGAATTATTCCTCCTTGGATAGGTCCTCTGTCAACAGATCCTAGTCTTTTTTTCTTTTTTTCTTTTTTTTAACAAAAAAACATTTATTACTCACAGTTCTGGAGTCTGGGAAGTCTAAGATCAAGGCAGCACCAGTAGATGTCTGGTAAAGACTCACTTTCTGGTTCTTACACCACCATCTTGCTGTGTTCTCTCATGGCAGAAGAGGAAAGGGAGCACACAGTTTCTTTCATAAGGTTGCTAATCCCATTCGTGAGGTTTCCAACTTCATGACCTAGGCATCTCCCAAATACCCCATTTCCAAATACTATCCCATTGGTGACGAGGTTTCAACATATGAATTTTGGAAAGGGACATAAACATTCAGTCTCTAGCACTTTTTTTATAGCCCTTGGATAAGTCTTCACTCACTGTGGTCTTGATGATGTGACTTGCTTTGGCCAAGGGGGGTGGGCCGCAAATGTGACGCGAGACTTAACAAATTAGGCAGCAGGACTTGATTTGTCTTGTTGCTCTTGTACTTTAAATTGGCCACGAGCGAGCCCATCCTAGCCTACAGGATGGCACATAACCCAGTTTCTCCTGTGTTGGTAGCTAATCATTAGCCAAATGGAGAAGCAGAGCCCCCTTGTTGGATGGGTGCTGATGACAGGTACAAAGGTGAACCCAGGAAAGGCCAACAGAAGCACTGCTCCTCTAAGCATAGCCTGTTTGTTGATCCACAGAATTTTGAGCTAAATAAATGGTGGTGTTTTCGTTTAGTTTGGTGGTGTTAGTTTTGGTGTTTTGTTATACAGTAAAAGATAACCGATGGAAGTATTCTCTCAGCTACAGAGTTTATGCTACGACGTTTACTGTTTAATCACTATTGGCCCTATAGCATATATTTATGCCACTATATTTTCAAGTTAGTAATATTCATTTTATAGGCATCATAGCTGGAGGAGGAATAGTACTTAGATAAAAAGGAATAAAGAACAACACATTAAAATTGAGTGCTCAGTTGGTGCCAAGCATTATATTATGTGCCTATGTCCATATTATAAAATGTATGTGTTTCTTTGAGATGGCTCAAATATCAGCAGGAGTCCAAGAATCGATTATCTTCGTATGTGAGAAGAATGTGTCTTTTTTGTGGATTCTTCAGTTAAGGGACTTACCTCTCAGTGCTCGTAATAATAATAATAATAATAATAATAATAATATATAACAGATACATATCTAGATGCATAAGCAGAGAAAGAAAAGCTAGAAAGAGGTAAATTTAGTCAGAGACTCACCATCCTAATTTTCAGGAAAATTGTGGAGATACTATTCCTTACTGCTGAAATATCCCTGGATTTGTAAGTTTTGTGCAAAAGGGTACGTGACATTAAAGTATTTCTTTGGGTTTTAAACACAGCGACTATTTGGTAATTGAATACAACCTAATGATAATTTCCAAGGTTTATAATTCTCTTTTGAAGAGTTCTATGACTTGCATTAAATTAAATCCTGATTACTTCAGAGATTATGTACACCATGATGGATAGAAATATTTCTCTCCCACATCATACATGCTGGGAAATAAAGTCTTACAATGGGCCAAAATTTCACAAATGTACTTGCATTCAAAATGTTCCCTTAAAGTCATTCATACCATAGAAAGTTTCTCTTTCATTCATCACCCTGTTGTGGGAGGTTTTTCAACTGTATGCCAGACAGTTCTCTAAGCAGAAGGAGTAGCAGCTAAAATAGAAAAGTTGTTAGTGGTATTCTTAAATAAACAGAATAATGAATCTTTGTAAATCATCATAACCTTAGGAAACTGAAAACATGTCATATTTTTTGATATTTTAATAACATTTCTTTTTTTTCCTTAAGCAAGAGAAGTGAAAATTTCCCGTTATAAAACAACTGATATATATTTTGCTAGATACCCATTGTATAACTTTAAAGGGGTAAATCCTGCAATATTAAATTATTTAATTTGCTGAATTAGATTTGAGGTTATACGTTGGTTATAAATGGAGAGTATGGGATTAGTTGGTAATTAATGTAAAAAATTGGGCTGTCCACACTTTTTAATAGAGAATGAGAATAACTTCCAAATTGATGAAATGAGATTTGTTAATGTACCAGAAAGTATGAGTTTTCAGTCTATTAGCATAAATCAAAGATTATCCTTTTAAAATGTATTCAAAATATAACATGCTAAAAATTACCTTTTAGCAAGTATATGAGATACTTTAAATTGCTTAGCATCTACACATATGAAAGCAAAATATTACTGAATATTTTGAAGTTAATTCTGGAGGCAGATATACTTTTACATTGCTTATACTATATAGCCCTGATTAATTTCTTCCTTCTTAAGATATTTACAATTTTTTTCCTGAATTTGATTTTTTCCCAAGAAGTAGTATTGTATAAACAAAATTATCTCAGTTTCTTTATAGCAACTACTCTCTAGAAAGTTGCAAATTTGTCAGGGACAAAATTTCAGTCAGGTGAAACCTCACTTGCCAATATTTTTGTAGTAAAACTTATTTTTCATGTGTTGAGGTTAGATTAAAAGATGGGACTACATTCTAAAATATCCTCTTCTAACACAAAATTATTGACAACTGAAATACGGGGGCGGGGGGAGTGGCAGTATTACTTATTTAGCAATTATCAAAAATGTATAGCCTGTATATGACTTTGTAAAAGTTTCTGCATAACAAACATATATAACTGTTCATTTCATAATATATTAATATCAAGTTTGAATAGTCATTCTATAGGAATCAAGGTAGAACAATATGTATTAAAGTTATAAAATAAAAGGAGATGATTTTTTTCTATCATATGGCAACTAAAAGAACATAGGATTAGAAATCATGACAGTAGCATGATTTTAGGCTTGAAAGACATGTTTGAATCTGATTTTTGATTCTCAAGAGAGTAAAGATGATGTGCCAGTTTACTCACTTGTAGATAAGAACAAGTGAGATGATTGAGAGGAATGGCCAATATTCTTTTGACCAAATAGGTAATACTTGACCTGCAGTTAAAGTTTAAAAGGTAAATATATGTGTAATGGAGTCTTAACTTTTCAAACAATATGAGTTTTGGTATCATAGATAATGAAGAGAGGGCTACTGACTACTGTTACGTTGCTACTCAGCGTGGGTTATTATGGCATCATCGTAAAGAAACAACTGAGAACATGGAACAGCCAAAAGAGTTTTCATGCATGAGAAGATAGGGACTTGGAATCGGGTGAGAACTACAGAAATACGAGCAGTGACTTATATCTTTAAGACTTAGGGGTGAGTAAACACGTGATCTAGTAGGTGAGTAGAAGAGGGTGAGCACCCTAAAAAAGGTATCTGAATAGAACACAAAACAAAACATATAAAGCCCTCACTAAGTGGTGCAGGTTGTTAATGGAGATAGAGAAATTCAGAAGGATCATTCCTGAAATGAGAAAGATAATAAATGTATTTCTAAGCAGAGAAGCTATTAGGTTACAAGGAGGGAAAAAAAAAAAAAAACCAGAAGGATGCTCTGCTGGAGATGCAAATATTGGAGTTATCCAGTAACTTACATCACCAGAGGTGCCTGTTAAAGCAAAACAGATGTCAGACACTGACAAAGGAAAGAAAGGAAACTAAATAAGGAAAAATGCAAATAATACCACAGAAGTCAATAAAGGTGATTTGAGAAGGATAATAGTCAGGAATAGTAAATTTTAAAGATGAAAGAAAATAAGGCAATATCTAGTGGGAGAAAATTATAGGCAATGTTATAGAACAGTTTAATTGTGGTTATTAGGAAGGAAATCAAATCCTAGAGAACTATGGAGGGAATAGTGAATGAGAAATTGGAGTCGACAGTAAAAAAATCTTACTTAAGAAGCTTAGATATAAAAAATAAGAGAAATAACACAATATTTTGATAAGCAAATGAAAGCTATTCTTCCAGTCCCTCATCTTATTTTCCAGTATAAGAAAAAATAACTGGCAAATCTTTTCTTCCGTTATAAAATGGGGGGGGAATTTTTAGAATGTGGGGAATTTTAAGAGGAAACATTGGAGAGTACTGTAGAAAAGGAAGAGAGGCAAGAGGAGGAGGAAGAGAAAGAGAGAACCAGGGAGATGTCAAGTAAGGGAAAAGATACTGACTGAGTAAACTTTCAGCTCTTAATGTGTACAGTCAAATCAAACCAAGGACTGAAATCTGCTTGGGCCTAAGAGGAAAAAAATCAGAGAGTGGGAGAATAAGGCTTATATAGCAATCACTTGAAAGGACAGATGTGACGTCCTGGCTTTGGCTAGAGAACTATCACTATTAATTCTGAAGCAGCAGTGAGTTAGAGCTAATGGATTCTCAGACTTCCTATAGCATTATTTTTAACATATGCATAGTAAACATTAAAATGCTGAATTTGTCTCGAAGTGAGGTTCAGATGTGGCAGAGACAGAAGTCAGTTGTCCTAAAATGGGGGACGAGGCATTTTATCCTAGGTAGGCGTGTATCCTAGGTAGGAGGAGTGCCAGAAATAAGAATTTCATGTATAGAGTGACAGTGGAAAAGTGAGAATTATTAGATAGAGAATTTGGAGAAAATAACATTCATGACAAAAACTGTTCAGGAAGCTTCAGGCCATAAAGGAAATTCTTTTGGGGGGTGACTCAGGGGAGAAGAAAAAAGTTACACAGCAGAAATTCATAGAGAAATTCATGTGGGGATAGATAAAAGAAGCAAAAATGAAAGAAATATTGCATAAACAAATATGTCCTAATAAGTAAATATAAACAATTATGTTCATATGCCTTTGTAAGCAATAATACACAAGTGTATACAAAAAGAATGTTCTCTGGGGTCAAAGTTATTAAATACTACAGACTTTTAAAGACTCCATGCTCCTATTAGCTACTATAGCTTTTGTCCTTCCATATCAAGAGTTTTTCTAGGGGTTATTTGCTTCGTTTGGAAGTTTGGAAAACAAATGCCACTAAACATGTGAATTTTTAATTCAATAACTGGTGTCTTTTTAGCACATGTATCTGTAAACTATAAACAGCATTATTTGGAAATACAACTAGATCAATGTTTATTCAATAAATACTCTTATTACTCCTTATCAGTATATTTTTCTACCGTGAAAATAGTTATTTTCTCAACTCAAAAACTGTAAAAATTTTCATCAATTGGTTTCATGAAATTATTTATTAAAAGTGTATATACTGAACCACAGTTTATAACATACTTAGTTTTAAAATGTGACAGATATTGCCACTTGCCTGCCTAATACCGAGTCTTATTTTTCTTTTTCAAAAGAATTCCTCAGCTTTTTAGAGTTTTTTTTTTTTTAAGATTTTATTTATTTATCTGACAGAGAGAGAGAGAGAGAAAGCAAGAGAGGGAACAAAAATCAGGGGGAGTGGGAGAGGGAGGAGCAGGCTTCCTGCTAAGCAGGAAGCCTGACACCAGCTTGATCCCAGGACCCTGGAATCATGACCTGAGCCGAAGGAAGATGCTTAAGGACTGAGCCACTCAGGAGCCCCTAGAGTTTTATATAGTATATGAAATGTAATCTGATATACAAAATATATTTCTTTGGAGGATAGCTTCATAAAAAGCTGTTGCTCAGATTTATTCTGAAAAAAGCTATAAGGATGGTATATCATTACATTGATGGCATTAGCATTGCATACAGTATATAATGCTATCAACGTAATGTATCATTGTATCAATGGGTATAATATTAATGTAAAACTATAATGCTATCAAAGTGGTAGCTCTCTCATGTTTCAACTAATATCCATATTTTCCTTCTGCCTCTCTTCTTGCCTTGAACACACACTTGATACCAGAAGATAGAATCACTACCTGTGACAATGGGTAAGCAAGCTACTCAGAAGAACAGAGAAAGAGTAGGGGAGACTTGGAGTGTGAGCACTTGTCCCAGCCATAGTTGCTCATCCCCAAACTATGGATTATCTAAGAAAAATAAAACTTTCATTTGTTAAGCAACTGTTATACACAGCCAAAGATGGTCATAATTGACATTTAATGTTCTTGTTCAGAATCAATTATATTTGTGAAGACTTCTGAATCCAAATATTGAGACATGTTATTAAAAATCACATTAGCCTATCAATCAAACGTGTTAACAACTTTAAAAGAAGCCACTAAAACTAAAGAACAATCTGGCCAGCATTCTCAAAAGAAAATTCTCAAAGGAAAAAACTCTCTGACAGTTTTCAAAGTTTCTCTACCTAAACTACTGGAAAGCACTGTATTTTGTTGCAGAGTCATGGGGCAAGATAAATAGGAAGATGAATTTTTAAAAAAGGCAGCAATCTTATGTATTGGCTGTTAAAACTGTATTAGATGGAAAAGATACTAAATTCCTCTTTTTGAAGACCTCAGCACAGAAGAAGCTCTAAAAAAACATTTTCATAAGCAGAGGCTCTTAGAGCCTTCTTGAAGGGCCTTCCTTGACTCCCAAACACTATTGATACTTACTACACATTAGAGTCAGAATGTTAGGAGATAAACTTGTCTACTGAGGAGTTCCGTGGTGCATCTACTAAAACATAAATTAGATGACCATTTTCTTACCATGGAGGGTCTTGTGAATACTGAATCAGGTACATACAAAGAAGTGTAATATACCTGGAGAAAATTTTGTTGGGTTATTTCTGGAAGTCCCCTGGTTTGCTTAGAGTTTAAGGTGAAATCCATGACTTTGACAATTATATAAATCCTACCATGCTCAGCTGATGCAGAACATGGTTTAAAGCCTTTTTCCAAAGGCTTTAGGTACTTTAAAGTGAACAGAGCCTTTACTTCACAGCATGACTTCCTTATTCAAGAATAAAATAGAACTTGCAGAGAAGCAATAAAAATGATACCAAATAAAAGCCTGTGCTTTGTTGAGTGGGGTAAGAGCCCAGAGCAATATTTTAATTCAAGCAGAAAAGCAAAAGTTTCACATTATTGGTCCGACACACACTTCATGCTCAAAGAGACACATCTCTCCTGTGATGAATATATGCATAGCAAAGAAGCATCTCTCTTATGTCCCAGCCTCTGAGGAGGATTTTTTTTAAGATAGTGAGACTTTGAACATATATAGGTTCTCTAATAAAAGAGAGAAAGGGAGGCATGGGTTTGGATAAGATAAATTCTACAAATACCAAAATGATATTCCTTTTAGTTACCAATAAATAAGCCCATGGGGGCTCAGATATTAGTGTGTCTTGATAGGTTTAACCTCACATGGTTCTATTTCTGTCATATTACTTGGCAGGGGGTTGGGGAACAGGGATTGTTTACTTGCAAAATATTTATTTGTTGAGCATTGACAAGGAATTTTTTACTAAACTGGCATAATTTCATACAGGGGCATAAGAAAAGTTTTACTTACAGCCAAGCCAGACTCCAGCTATAAATAATTATCTAAAATATTAGGGAAAAAATTCTGAGGGAGAGGAAAATTTTGGGAATTAATCTTTTGATACATGTGGCATTGCAATTCAAATATTAGAATAATTTCATAGTATAAATAGCTTCGTGAAAGTCAGAAAAATATGGGAAAGTCTAAAACTAGTGTGTCTCAGCAAAAGCTTTTGTTGTCATACCTCTGGAATTATAACAAGATCAATGTCATGAAGATTTCCCGTATGTTTTCTTCCAGACATTTTAGTTTCAAGTCTTACGATTAATTCTTTAATCCATCCTGTCATGATGGCTATTATTTAAAAAAAAAAATGTTGCCAAGTATGTGGAGAAATTGGAATTCTTGTTTCATTATTAAGTTATGGCTAAACTAAAACAGTCCCAGAGCAGTCAATGTGCAATTTAATATCCCTAACTATGGATGGATAGCTGTGCCTACAATCAGAATCTTGGATTTATTTGGGCTACCGGGTTTTGTATATTTTCTTTTAATCCCTGAATTTATATTCTCTTCCAAATTATGAAAGCTGAGCAATTTAGATAGCATGGAGAGACTGTGGATGGTCACAGCTAAAATTAGTCAAACCAGAGGATTTTCTTTTTCAATGTCTTTGATTAATCACATATACTATTTAACTTTCTGCCTTAAAAAGCCTGGAGTCAAAAGGTGATCCCCAAACCTTCTTGTCATGTACTATATAAATGAGTTCTGAAAGTTAGCTCTTCTACAGCCACATGAATAGCAGTCAAATATATAATCCTAGCCCTATTTTCTAGTTAAAAAAAAAAAAAAAACAACTTTAGAGGTCTACTTTGCAATCCGTAAAATTCAACAATACTATGTATAAATTTTGATACCTTTTGACAGTTATATACAGTTATACAGTTATGTAATCACCACCAAAATTATGAAGTAGGACATTTCCATCACCAAAAATGTTCATTTCTGTCCCTTTGCAGTAAATACTCGCTATACATCTCCCTGATTTCCATTTTATAACCATAGATTTACAGCATAAAAATGGAACTGTCCAATATGTGGTTTTCTGTACTTGTCCCTTTTCTCTTAGCATCATGCTTCTTAGATACATTCCTGTGGGGGTACATCTATGGTCTGCCCTGTTTTATTGCAGGGTTGTATTCCATTAAATGGATAAACCAGAATTTGTTTATTAGTGCACAGACTGATGGTCATTTGGGTTGTTTCGAGGTCTTGCTTATTATAAATAAAGCTGTTGTGAATATTTGAGTGGGCATAGGTTTTCATTTTACTTTATACTTAGGAGTGGAATTACTAGGTCATAAGGTATATGCTTAACTTTGTTTAAAAAAAAAAACTGCCATCTGTTTTCCAATGTAGTTGTACTATTTTGATTTCCAACTAGTTAAGTATGAGTTCTAGTTTCTCTACATTCTCTCCGACACTTTTTATTTTCTGTGTTTTTTCAGTATAGCCACTTTAGTAGGGTACAGTGGCATATCATTGTAGTTTAAATTTGTATATCCCTAATTGTTAATCATGTTGGACTCTGTTTCATGTGATTACTTACAATCCATGTATCTTCTTTGGTGCAGCACATGAACAAATCCTTTATGATTTAATTTTTTTTCTTATTGAATTGTAAGCATCGTAGCATCAGCAATCAGTTAACAAAAAGAAATAAAAGAAAACTATTTTAAACCAAATGTATTTAACAAAGAAAAAGACAATGTTGAGCATCACAAATTATATAAGTCTATGAAACACAAAGACATTTTAGCACATTTTCTAACCTTGTCCCTAATCGTAATTCTTGTGAATTTGGACAAAAGTGATCTGATTGGCATAGGATCTGGGAAAAGACGAGGAAAGTATAGTATAGATAGTAAAGTTTTAAGTATCCTGAAATGGAAACTCAAGAAAAGAAAACTGGCCAATCAGAACTTGTCATTCTCCAGGACAATTATTTTAAGATAGAGAAAGAAACTACAGTCTATGTGACGTTGGTATATTCCTGGCTAGGTGGAGAAGGTTTTGTTATGGGACATTCAAGATGGCTTTAGAAAAAAAAATAATATGGGACGCCTGGGTGGCTCAGTTGGTTGGCTGTCTGCCTTCAGCTCAGGTCATGATCCCAGGATCTTGGGATCAAGCAAGTCCCACATAGGGCTCCTTGCTCATCAGGGAGCCTGCTTCTCTCTCTGCTGCAGCTCCCCCTGCTTGTGCTCTCTCTGTATCTCTCTCTGACAAATAAATAAATAAAATCTTTACAAAAGAAAAAAAAATATAGAAAAGCCCATGTTCTCTGTCATATAGCCCATGTTCTCTATCATAGAGTATATATCTATCATGTTCTCTATTACCTCCTTTCTTACAATTCAGACTGCAAACATACTGATTGAAAGCAACATCCAGACCTCAAATTATAGCTCTGAAGAAAAGAAATATAGGTCATAGGTAAAATGGAAGAGCAGAAATAAATTTCTTAAAAGGGGCAAGGGGAAAGGGAGGACAAGGGCAGAGAGAGAAAGAGGGGCATAACAGAAAAATCAGATGAAAATAGAGTGAGATTATAATAGGCAAAAGAAATAAAACAATAGGGAACAAAATTTAAACCATAATATAAAAAAACTTTTTTAAAAGTGCTTCAATATATTACAAAAATAATTAACACATAAATTTATTAGAATAAGTTCTCAGACATGAAAGGATAAAATTACATAGAGAATTTAAGAGCCAAGGTAACAAACATGAATCAAAACTGTAATAATTTAAACAGAAACAGCAAGCAACAGAAATGACTCAGGTGAAAATCACATTTTGGCAGGAAGGTTTGGTTTGTAATAATTATAAAGAATAAAACAGAATATATAGCAAGATTAGAAACAGAGAGGGGATACAGAGTTTTTTAAATCAATATATTAATAATTGCTGGCCATGATACAGCAGAATATATAAACTACTCAGATATGTAAGAGGAAAAATTTGCATTGATATGACAAAACATTTATTGGTTTTTAAGATTACATCATATAAAATGAACTGTTACCAAATGATTTTTTCAGTATATCATCTTTAAATTATGAAATTTTGGGGCGCCTGGATGGCTCAGTCAAACATTTGTCTTCGGCTCAGGTCATGTCCCAGGTTCCTGGGATCAGCCTTGCATTGGGCTCCCTGCTCAGCAGGGAGTGTGTTTCTCCCTCTCCCTCTGCCCCTCACCCCTTCTCATGCACTTTCTCTCTCTCTCTCTCTTTCTCTCAAACAACCAAAAAAAAAAAAAAAAAAAAAAAAAAAAAAAAAAAAAAAAAGGAAAACAAACAAACAAACGAATGAATGAATAAATAAGAAATTTCAAAAATGAAGAATACTTAAGCCACCCTGGAAGAAAAATAACACCTGTATGGGGGAGGGGGTGAAAATTATCCATTTAAGACTTCTCCACAAATTCTCAGCCAGAAAACACTGGTATAATTTTGTAAAATGATTTGAGGAAACTTTGACACTTACAAAATTATACTGATTGAGGTTAATCATTTGCTAAATATTTCTACAAACATTTTACAAAAAATTATTCTGCCTTCATGTTAAATAATGGAAATGAACTCACTAACTCCCTTGGGTTTGACTGAGGACACGTAGCTAGTTGTGGCCAGTCGGTTGAGAGCAGAAGTGCCTACTTCAGTCCCTCGTGAGTGCTCCATTCAGACCCTTCTGTGGAGCATTATCCAACAGAACCTTCCATATCCAACCTTTCCCTCCCATGATGAGGGAAAATAGTGTGTCTTCCCATACAGTAGTTATTAGTGACATGTGGCTATTGTGGGTAGTATGACTCAGGAACTGAATTTTACATTTTACTGAATTTTAACCATCTTAAAATTGATGGTCTAATGATTGTCCTTTTGGACATTAGAGTGCAGAACATTATGTCCTGCTGATCAGCCTCAATTATTAGCCTTGGGCTCAGAATTGGGTAGAATGGAAAGAACCCATACTTGATCTGTGATGGACATTTAGCATGAGCGGTAACAGAGCTGAGTTGTTTTCAGTAACTGAGATTGTGTTTGTTTGTTTGTTTTTTGTTTTTTTAAATAATATAACCCATCCTGATTTAGATGCCCAGGTAAGATAATTTTAATTTAACAAATATTCACACAATTGAAAGAACTCACTTTATATAAATAATACATTCTTCGTGAAAAAACAATCTGTCTTGAATGCTAAATCGAAGTAAAGAACTCAAGAATGTGTAAGACTGATAAAGTCCTGCTGATAGGTACTAAATTAACTAATATATATATTAATATATAATGTGTATGTATATATATATTAATATATAATGTGTATGTATATATATTATCAATATATAATCTCGTTGTATTATAGAATTTGAATATGTATTAACATAGATATAGAAAACTAGGAGAATGAATGGCTGACAGGTTGTAAACATACTTATATAAATGATATAAGCAACAAAAATGAGAACAGAAAGAAAACATAAAACTGGTATATATAAATTCTGAGCATGGGAATTGGATTTTTACCATACATAATTAAAACATATAGGTACAAGGAATATAATGACAATAAGTCTTTTTTGAAAATTGCCATATTCCACATTTTCTCTCTTACGCTTCTTTTCCAGTTTTAGCTTTAGTATTGCTGGTACTTCAATCTTTTATTCTCCAGATTTAAACATTTGCCACCATCTTTCACTTGTTTCTACTGCTAATCATTCATTTCCAATGTAAGCATTCATGCAACTTATTTTCTCAGAAAATCTCTAATGTTTTTGTCTTTAATTCCCATCTCTTGCATCCCGGTTAGGCCTCATTCACTTACTTTCTCCATAATGGCCGGACATAGAAAGTAGATCTATAATTATTTGTCATGTGGATTAAGGTTAAATGATAAACACCAATAGCCTCCTACTTCTTTCAGGAGTTCTTATCACTCTGTTTTATTTTTACCAGCCTGAAAATGGGCTTCAAATCTCCTTAATGTAAGAGCTGTTCTTCAGCACTCACATAGATCACATTTCTCTGCAAGAACTTAGAATTCACCTACTCTAATCTCATCCTTCTCTGTCATCTTGAATGAGCCTCTATTCTACCAGTTTCATGAGATAATCATTTTTATCCTCATTTAACCTATAAGAAGACAGGAGATTAGTGTCTCAATGTTTGTCACAGACTAGAGCCCAGGTGAGCTAACCACAGAAATTCCCAATAGGCAAATTGCTAATGAAGACTATGCATGAATAAGAGCTAAATTTGCTTTATAGGGCTCTCCCTCAAGACAAGGAATCAGAAAACACATGCCTAAAAAAACAAATTAGAAACAAGAACTAGGACACTTGTAATTCAGACAACAATGAGGACTACCTTTCACTGCAAAAATGTAGAAGTGCTGAACACAATGTTACGAGGAAAAAGTGCACCCAGCTAAGTACAAGAAATAGAGGAAATGTGTTTTTAGAAACAAAAAGAAAACTGAAAGCCAAAAGGAGCAAGTCCCCAAGCAAGTAGCACATTGCCCCTGCATGTCCAAGACAGAGAGAATAGCAGAAATAGATCTACATTGCTAGGTGATTGGATTTATTTCTGATTTTAGTTTTTATAAATTTCAATTCTGATATAATTTTAGGTGTATAGAAATGTTGCAAAAAAGTAAATATTTGCAAAAATAAAAAAATAAATATTTGCCGATTGTCAACATTTTTGGCTATTTATCATTTTCTTTTCATCTATACACATATATGTAAATGTATGAAAGTAAATGCATATACATGTTTATTTTTTCTGAAACATTTGAGAATAAGTCACAGTTTTCATGATCCTTTATCCATAAGTATGTTATGTTAAAAACAGGATATTCTCTCTTATGGCTAAAGTACAAGCATCAAAATTCGGAAATTTAACATTGATAACATTGGTAACAACATCCACAGCCCCAGGTCAGACTTTACCAATTTTCCTAATAATGTCCTTTAAACCTAAAATGGTTCTTTAACCATTTTTGTTCTTTCATGAAGTTGACATTTTTAGGAGTACTAGCAGATGATTTTGTAATCTGTCCCTCAATTTCAGTTTGTCTGATGTTTGCTTATTATATTTGGATCAAACGTACTTAAAATTTCTTTCGGCAAGAATATTGCAGATGTGAAGTGATCTTGGTACACCATTAACAGGAAGCATATGATGTCAGTTTGCCTCATTATTGGTGATATTCAATTTGATCCCTTAATTAAGTTTATGAAAGCCATGTTCTTCCCCTGTAAAGTTACTATTTTCCCTTTCCAATTCATCATTTGTGCAGATATACTTTTGGGTTTCTGTAATATCTTGTTCATTAAATTTTTCTATTCCTAGCATCTATCCACTGATGATTTTTATCTTAATCAACTATGACTATGTTGGTGAAGAATAGGATTTTCAAATCCCATCATTTTTGCTGTATTTATTAGTTCAAATTTCATGATGAGGAAAAGATCTCTCTCTCTTCTACCTCATTTATGTATGTGGGTATGTATATATGCATTTATTTTTATTATTGATTGAACTTTAATATCCTCTCAGGGATAGAGCATGAGGTCTTGTGATTGTGCAAAGTTTTGACATTGGAACTGGAAATATATTTGAGACTCTCCAAGCACTGGATCTTTAGCTTTAGGGAAACCAGAAGATCTGAATATTAGGGAAAATGGCCAAAAGATTTTCTTTACCCTAGGACTCCATGTGAATAAACTTTCTCTAACAGATAATAAGAAGTAAAAATATGCATGCTTATGCTAGTTACAGATTTAGGGATTGTTTTGTATAATCTGCATTGTACAAAAATACCCAAACCTCAAAAGTAACATATAATTGTTACTAGTCTAATGAAGTCCCTGGATTCCCTGGAATATGCCAGTAGACAACACACTTCCATAATTATGGCAGCAGAGTGTTCCTAAAAGAAAACAATAAAAATGTCAAAAATATTAACAGTAAACAAACAGAATGGAATCAGAAAATACAAATTAGGAGTATTAATAAGCCCCAAGACCCACTTATAGTAAATAAATATTTAAAGTATGTAAAGATAGAAAGAATGTAGATGATGAGCAAAACATTTTACACCATGAGAAGTACAGGCAATACGAAAAAGAGCTTAAAAAAATAAAAAACAGAGCCATTTGAAATAAAATGGCAAAGGACTGATTAGAAAACACATTATACACCTAGCAGACAACTGGAAGATGGATCAGAGGACATTAACATTAATGAGCACGGATTGAAAAATGATGTTAAAATGTGAAAGAGAGTTTAAGAGGCAAGGAAAAAAGAATTGGCAAAAGAGATCAGAGCTACAGGGAGAAGGAAAGGTTTTAAACATTCAGGTTAAACTAGAAATAGATGTATAACTTCGTCAAATAAGACAAATGTAGACTCAGGTAAGGAGGGGCTTTAATGGAAAGAATGATGGCAATGGGGAAAGGAATAAACAGGGAAGGGGGGATTATAGTAACAGAGAGGATGCTCTGATCATGCAGTCTACAAGCGGTTCTTTTCTCTGACAGGAAAGATTAAACAGACTACAAAGAACCAGGTGTGAGGGAGTAGGTGGCATGATCAGACAGTTGATCAGGGAAAGCCTTATGGCTAGCCAGTTCCCAAGATGGGGTACTGAGGAGGGGCTGTATACTGCATCAGGCTGAGCATGGGTCAGAATTCCCTGGGAGGAGAGAAGCAGCTTCATCAAAGTTTAGTCTAGTCAAAACTGGTCAGTAGACATAAACTGTTGAACTAATCATTTACGTTACAAAGAATGTAGTTTGGAGGATATGCGTTTGGCTTTATCATAGGCAAACAAGGGAAGAATCTTTGAGTCTTATCTAAATCATACTGAGAACATAAATGATAGTAGCATTTCTTTAATCATCACTATGTCCAGGATCATAGAACTCTGATAACATTCAACATTATAAATTTTTAAACCAGTATAAGGAAAAAAAAAAGGAAATGCAGGAATATCTAATAGCTTATGCTTAAGGGCAATGTGAGCAAGAAAGGCAAAACATAATGCAAAATTTCCTGTTCAATAAACTTTTATCTTGTGGCGGTTGTGCACTAGGTAACATTGAAAATCCACGAGTAGAATAGATAATGCCTATAACTTCAAAGGGCATCTCAACTAATGGGGGATTTTTTGAGTCCTATAGCATATATCCTATAATGCACACATAAATTAAAAACTTTTGTAGCTCAGAGGGAAAAATAATTTTCTTAGATGTAGGACACAGAAATACTTCCTGAATAAAGGTGTATTTGTGTTGCCTCACTCTAGTAAAGCTTTGTTCTTTTCAAATTGTTTTCACATATGTAATCTCACTTGAAATCCAAAATATCAAGACTTAATCATAACAGGCATGGTTTTCCTCATTTTACAATTAGAAAAATATGGCCGGTTAATGATAGAATTAATTCACCAGACTCCAGTTTGGTTGACTGCTAATATAGTACTTTTTTTTCTCCTTTCTGATATTATATTTCAAGGGCAGTCAAATCAGTTTCTCTTTAGAAACCTTGATTTTCACCCTGGTTTGTCCACTTTATTTCTCTTTTAGTACATTGTCAATTTGAGTTTTCCTTAATCTGAATTTTAATTTTATTTTGTTTTTCAGTCACTTGCATTTTATTTTCTTTCCAGATTTATTGAGGTATAATTGACAAATAAAGGCAGTATGTAGTTAAGGTGTGCAATGTGATGATGATTTGATATACCCATATATTGTGAACTGATTACCAGTATCAAGCCAGTGAACACATCCAACACTTCACATAGTTCTTTTTTTTTTTTTTACACATGTGTGGTGAGAACACTTAAGATCTACTTTCTTAACAAGTTTCAAATATAAAATGCAGTATTATTAACTATAGTCACCATGCTGTCCATTAGATCCCCAGAACTTGTCATCTTATAGCTGAAAGTTTGTACCCTTTGACCAATATCTTCCTATTCCCCCACACCCCACGAAGAACTCGAATGTGTGTATGCATATATAATATATGCATTCATTTGTGTACACACATATATACCTACAATGATATATTCAGAAATAATGCAAATAACCATGAAGGGCCTACAGTTGATACTGAGACACTTAATGTGCTGATTATTGTGCAGTTTTAATAGTTTATCAAAGTTATCTACTAATAAAGAGAAATATAAATGCAATGTTATTGATTTAAAACAAAACATTGCAGATTTTATAGAAAATTAGTCTTTTCCTTTTTTAAGGAATTCTTAAGTTTCATCTAATAATGAGATGATTTTCAGTGAGTTGTGAAATTTTTCAAGCTTGTGAGAACATCTCATCATTTACATGATTGCACCTTAAGGAAACAAATTTGATTAATAATATTCAAGGCTGGGCAGTGTCATTAGATTTAAAAAAAGTCATCACCTTTTAAAACAATCTTCTAGATTATTTGTGTTTATTAGAATATGCTCTATTCAAGAAAGTAAGTTAGACATAATTATGTATTGATAAAGATAGACAAGACAAAAAATGAAGTGTTCACTCAAAACATTGCATTTTTTTCTAGATAAACTATAAACTATTTCTAAATTCACTATATCTTCTCACTATAGCTACAGTAACTGTAGTAAAAGCCAGAAGAAAAGAGAAAAAATTATTTTTTGATAAAAATCTACAGTGTCACATACAAAAAGTTGAAACGATATGCATGATAACTTTAGTTGTCACTATGTGAAGGACTTGAAGGAGCTATAATTGAAACATCCTGAAAAAGAACTGATATTCTGATTTGCCAGTAGTTTGTGGTAGACACACTGGCTGGAAGAGACAGAATATCAGTCTTAAGGAATACACATAAAGGAGAGATCCTAAGTGATCCAAGAAAAGAGGCTGCTGAAGAGTGCCAAATACTTTATATGGAAAATTGAAAATGTTGGCAATTATTTTCCTACAGATGCCCCAGGATTCTACTACATAATGGGAAAATGAAACCCAAATGGGCAAATAACAATGTTTTCTCATATTACACAGTACTGTAATAATTTAAAAAGCCTGTTACCTAACCTTTAACCTAAGCATAGTATCATGTAAAAGATAAGTGCTAATTAAATTGGAAAAGAGTTAACAATACTGACTAAGCAATGCCTATTTTCTCTGCTTATTACTACACATGTCTAAAAGACATGGAATGTAAAACAAACCCACTGTCCAAACCTTATAATCTACTGAAATAGGAAGGAATAAATGCATTGGATGGTTAACAGCACTGCAGTTATTAAGATGATATATGTATAAAGACCTCTGTTGTTTTGCCAGATCCCCTGCAGTCTCTTTTAAAGTTGGGTTGTCTGTCCTCCATCTTTTGGGAGTCTGTTTCTACTGGCTGGCCTCTTCCATTTTTGGGAGATTGCCCTTGTGCTACTGAAGCTTCATGACTCAAAGAGAAGCCTAGAACCAAAAATGATGGGAGACACATCCCACCCCCATCTTGACTCTATTCCCCCAGAGTATCCAGGTGTCACTAAACAGTGAGTGACTGCTATAATATTATGGAAATTCATCTCATTTAACTATAGATGGGATATTTAGATGGGATATAGATGCTGTATATTTTCCATGCCAGAGGTCCCTTGGGGATCCAACTGAAAATGTGTGTTCATCTCAGATATCAATTTTGCTTGACTTCTTCCATTTTCATACAATTTTTTTTTGTCTCAGAAGCTGATCTAAGAAAGTAATTGTAAGAGGTATTATATGGTAGTAAATTATTAATTGAAAATAAGTAAAAAAAAAATACTGGTGCCTCAGAAGAAAGAGACATCATTAGGCGTGTAAGAATAGGCTAGTTTTCATAAGGGAGAGAAGTTTTTGTGCTTGAAAATGGGTAGGGTCAGGACAGGTGGAGGAAATGAGCTATTCTGGTACAGGAAATAATGTAAGAAAGTCTTCACAACAGAGTGCTTAAGGTTTTTGTTTTGTTTTGTTTTGTTGCTGTTGTTGCTGTTTTTTTTGTTTTGTTTTGTTTTGTTTTTGTTGCTGTTTTTCAGAGTAGAACGATTCTGCTAGAGTAAAAGTTGATAAGTGGTAATTTGCCTACAAATAGATTTTAGAGGTTCTTAAACCAGAAAAAATAATTTGAGTTACAAAGACCAGTACTATATAACCTAAAATGTGTTCTCTAGCATTGGAGGAATTATTTAACACTTAGAAATAAAGGCGTGTTTTAATTATAGCAGTATTTTAAGATTCCTTTGGCAGTGGTGTACTATATAATTTGAAGGACAGAGAGGTGAGAAGGAACAATTTGAATAATAATACCAATATACAAAGATAAAGTTACTAGTGGACCTAAACATAGAAGTTCCAGGTTGGAAGTGTGGGGGCATTCATGGGAATGGAAATGAAAGGTAGTTATAATAACCAATGCTCTAAAATGTTATTTAGAATCATACACAAAGTTCTATGATTAATTTGATGGGAGGTTGGGGGATGTGTGAACAGGTTTTAAAAATAGGAGTAAAAATGAATCCAATGAGACACTTTGATTCTTAGAGACTAAGTAATTAATAGCACCATCATGAGGAATAGGTATGCATAATGTCAGAGTTCTAACAAAAAGAACAAAGAATGAGGATTTAAGATTATGCATTTTAGTGCTAATTCTGTATCCAAACCCTCAATATAATCTTAAATAAATCATGAATTTTTTTAGACTTTAATATCCATCCTTAAATAATTCTGAAGGCCATCTTAGTAGTCAAATTGTCTTCTAATTTTTATATTATGGAGTATATGAATAATTTTCACCTAAAATTTTTTCTTTACAGAGGATGTTAGGGAATACATGTAGAATTATCTAGAATGTAGTTGCAAAACATATGGAAGTGATCCTGAGAAGAAGGTTGTATAGGATTTTAATAAAACCTGGAGACATTATTGGTTGCCACAACCAGGGAACTACTACTGGTATCTGGTGAGCAGAGATGCTGCTAAACATCCTATAAAGTACCTGACAGCCCTCACAACAAAGAATTTTCTGGTTCAAAATATCAATAGTGCTTGGGTTGAGGAACACTGGGCCAGATATCATCTTAGATTAGATGCATTAAAGTTACCTGTATAGACAGACCAAAGCAATGTGAGTTGACTCTGAAGAGTGGTGGTTTCAAATCTGCCTCATATTCTTTCCTGTATTACATAAGTTCTAATTATCTACTTAATCTTACTTGTATAGTTGTAAATCACACTATTCATAGCACACCAAATTATAATCTCCATGCATGCGCTACTCTGTACTCAGTGCTTAGCATAGTGTTTAAACGGTGTTGGACAAGGAAAATATAGTTGTGAAATAAATGAAGAAAAGAATACATAATTTTATTGTGATTAATATTGTAATTATTTTTATATTTAAATTCAATTAGTCAACATATAGTAGTACATTATTAGTTTCAGATGTAGTGTTCAGTGATTCATCAGTTGCGTATAACAGACTGCCACATTCAGAAGAATGAAACTAACCATTCTCTTACACCATACACAAGGATAAACTCAAAATGGATGAAAGACCTAAATTTGAGACAGGAATCCATCAAAATCCTAGAGGAGAACAAAGGCAGTAACCTCTTTGACCGCGGTTACAGCAACTTCTTGCAAGATACGTCTTTAAAGGCAAGGGAAACAAAAGCAAAAATGAACTGTTGGGACTTCATCAAGATAAAAAGCTTCTGCACAGCAAAGGAAACAGTCAACAAAACTAAAAGGCAACCTACAGAATGGGAGAATATATTTGCAAATGACATATCAGATAAAGGGCTGGTATCCAAGATCTATAAAGAACTTAAACTCAACACCCAAAAAACAAATAACCGAGTCAAGAAATAGGCAGAAGACATGAACAGACATTTCTCCAAAGAAGACATACAAATGGCCAACAAACACATGAAAAAAATGCTCCACATCACTTGTCATCAGGGAAATACAAATCAAAACCACAATGAGATTCCACCTCACACCAGTCAGAATGGCTAAAATTAACAAATCAGGAAACAACAAATGTTGGCAAGGATGTGGAGAAAGGGGAACCCTCCTACACTGTTGGTGGGAATGCACGCTGGTGCAGCCACTCTGGAAAACAGTATGGAGGTTCCTCAAGAAGTTAAAAATAGAGCTACCCTACGACCCAGCAATTGCACTACTGGGTATTTACTCCAAAGATACAGATGTAATGAAACAAAGAGGCATCTGCACCCCAATGTTCATAGCAGCAATGTCCACAAGAGTCAAACTATGGAAGGAGCTGAGATGTCCTTCAACAGATGAATGGATAAAGAAGATGTTGTTTATATATACAATGGAATATTACTCAGCCACCAGAAAGGATGAATATGTACAATTTACATCAGTGTGGATGGAACTGGAGGGTATTATGCTAAGTTAAGTAAGTCAATCAGAGAAAGATAAATATCATATGGTTTCACTCATATGTGAAATTTAAGAAATAGCACAGAGGATCATAGGGGAAGGGAGGGAAAACTGAATGGGAAGAAATCAGAGAGGGTGACAAACCATGAGAGACTCTTGACTGGGAAACAAACTGAGGGTTGCAGAAGGGGAGGTGGGTGGAGAGGGGGTCACTGGATGATGGACATTAAGGAGGGCACGTGATGTAGTTATTTTTTAACTTACTTCCAAGATGGTGTACAGAAATAGATATTAATTATATATTCCAAAATTAGATATTGATATGCTAATTAATTGCACATATTGGATATCCTCCATATACATTTTTTTAATGAATACTTATTGTGTGGGACAGGTGGAGTAGGAGGCTTAAGGAATTTTATTTTCATATGAAGACATTTAAAGGCTAAAAAAAGAAATAGCTGATTTAATATTAACTGGTCATTAGGTCTTACTCCCAGTTTTGTTGATATGACAGCATCTTTATTTGTATACTATGAACTTTTGTAGACATATTGATGGTAAAGGTGAAAATTAACTCATATAGCCTATATCTATTTGATGCTACCACTAAAATATTTAGTAAGTATCTCAATCTTAGCATGCTTAAAACAGAACCCACGTTCTTATACATCTTGGGACATGGCATCACCAAAGCTCTCTGGAGCTTAAGCTCAAACCTAAATGTTATTTCGCCCTTTCCTTCCACCTACAATCCAAAGACACAATACATTTTTTGTAAAATCTCCAAATACAGAATAAATCTGTTTGCTTCTCTCCATCACTGTTGTTAACCTCTACATTAAGATACTGCTACCTACACTGTGCATTACTACAGAAGCATCTAAACTGGCCTCCCTGATTTCACACTTAGTTCCAGCTCCCCATTCTCCATACAGCAGCCTAAACAATTTAGAAAAATCACAATTTAATTTATGGCATTTCTGCTTAATGATCTACAACTCTTTTGCTTTATTTAGTGCAAACTCATTAGTGCAGCACAATGGATTTTCTGGCTGCCTTTCTGGGATCATTTTTGATCTTTTCCATGGAAGATTCCTACAGTTCTGGAGAAAGTGACTCTACCAGGGCAGGATCATGAAACTAAAAAGCAAAAAGCAAAAGGTCCTGCCAGTACATGTTACATCCATGAGCAAAAGGATTAATAAGGAGAAGTTTTACTATTTAAGTCTATCTAATCAAAGTGAATTTATGACCAAAAGTATTCTAAAGAAGTAGGCATTAAACATTGTGATCTCAGGATTCCTTTGCAATCTTAAAAAGTGTTGGACACATGTTGCCTGGGTGGTTCAGTCTTGTAAGCATGCGACTCTTGGTTTAGGCTCAGGTCAAGATCTCAGGGTCACGAAATCAGCCCCACCTCAGGCTCTGGGCTCAGTACTCACCGCAGACTCTGCTGGAGATTCTCTCCCTTTCCCTCTCCTTCTCCTTCTTTGCCCCTCTCCCCACTCACATGCACACTCTCTCTCTCTAAAATAAATAAATAATATCTTTTAAAAAAAAGTGTTGGGCACTCCACAAAGCTTTTGCTTATGGGACTAACTATTAATATGTTAATTATTTTTAAGTAGCATTAGTAAACTAGTGACTTAACATGAATAATTTATAAAACTAACCATTTTCTAAAACAATATACTGAGTGAAAGAATGGCATTGTTTTACATTTTTGCAAATCTCTATAACGTGGCTCAATGTTAGACAAATTCTCATATCTGCTTCTGTATTCAATCTGCTGCAATATGTTTTTTAACTTAATGGAGAAAATCTGAGCTTAGCAAAATGTGCAATTAGTAAAAGAATGAATATGTCAGTAGCCTTTCCTATAATTGTGTATAGTCTGTTGATACTACACTAAAACTCAACCAGTGGTTATTTCTTAAAGGTTAATTGCAGTGTAGAATCTAAAAGCATATCAATAAATTTTTCATTATCTATTCTTTATTTAAAAATCCAATGGTGGGGCACCTGGGTGGCTCAGTTGGTTAAGCATCTGCCTTTGGTTCAGGTTATGATCCCAGGGTTTTGGGATCGAGTCCCACATCGGGTTCCTTGCTCAGCAGGGAACCTGCTTCTCCCTCTGCCTGCTGCTCCCCCTACTTGTGCTCTCTCTCTCTCTCTCTGATACATAAATAAATGAATAAATAAATAATAAATAAATAAAATCTTTTAAAAGTAAATAAATAAAAATAAAAATCCGATGGTCTATATAGCACCTGGATTAGAGCTGTTAATCATACAAGATTTTGTAATATCATGCATTGATCATATAAGAAATAGTGGTTTACTGGTTTTTGGTGATCTTCCAAATGTTATTGAATTTTATTACAATGTCAAAAATTGCATATGTTAATATTATCATAGATTTTAGAATTGGCTCTGTGTTTGTGGACGTTTGACTCTATTTTGGCAGATACGAATTTTCTAAAATTTACTTGAAAGTGTAGGTTTTATCATTGGGCACAAATACTGCTAATTACCTTAAATAGATTTTTCACTTAGGTTCATATTCTGGATAACCATAGTTTTCCTGCCAGTCATTCTTTCAATTAAAAATCATGTTCCATGATAAAAGAGGAAGTTCAATTAAAAAATTTAAAAATCCCTCAAGTGCTTTTCCTTGAGACAGTCATCAACTTTGGTTTGGAACAGAGGAGTTTTAAGAATATTTTCCTTATTTAAACAATCAGAATATTTTTAAAAGTTATGTAGCCAATGGTTGAGATTTAAGAAAATTAGTAATTTTTTACTTCTTCATGGATATTCTTAATGGAAACTAACACTTTATGTTACCACAATTGCATGGCACTGAAGAACACAAGGACTATTTATAGTTTGACTTTACTGCCTTGATTTTTACAAAAACACCAGCAGATTTACCCATTATTGTTTTTGTATCATTAGTGCAAATGTCAAAATAGTAAAAAGGGAAATTGATGTCTTTGCGTTATTTTAAAAATCTTTTTGACTTTGCACATTCCCTTAAATGTCTTGGGGACTCCCAGGGCCTGGGAAAAACTGTCCTAACCATTCCCATAGACTATATACCACTATATACCATTGCGTATTAGCCACTTATTGCCTACCTTCTCTCCTTTATTGATTGCAAAACAGAGTGATTCTCACTCTGTTCTTCTAATACTTAACCGTTGCACACATTGTTCCAGCTTTCTAATACTCTACTGACTTTTTGTATTATTTTCTACTCATAAATTAATTCTCAAGCCAAATGGTACATCTTCAGAAAGATCTCCCTTGATGGCTACACCTTCTATTCCTCTTCATGTTTACAAAGCACTTTTCTATGACTTTACTCTCTTTTTATCCCAACATTTGGAATAAGATTTGACACATAGTGGGTACACATTTAGCACTTATTGAATAAGGTAACAAATTTGTATTAAGAACCATTTATTTGACTAGCTGCTGTATTTTAATAAATATATAATTTTTATACAATTTAACTAGTAACATTTATTTTGGCAACCAAAAAAAAAAAAAAAAACCAACCAAAAAACAGCATCCCTCTCACTCTCTATTTACCCCTTCCAAGAATGATTTCGATTTGTTCTCTTAAATCCCATCTTTATCCTAAAAACATTATAGTTTCCAACTGACCAGAAGTAATACTTTCTTATAATTAGAAAAAACATTTTTTTACTGCTACTTCTGTTGTTCAATAGATGGGGGGAAGGAAACGTTTAAATGTACTTGACACTTGCCACAAAATTTTGAGGTAGAGGGTGATGAATTTTGGGCATGGAAAAATTAGAAATTATGCCCTCCTATACAAAATATTGTAATAAAATAAACATTTTTCTTAGCTGTTAAAATAATTCGCTTCTTCCAGCATGTAAGAGAAACAATCTTACTCTAGTAGTGGTGGGTATAAGATAAGATTCGCTTCAATGTTACTATTAAGTTGATTTTTTTTTCCTCCATTTCATTTACTTTGGTAGTTAACTGAAGGGTAGATGAATGGATCAAGTAACACAAAAAAGAACTGAAAACATAAGTTCTAACAGTATTAGAAAATGGTTTTTGATTGTCACAAACTGCTAGGGGAAAAAAGACCATAGTCTGACACAAATTACATCCTACACACCAATTTGCATTCATTATAATGGCATATAGGTCCTAGGCTCTATTAGATCTGAATAAGAGGAGTGATATCTCACCACTCAGTATTGATGGCAATTGTCCTATTCCAATGAGACTGTTAGTACAGCCATTGTTATATTTACTAGATAAGGCAAGACAAAGCAAATCAACATCTGCGGTCTTACCTCAGTCACGTGCGGCTTGTTAGAGAAGAAATAATGCTGCTAGTACGCTACAATTCCTATCTCTGATGCAAAAGGCACAATGATTTTTTTTTTGCTATACAAAAATAGTTGCTGTTAGTCTTGTCATACAAAACCATTTAACATAGCTGATTTGGTATTATGTCACTAAAATTTCAAATAGAATAACTGTATTCTCATGCCAGCATCAGACTGCATTGTGAATTTCTTTTCTAGCTTTTATTGTTTTGCTCTCATGAAAGAAGGGCTGGAAGAAGAGGAAATATGTATGTACACACGCACAATCCAAATACTTCTAAATAATTCAGGAAGCTAAAAATCTTGTGTTTGCTAGCAAACAAGCAATGCTAACACTTACATACTCTATTTTCTCTGCTTCACTTCATCAGATAAAACCAAACCGGACACTGTGAGTTATATTTTATGTGCATTGCATAGGGAATTAGCCCTGCAGTTTCCAGGGACAACAGCAAAAATTGTGTGCTCGATTTCTTTTGTGTGATGCAAAGTGACTCTTAAATATTTCCAAGTAAGCTGGTTTAGGGAAACTGAAATATTCCTTAAGAGGTTAAAAGGGGGTAAGACATTGTTTTAGGTCACTTCATAATAATCTTCTGTTAGGACCTTTGTTTTACAGAATGATTCTTTTTTTCTATTTGTAGTTTCAAGCTCAAAATAATTATTGCAAATACATAGTTATATGCCCAAAGAGAACAAATAATTTTCCCTTTATGATGTTTAAGCAATTACAAAGAGTTAAGTGCTGACAGTGTGCAAGCTTTTTTTTCTTTGTAATTTGAGGTATAGAAGACATTTGTATTTGCTTTTTATAAGCATTGTGATTTTTCCTTTTTTTAAAAAAAAATTAAGTCCAAAATTGCCTATTTTGAAGGAAATAAAAGTAGCTAACATAAATTGATTGCCTGTAAGGCAGTAGGAAATTTTATAATGGTGAGGTGTTGTATGAAATAGGCATATTTCCTTCATTTCACAGTTGAAGAATTAAGTTTAAAAGGGTAAATGATTTGCCTGTTTTTGGCCATGGTAGGGCTGGGTCTGCTCTGACCTCACAGTACCTGCTCATGAAAGCCTTACCCAGTCTTTTCTCTCTTTGGAATTCAATTAGTGCTTCATAAATGCTCTCTCTCTTCATTACCAAAGTAATCCTGAAGTAAAGAATGAAAGGACAATGAAGATAATTATAAATTACAAAAGAATAGTCATAATAAGAAATCTAACATAATGGGTAAGTTTAGCAATAAGGATTAAGAATTTAAAAACAAAACAAAACAATGACCTCTGGTATAGTATGTATTACAATTTAAAAACCACAGTGTAGCTATTACAGGGGAGAGAAGGAAAGAGAGAGAAAGAATTGTATATACAATATATTTACATAGTACATATAAGTGTATAATACATATATAAGATCACAGGTTAGACTTCCAAAGACTACTGGAGAATGTTTGCTCCTTTTGTTTAGTTGTGTAGACTTTACAAATTGTGTGATTTGGTAGCCTTGCAGGTTTAGATATTGTTAGGCTTTCTTTATTTGACAACATATATTTCTCTGTAGCAACTGCTGCTTTACTTGTTACAATTTTGCAACTCTCTTTGCCCTAATATATATATATATATATATGTATATTTCATTCTAAAAATTCTTTTTGAAATGAGGCAGATAAAAACAACATGACTTTTAAAAATATTTTTTTCCAGATGTATTCACATTTAGAGAGCAATCCTTCGTAATCTGAGTATCACATACTTAGTTCCACTTTGCATACAATGTTAATGGTCCCAAATAACTTTATGATGTCAGGTTGTAGCATTACCAATCAGACCTAGTGTTGATTATGACTTCTTTCATTTTTACCAGAATTTCTGAGCTTAATCTTTGCTTTGATCTCAAATCAACAGCAGACAACAAGAATAGATATATAGCTATGGCTGGTATTAAGGGCTATCTAAGGATGAAGGGGACAAATGTACAAGTCAGTATTTGCTTAGAATCCACTTTGTTTAAGAACTGCATCATTTATGACTGTCCTAATAACCAGGTAATATAGAAACTTCTTCAGTGCTAAAAAAATACATTTTTTAATATGGACACTAATTCCTGTAGAAATATACATTGACTAATGAGAATCTAGAACTTAGGTTTGGTACAATTAAATTAATAATGAATTTATATAAATGATAAATAAAATAAAAACTCTTGAATTTTACCTAAATAATCAAACCACTGTGAAAGTATTTGAAAAGGCATAAAAATTAGGAAATGTGTTGCTCTACGATGATCTTTCAGAACTGTTCTAAATAAAATTAAGTAACTGATATTAAATAGCTGTAAACTAAATTGTTGGATTTTAGAAAAATGGGGCAAGTGTTTCCTCAGAATGTATATTAAGTATATTGTGTTTCAAAATAAAATATTGGTATTTTTCAGTAATACTTTGTATCTCCTACTGAGACTGTAACTTTTATTTAAATTATATTTAACTATGATAATTAGTTTAATAATAGTATCTAAAATACCTACAAATTCTCCTGCACTGTTGATGGGAATGCTAACTGGTGAAGCCACTCTAGAAAACATTATGGCGTTTCCTCAAAAAGTTAAAAAAAAAAAAAACCCTACCCTATTATCCCTCAATTGTACTACTAAGTATTTACCCAAAGAATACAGAAATACTAATTCAAAGGGATACATGTACCCTGATGTTTATAGCAGCATTATCTACAATAGCCAAATGATGGAAACAGTCCAAGTGTCCATTGGCTGATGAATGGATAAAGAAGTGGAATGAAATATTACTCAGCCATAAGGAAGAACATAATCTTGCCATTTGCAATGACAAGGCTAGAGCTAGAGAGTATTATGCTAAACAAAATAAGTCAGTAAGAGAAAGAGAAATACCATATGATTTCACTAATATGCAGAATTTAAGAAACAAAACAAATGAGCATAGGGGGAAAAAAGAGTGTGAGAGGCAAACCAAGAAACAGACTTAACTATAGAGAACAAACTGATGGTTACCAGAGGGGAGGTGGGTGGAGGGATGTGTGAAATAGGTGATGGGGATTAAGTAGGGCACTTTTTGTGATAAGTGTCAGGTGTTGTATGGAAGTGTTGTACACCTGAAACTAAGATTACACTGTATGTTAATGAACTGGAATTTAAATAAAAACTTTTAAAAAATACCTACAAATTCCATGAATATTAACAGAAATAAATGGATAGTTTCTGAATGATCTACATTATACATAAGCAAAAATATATACTATTAACTTACATTAGAAAAAATGGATACAATAATTCCAGAATATTGGACTATTTGTTAATTTAACAAAGATATATCTACAATCTAGTATACACAAAGGTACTGGACTTTGTCTGTTGTTACTTAAGTTCTTCCCTTTTAAGCTCTGATATGGGGGCCAAAATGAAAACAGACATAAAGTAAAATGAAATATATTATTGAAATAAATGCATTTTGTCTTTCTCCTAGAGTTTCAAATGTATTCATATTTATGTTGCTACCATACACAAAGTGTAATTTCAAACTATTTTTACCTAATTAGGGTGAACAAAGATATAATCATTTAAAGATGTTTTATTTTGATATTTATTAAATTATTATGTTTAACTCTTCACGAAACTCAATTTAAAAAATTAATAAATTAGTTCACTGAAGTAGAACACCCACTCAGTAGGCAAAAAAAAAAAAAAAACAAAAAAAAAAACCCAAACCCAAAAAACACATGCAGAATAAAACAACAGCAACAACAGCAAAAAAAACCCATATACCAGGAATATGAGTTAGAAAATATGAAAAAAAGCCCTTCAACAATAATGACAAAAATAAATTTTCTGAAAATCAGTATAACAATAGATACATGAGACCTATATTAAGGAAATAAAAATAAATATTTTTGTGGAATACAAAATAAGTCTTGCACAAAATAGTAAAACAGAACATGTTCCTCTTGCAGCAGAACTGCAGCAAGCAGGAAATCATCCCCAGATAAAAATCACTCAAGCAAAGCAGAGAGACATTTATTCAAATTGCAGGAAGAATGATTATAAAGTATCCATTTTCCTGAACAGTATGATATACAATAGGAATAACCTAGTCTTTGTCCTTAGGAATTGTCAATTGCAAATTAAATGTATTTTTAAAAATATCTTTAAAGCTCTCCTTTTTTTTCTCATCAGAAAACATATTAGAATTATAAGACATATTCTTACTGAGGATGTTTTGATGTGAACCATTCATCATTTATGATGATATCACAACTTGAAGTTTTATTTGAAAACTCAGGAGAAATATCTTTTGGAAAGAAAAAAGTCTGTCAGGCTTGGAAGTATGAACTTACATTAACTGACAATTCCTACTGCAAACACAAACTTCTGTAATGTACAGTAATTGGTCTGCATTAGATTTCTCTTTCGTTATAATATTAAACTATTATTTAAATACAAATGTAGAAATAGAGATGTAAATATATAATTATCCTCGATAGTTGCCCAACTACTTTCATTCTAATGGTGTTGAATTATAAGTATTATTTCACTTTATTTAAGAGATGCATGTCCATGGGGGTGAGGCTGTGGGCAATGAATGATATGGCTCCATGTGATGAGATGTGTTAACTGTGCCAGCTACTGCTTCAAAGAGCCTGGAGAGACCAGTGGTGCTCTCAGGTTCTGTGAGTTTCCCATTGATAGAACATTCCCCCTACAATTGAAAGGTGGAGCAATATCTTGGAAAAGTCTACCAAAGAGAGTAAGGAAAGGAATTTAATTGACCAGCTCCCTCCAACCTCCTATTTTTTGTTAGTTAAGGTTGATCCTGCCTTTCTGTGCTCTTCATCTGGCCCTGACAGGCCACTTAGGAGGTTAACGATCCCATGTGCCCGAGTGCGGTGTTTCATCTAATATGGAAGGGCATGCTGTGGGGGGTGCTAACCTTGTTAGAGAAAGTAGAAGGCAATCTCAGCACATGTGAGAAGGCATACCATGTTTATGTTTAATATAACATTTGTCTCAATATTGTAAATAAAATCATTAAATAGATACCATTTCTGTGATCAATATTTTTCCAAATATAAACTTGAAATTTTGCAGAATCATTTTCAATTGCTAAAAACAAAGTAATACAATCTCCCTCTAGTGAAATATTCTTTCCGTTTTTATCAAAATAATGACCAGTTTAATCATATTAAATATAAATCAATAGCATTTTATGTTTGTCCTCAGTTGTATAAAATCCGATTGAAAAATATTTAATAATATGAACATGAATAAAAGCCAGATTTTAAAGTTTATTAGGAAATTGTGCTTTCAGGTAAAATTTTATGAACATTTTTATCTCACTCTTCTTTTTGTCTTTGTCCATCTGTCTGTCTCTGTACGTTTTTCTCTCTTTCTAGGTCCTCTGTCTCATGTGTGTTTGTATGTCTCTCTATATATTGACTTTGAATTTAACAGATTTAAAAAAAATTCTCATGGTTCCATCTATAATCTCTTTCAAATATCTAAAATACTAAAGTACTCATATCACTAAATTGAAAAAAGGTCTATGACTTTCTGTTGATTTTTATAACTTTAATAGAAAAAAACATTGTCCTGGGAAATGGGATAATCAATGCTTGTCCCCACCTTTCTCTTTAATTCAATGTCTCATTTTGAATAGATATCTTAACTTCTAGAAAAAATGGCTCAAGATAAAATAAGTACATTTATTTTTCTTCAAGATCCAAGATTGTATTCAGCTGTATTTTGCTCTTGATGCAAACTGCAGGATCTATTTCCAGTTCAGGTCTGAGATCCTAAATGAAATTTAGAAAAGGTCAGATATAAACTTCTCAGATGCCAAGTTTATTCTACTGATTGATCCTAATAAGAATCAATTTCACTTTACATAGTGATGAAAAGTATAAAACCTCAAAAATATATAATAATTTATTGGCTAAGTGCTGTGGATACATAATTTCACCAAAAAACTACAGTTCTTTATCCTTTTTCTTCTTATAAAATATATTTCATTCAAATGAGCATTAGTGGTATATAGAATCTAGTGAATATTTGTCTTTACATCTATAGGATATATGGTGGGAGAATTACTAGTATGAGTGGATTTATCTCTGCTTCTGAGATGCTTTGGTCCAAAGTTCTCCAAACTTTTGGTCATGGATCTCTCCCTCAAAAAAAAAAAAAAAAAAAAGGAAGAAGAAGAAACAGCAGCTCCAACTTTATATATGTAGTTACACATTTATTTATACAGTGCTTATTAATATATCAAGTAAATGATAAACCATAAAAACCATACATCTTTATATAAATAATTAGAATTAGAAATTATACTCATTTCCCATATTTCATTAGACCATTTCTCACAAAACCTCGAATGCACATACTCCTGTTTAGACATTAGTGCTCCAGAGTGGTTATAAATCCCATATATTATACGTTCGTTCATCAAATCAGTAAATATTTCCTGAGAACCTATGGCAAAGGCATAATGATGAACAGCAATTACCCATATATTCTAATACCCTTGCAAGAATATGATTGGGGGGCACCTGGGTGGTAAGTCGGTTAGGCATCCAACTCTTGATTTCAGTTCGGCTCATGATCTCAGGGTCATGAAATCAAGCCCCACACTGGGCGACTCACTCAGCAGGGAGTCTGCTTGAGAATTCTCTCCCTCTGCCCCTCCCCCTGCTCTTGCATGAGCTCCCTCTCTCTCTGTCTCTAAAATAAATAAATAAATCTTAAAAGGGAAAGAATATGATTCTCATCATATTCTCTGTTGTTACATGGTGTGAGCAAGAAAGAATACCTCTGACACTTAAGTAATCTATTCTGTCGTATCTTGGTAGTTCCCCACTCAATTTTGAAAATAAATGCAACAGCAACAAACTGAGAAGGCCATGGTGACCAGAGGTCCAGATGTCACAGGAGCAGATATCTTGGTCACCCCACCAGACTTAGGTGCAAGAACAATATTAAAATCAACATTTTAACAGATGAAAAATGAAAGTTGAGTAACTTACCTCAAATTACATTGGAATAAGTAGAAGTCATGAGAGATATACCCAAATAGTTGTATCCTAGAATATTTGTTCTTAACCACTATCCGGCCTCCAGAGGATGCTTTGACATCCACCTGTGATACATAGTACATGTGACTAACCTGTTATCTCATTGCCTGGAGCTTTTGCCCAATGTGAGTTCTACATTTGGAACAATAACCCTTTATGGCAATTCTACTTTGAAAAACACAGCCAAAATGAACAAACAAATAATAAAACAACTGCCTTAAATATTCTAAAAGCTAGACAATTCCTAACAGTAAAGGTCTTCCTGGATATGCAATCATGGGCTTTTCACTGACTAACCTATTTGACAACCAACTGAACTTCTATCATGGCCCAGGGGCTGTTAGCAATCTAATTTTCACTCTGAAAGGAAAACAGATTCCACCAAACAAAGACAATAGGAAATGAACCATAATGATCCTGCCTATATGAGAATTTCCCTATGATTAGTATGCACATATTTTAGAAAAATATCACTAGATGGAATAGGTTTTCTGAACAATAGAAACATATTATTTTTCTCTAGGAGCAAATTGTATCCATGAGGGTTATATTTCTATAATAAGAATAGGGTACATAAAGACTGGAACATCAGTTTATCGGAGTGTTATTTATACCAAGGTTTCCAGAGTGCCTGGAGGCCCAGTTTTGCTATGTATCAAACTTGAGAAGATAATCTAATGCACTTTGGGTAGAAAGCTTTACTGAAAGGGCAGATGGTCAGAATTCTCAGAAGGCATAGACCCGGGCATGCAGGGCACACTCTTGCAAGCAATAAAGACTCATTGCCAATGAAACCAGATGTCCCAGCATCTGTGTGTGCTTCCACTGAATGACAAAGATGAGGAAATGACAGTGTTGAACTCTCAGATTCCGTGGTTCTGCAGCAAACAATGCTAGAACTATGACTTAGGCCTTTTCCTTTTGGATCCTGCTTTTTAATGCCTATTACCAGAGGTCTCAGGGAAGACAGGGATATTCAGGAAATTCTTTAAAATCCCCTGTGACCCAAATTTATAAGACTTTTCTACAGTAGGAGTGGTGATCTAAAGCCTGGAATAGAGTATTCTATCCTTTTTGTACCTATCTATCACAGACATACTCAATCCAGTGCATTATTGTTCTAATCTTCTGGTTCACCAGGCCTGGGGAAACCCAGGGGCTCTACAGAGGAACCCTTGATAAGCCCTTGGTGCTCAGAAGCATAGCAGAATACCAGGGAAACTCGGAAACGCTGTCTTTAACCAGCCTCCAACATTGTTCTTGCCCAATGCCCAGGCTATCTCAAAATAAGCAAAGTCATTGGAGATCATGGGGTTTCCCACATGAAATCAATGATCAAGATGAGTCATTCTTGACAGTCCAGGAATTCATACCATAGCCATCTGGTATCATTCACAGAATAGGATATGGCCTTTGGAATGGAGTTCAGAAGCTGGAATCTGGGGCTTAGAATTTCAAGTTGGAACAAAGTGATGATTAGAACTCCAAAGAATGGCAAAAGGAATAAGGTCATTAATTTAGAATCAGACTAGCAAAAAGATTATTTTGTGCTAAAACCTAGTGAAATTAATAGAACTTCTAAATAACTACCCCACTAAGACCAGAATCTAGTATGTCCTAGTAAACCAAGATATGACTAAATTTGTTTTTTGGCACCATCTTACAAGAAATAGAATGTAGAGATTAGGCAAAAACAAGCCAAAACAAAAGTAATGGGACCTCGCAAATTGCTAACCCCTTTTGTACTTTCTCCTCAGTACTCATTTGAGGAGTCCCATCTTTTCATTGCTTTTATGTCCTTACAACCCATGTACCCAGTCCTACAGATTCTAAATGAAGTCCTTGAGGTAAGTTACAAAAAATATCTGATCTAGCAAAATTCATAGGGTCAGACAGTGGCTTTCAACAGTCATTATTCTGGGTAGTGACTTTGGCCCTGGACTGCAGGGCAGATGAGGATGTTAGAGAAGAGCCACAGTGATGGCAAAAAGCTAAAACCCCAGATTCTTGAGAAAAAAAGGGAAAGCCCCACTTCACTCAGACTGCCCAACTGTGGCATAATTTATCGCTGCAATAATTATTGTGTTAATTTTTATTTGGGTTGTGTTGGAAAGGCCTGTTTTGACATTGACATAGTAGTTAACATACATGCATTGAGCCCAAGTTTTTCAGTAGTAGATAGTAAGACAACAAAGTAGTGTGAGGTATAATTAGTGTGCATGTTTTATACTTCCTCTGCATTTGTTTCATGTTTGCTTTATCTTCTCTGCAACAGGCTAAAATGTCATTGAATTAGTATGACATATTCAATTTTGCGTCCTTCAAATGCTAGGACAATATTTTTGTCTATGTTCTATGTATTTGTGTGGATAAATGCATGAATAGATGTATAGCTGATTAGAAGATGGATGATGGATGGATGGATGGATAGATAGATAGATAGATAGATAGATAGATAGATAGATGATAGATAGATAGATAGATACATAGATGATAGATACCACAAGTAAAAATAATAACTTGTGTCACAGGAAAAAAACTTAATTAAAACAAGATGACTAATACAGACTCTGCCTAAGAACCGTATGTTAAAGAACTTGGCCAAGATAACAGCTGCATTATTTTCTCAAGAGTTTTTTACAATTACCAGGATTACACTAATATCCTATTAAGACCAGTGTTTCATTCTCTTAAGCCACCTGGAATGATATTAAAAATTAGATCTATGGATTAGTGGTCTTTTCCTTGAATGTTAGTTTAAAATGTTAACAAGGAAAATAAAATAAAATGCTAATAAAGAAGATTTTTTTAAATAAAAAGCCAACTTAAGTGTTAGTATAAGCTGTATTACTTTGATTTTCTTAACCATTCTAAGTCTTGATTCTTCACCTGCAAACAGGGGTAATAATGCACTTTGCTTTGTAGGATTTCTGTGAGAAGTAAATAATAGACTTAAAGACCTGAGCAGAGAGCCTGATATATGTAAAGTTTCAAAATAAAACCTGTTTTTATTATAAGCACAGTTGCATAACATGCTACTGTCCTAAACAGGGAATAAAACTATTATAAGATATGAGTTATGTGACTTTTGAGAGCTCAGAATGATCCTTCTTTATGTTAAAGTACTAATATCCTGGTTATTGCTCTTAGCTCTAAATGAGATATGCTATTTCCCTGTGACGATTGCAGATGTTCAGCTAAAGGCCTTGAATTATCTACAAGGCCAGCATATTAGTATACCTGGTCTTTTGGGAAATAGAGTGAGTTTCTACTGATAATGTAAAGAATGCCTCTGTGGCTAAATCTGTTTAGTACAAGAGTGTATACACATATGTACATAAGCATACATGTATGTTTCTACTTACTAAATGTGTGTATCTATTTTTATATTGAGTATTTAAACCACAAGGAACATTATATACTTTATATAATTATATTATAGCTTTATATGTTTCCTTATGATTTAAATAGGCAATAAAAGAATAAAAATTATTTACCCCTACTTCCTCTTCTTAAAATAAGACCATGTTAAAAGAGAAAATTTCAATTAAATGTATTTAATATTGTGCATTTAAGTATTGGACAACACCTAGATATCTGATTATTTCCATTCCATATTTTTTTATATTCTATGTACCTTCTTATTTTTCCTCTAGAGAAATTTGCATTATAAAGTGAAGGAAAATCAAATATGTCACTTTTAACTGAATAATGAAGGAGAGATATAGCATACAGAAATTTGTTTTTGTCATTAAATGATTTGTACAATAATATTCTGCTTGTTTTTTTGTAATTGGCAATCAGGATCATATACTTTTTCTTCACACATGACCAAAACGCAGGAATTTATTCATCCTTCCAGTCTAAACACAGATCTTTATAAACAATAAAATAAATTTTAGTACTACAAGTTATACTATAACATTTAACAGTTCTTATTTTTTTTTAAGATTTTATTTATTTGAGAGAGAGAGAGCATGAGAGAGAATGACCAGGGGTGGTGAGGGAGAAGCAGACTCCCCACTGAGTGGGGAGCCTGAAGTGGGACTCAATCCCGGGACCCCAAGACCATGACCTGACCTGAAGGCAGACGCCCAACTGACTGAGCCAGTATTTGACACTTTTTAAAGATAACACAAAGATTTTCTGGATGTTCTAGGCTTTTACACATGGCTTGTTTAAGGCATTAGTCAAAATGACCAATGTATATTTAGATCATGCTCAAAAAACCTTCTGCTCTAGGACACAGAATATACCATTCTTTCTTTTTTTTTTAAGATTTTATTTAATTTTTTGACAGAGAGATAGCCTGAGAAGATATTAATAATATCTCAATTGATCTCTATATTCTTGTAAGACTTTACTGATCCTCTTAGCTTCATCATAAGGTAATAGAATATAGACTAAACAAATAAAGACACTGTAGATCAGAGAGATGAAATAACCTAAGTTTACACAGGAGCCACAGGCAGTCTAAAGATATGAACTTATTTGGGTCCACAATCCCAGAACTCTGTTCATTATAGCAAATGCTATGTGTTTATTGGTGATAAACTGACTGGATTGTGGAGGACTGTACTGATAGCCAAAATTAATGTATAGTATCTTATAATGTAATTTATTTGCTAAATATTGTACTCATATAAAGAAAAACCATCTTGCTAAGAATATGACAATTGTGCTAATCGTGAGAAATCCTACCATTTCAACCAGATGTCTTCTGTAAACAAATTTAAAAAAATGACCTTAAGTTGGCTAAGAGATTTAGATTAAGAGAAAAAACATTTTAAACATAAAAGAGATTCTAAAATGTTTCATCAAACAAGGCTAGGGGAATAAAAAAAGGAGTATCATTTGAGTCTTCTTACACTAGAGACAAGGACTCCAGAGAAACTTCATTCTGTTTTTTAAAATCTTTCATGTTGCCCTTGGGTATACAAATAATTTTGTGTAAAAGGAATTTGTTTGTACTGCATAGAAAGAAATGTGTGGGGTAAGAAAATTACATTTTCCTTTGCATATAAATTTGGTAATGGTATCACTTGCCAGACAGAAGAAAATGAAGCTACAGGTGTTTGCCCAAAAGTCTGATCTTTGGACCTAAGCAATGAAATCATACTTAGAAGAACACAAGAATATAGTGAAACCAAACTAGAGCAGCCTTCCTCAAAAAGCAGAGTGGTAACTCAGAAAGTAAGCATAGACCGTTAGCAGCTCAAATTTGGAGCGAAGCATGATGGGGAAGCCCTGAGACCTATGCTCAATATTCACATAAACCATATTTGCAAGCAGCTATTTTGGCTGTTCAAGTACAGTCACAAGTGTATCAGACAGGATTCTTTATATGGTCACTTAACTTTTTTTTTTTTTTTTTAAATTGGGGGGGGGTGGGGTCTGAAGTTCCATGGAAAGGCAGCCACAGCCTGAATACCTGAAAAGTCACTGAAGCCAGAACATAAAGTAGATTGGGAAGACTACTGTCCATTACAATGACTTAGTCAGAAAGCCAAGAGTGACTTCATTCTGCACACAGGCTCTTTTCTATTCTGCAGGCTGCTGGATCATTAAATATTGTTTCAAAAGTTTAACAAACAACATGCAAAAAAAGCAAAATTGCCATTGTCCTCTATATCGAATATAAAGGAATGAAGCAAAACTATTTTATAAAAACTTAAATATCAATGTTAATCGTCATTTATTTAAAAATGTTAAGTGTGAATCTATGAAATTCTTACATAATAAACAGAAAATAGTATGGAGAGATGTTTTACTTTTGAATGTAACAGAAAACAAAGCAATATTTAGGTAGAATTTTAAAGAACAAAATAAACATAAACCAAAAAACTTTGTAAAGCAAACTTGAACAAGTCAATGCCTTTCAAGGAAAGACCATTAGGACACACACAAAGTCGTACAAGTTTGGGGTATTTACTTATTGAATAAGGAGAGACAACACAACATGGAGAACCCTGGAGTAAGAAAGTGTTAGGAAGGAATTGTAATTCTATCTGGCTTGCATAGGTAATTTGGAGGAGGATTCAAGGAAGCAGAGATTTGGTCTTGTTTGGGTAGAAATAATTCAGTAATTAAAGGTGTTATTATTATTTTTTTTTAATCTAGGAAGCAGGAAAAATGGAGTGTGCTAATCTGTAACTGGTAGAGAAGCAGCAGTCACATTTCCTGGCAAAAGGAGGGGATGTGGTCCTTTTTGTGGTGTGCACAATGTTCTTGTTTTTGTAGGTTCACTGCTGTGATTATGGAGTGCCCTTCTTATGTACCTGATCCTGGGCACATAATGACCTTACAGAGAAACAACATAGCCTAGCTGTGCGTGCCATACCGACTCCCGGGGGAAAGCTGCCTGGGTTGCTTTTTTTCTATCTTAAGAACCACTCCAAAATGTGAAACTACAACGAAAAAGTACAAAAAAAAGATGAAAACAATGAGAAGGAATTATGGCTGTTGAGGGCTCAGAACAGAGATTTATCTTCTAGTAAAGAAAACTGGAGTGAAAACAATTATCAAAGTTATAATAAGGCAAAATTTATGGCCGTGAAAGAATAATAAAAGCAGCATTAAAAAGGTTATACTTACAAACAAAAATGTTTGAAGGTACAACATGAAGTTTTACTTAAGTAGGTATTAGAATTGCATAAGCAAAAACCTCTTTATAGCTACAAAAGAAGAAAAGATATAAATAGCTTTCATTATCTACTCTGCAAAATAAAAATCAGAAAAATGAACCTCATCACAGAAGATTAGGAGCATGTTCAATATATGGCTCAAAAAGTGAAAAATATTGATAGATTATTTGAAATATCATATTAACTAAATCAGTACATATTTATGCCAACATTACCAGATTAATGGGATAAAATAGAAAAACTAGCTGCGAAATTGAGAATACACATAAATTTACCATAGAATATAGGTGACCTTTTAATGAATGGTAACAGGAGAAATATAATAATGACAGATTTGTTAAATATTTGGGAAAATTATAATACATATGTTTCCTATATATTATTTACAGCAAAGTAAAAGTCAGGTGAATTAAAAAGTTAAATGTGAAGAAATAAATTGAAAGAAGTAAATATTAGCAAAAGTATATCTGATATGGTACACAGATCTTTTTAAGCATTAAAAAGCATTAAATGAGTGATGGTAACTAGGAAAAAATGAAAGAATTAAAATATTCTTAATATTAAAATAAACAGATGTAAAACCTTTATACATCTGTTTCCTTTTTTATTTAAATTAAGCAGCCAACATATAGTACATCATCAGTTTCATATGTAGTGTTCAGTAATTCATCAGTTGCATATAACACCCTGTGCTGATCACATCACGTGCCCTCCTTAATGCCCATCATCCAGTTACCCCATCCCGCTACCCATCTTCTCTCCAGCAAACCTCAGTTTGTTTCCTATAGTTAAAGAGCCTCTCATGGTTTTTCTCCCTCTCTGAAGACTTACCATTCTGTTTTCTCTCCCTTCCCCTATGATCCTCTGTGCTGTTTCTTATATTCCACATATGAGTGAAACCATATAATTGTCTTTCTCTGATTGACTTATTTTGCTCAGCATAATACTGTCCAGTTCCATCCATGTCAGTGTAAATAGCAATATTCATCCTTTCTGATTATGCATCTATGTTTCAAAGAGCATAGTCAAGGAAATATTTTAAAAGTTAATATAATTTGATAAAAACATTCATAAAATATAAAACCAGCAAAAAGATACTTTTAATTTCCACATTTAATGTAAATGATTTTTTAATCATTTGTACTATAAAATTATAAAAAGACAAAGCAAGTAGTGCTCTCAAGCAGTAATACAAATATCATCTAAACCCATGAAAAAGAAAATCAACATCATTAGATGTAAAAGAACACAAATTAAATTTTAATCAAGAGATTATCTAGGATTAGGACGGCTGGCTCAGTTGGTAGAGTGTGCAACCCCTGATCTCAGGGTCATGAGTTCAAGCTCTACATTGTGCGTAGAATTTACTTTAAAAAATAAATTTAAAAAAATATATCCAGGATTGATTTGATTATAGTAAAATAGGCACTCAGAAATAGATAGATTAAACGTACTTGGGAATAAAATTTTAGATGAGTGGAGCAACAAGTATCAAGTTATTAAATATAGTCTTCCTCTTTCATCCCACATTTCTATTTCTCAAGATTTTGTCTAAGGAAATAATCAGATATGTCCACAGACATAAATGTAGAAGAAAGTAGAAAGAAGAACTGTTTACAATAGCCATATGATGTAAATTACTGCAATTTCCAAAAATAGGTGATTGTGGAAATAAACTGGCACACATCAACATGATACAATAATTTTAAATTCCGTCATATAAAAATATAATGAAATCAGAGACAAAGTTATTATAGTTAATTTTTTTTGGAAGTGGCAAGGTGCAGGGGCGCCTAGGTGGCTCAGTCAGTTAAGCAACTGACCCTTGGTTTTGGCTTAGGTCATGATCTCAGGGTCAAGAGATCAAACCCTGCATTTGGCTCTGTGCTCAGCATGGAGTTTGCTTGGGATTCTCTCTCTCCCTCGCCATCTGCCCCTCCCCCCACTCGTGTTCTCGTTCTGCTCCTCTGAATATAAAAGCTTTTTAAAAAATGGCAAGGTGCAAAAGAAAGTAATGTTAATATACAGAAACAACCCATGCATAATATATTTGATATACAGATATGCTTACCTAGTCATAGAAAAATACTTGCTGAATTCAAATAAAATGTTCTTAGTAGTTTCACCATTGCAGAATTTTAGATCATTTTAAATTATTTTTGTTAATTAAATGTGCCTCCTGCATTTTAAACATTTGAATTATAACATGTATTTTTGTAATTAGAAAAGATTCAGGCTGCTACAACAAAATGCCAGACTACGTGGCTTCTGAAAGACAAAAATTTATTTCTCAGAGTTCTGGAGGCTGGAAGTCTGAGATCAGCATGACTGAATGATCAGGTTCTCTGTCTGGTGAGGACCCATTCCTGGTTCATAAACAGTGGTCTTCTTGCTGTAACTTCACGGGGCCATAGGAGCAAGGGAGATTTCTGGGGCTGCTTTTTGAAGGGCACTGATCCCATTCATCAGGGCTCCACCTTCATGGCCTAATCACCTCCCAAAGGCCCCAGCTCCTAATTCCACCACACTGGGCAATAGATTTCAACATAGAATTTTGAGAGGAAATGAACATTGAGCCGATAGCAAGCTGCTACTCATTTTTGGAGGCTGGTTGAGGAAGAGAACTATGGATTCTCTTAGGGCTGAAGATGATATAAACAGTGCTTTTTCTCTGTATTTTTATGTACTATAATAGGGATTTAATACATAATAGCATTTCAGTAGCAAATATCACAAACAGTAGTGTTTACTGTGTTACCCATGCTTATTTGAGAAGAAATGTGTATATTCTGTATCAATTATTTTGTGGACATTAGCAAATTAGTTATTATAAAACAGGAAAACTAAAAAGGCCTTTGTGTTAACTCTGATAACAAATCCCCATTACTTTCTTAATTTTTTTCAAATGCTGGTCAGAATCAAAGGTAGTCATTTAAGACTCATCACAGACAACACTTCTGTGCTATTCAATAGCATACAATCCAAGTGTGCAGCTTGTGGAGTGTTTTTTATATTTGGTTGGTTGGTTGTTATTGGTTTGCTTTTGTTTTTGTTTTGCCATTTGCATGCTGTTTCTTTACTTACTACACCGGTTTCTTATTCATCTGCATTTCTCTGGGATAAAGGAAGCATCTTAATACAGGTTATGGGATGAAGCTCTCTCTCCCCCATCCCACCTCCATGCTCCCTCTGGTGCTCTTTTGAGGGAGGAGGCTTTTGTTTAGTGAGGCTGGTGTTCCTTATCTTGTTGCTCCACTACACATTTCTAAAGAGACCACTTGGTATCTACAGTACAATTAGTCTATCTTTCTCTGATGTAATTTTTCATTCCCTGCCTATTTTGTGTCTTAGCTTCTGCTGAGTGCTTTATTAACTTCCTGCTGTAAATCTTCTGAAGGCAGGATGGAGATAATCTAAAATCCTTTTATATGATCATACAATGGGGAAGGAGGGAGTACAAAATTGTCTATCTACAGTAGCTCTATAGATTTTTTCACCCACTCTCTTTCTCCACAGTAGTCTCCTAACATCTAATTTTCTGTTTTTCTCTGAGGCACTGTTGAGCTTTAAGAATATATATATAATAAAGTAAAATAAACTTAAAATCAATAAAAAGTGCTATATAAAATTTATTTTTTTTAAGATTTTATTTATTTATTCGACAGAGATAGAGACAGCCAGCGAGAGAGAGAACACAAGCAGGGGGAGTGGGAGAGGAAGAAGCAGGCTCATAGCAGAGGAGCCTGATGTGGGGCTCAATCCCAGGACTCCGGGATCACGCCCTGAGCCGAAGGCAGATGCTTAACCGCTGTGCCACCCAGGCGCCCCTGCTATATAAAATTTAAAAATACAGCTGAATATATATCTATCCTAGATTTTTCCAAGCCAGATTCCAAGAATTTCTCTTTGGTGTATTTTCTACTTTAATCACTCTTTATCAAAACAATATAATACCTGCAAATCTATAATAGAATATATAACAATACCAGATTAAAAATAAAGAGATTTAATTTCTTATTCTGGCTCTCTTATAAATTGTTTTGAAGATTTGGGCATATGTCCTAATGCTATTTATTTCCTCTTCTCATATACAAAATGGGGTTGATGATACACACCTATAGGAAAGAATAATGTGTATCTTTTGATTGATGGATGCTTTTTACTTTTATTTTTATTTTGCTTCTGCTGTGTTCCAGTTTTTCCATTTGTTGTTGGAGACAAGAAAACCACATTTAGGAGATGACAATTTTGTAGAGAAGAAATAAGGTGACAAAAAGTAGTAAATATGAATACAAAGATCTTAGCAAAATAACTTTTGAGCTATAGTTTAAAAGATGATTAGGAGTTTTCCATGTGAAGTAGATAGGGTATTCCAGGCAGAAGAGAGAAAACATACAAAGACAGAGATAACAAGGGGTATGGTGTGTTAAGGGAATAATGAGAAGTTCAGTGTGGTGAAAGTTTAGGGACAAATTAAGAGAACCATAAAGGTAGAAGTGGATCATTGTGTGACAGTTTAACCTAGAGAATGTTAATTTTACACTGCCAGCAATCTGTATCATGGGAATGTGATTATCAGAACTTTTGGGGAATGTAATTCTGGAAGCAATATTCAAAACACACTGATATCTTTGGCATAGAATCCAGCAGAAGATTGTTGTAAGATCTTAAGCAAAAGATAATGGGGTCTTGAACTGAAGCATTAAAGTAGCTATCAGGAGGCTAAGCCAGAGTATATAAATAACTTATTAGAGGTGATGAGATTTTTTTGACCAACTCACAAAAGGAAAAAATGATAAGAAGACATTAAGGAAAGATACCTTGCAATTTGCCGTTCTGAGACACAAGTTGATGTTAATGAAAGTTAAGAACTTAGAAGTAGAGTATGTGGCATGATCACTTGCTTTGTGATTGGGGTGAACTATTTACATTAGAGGAGTCTAGTGAAATTTCCACTTGGATATGTCTAAAGCTAGGGGAGAAGTGTGATAGAAATTGTGATGTTAGTGTCATAGTGAAACTGAGATCGAACCCTGGAAGAAAGTTTTGAGAGACTGATTATTATGAGATAAAAGATAGCCAAAGACAGACTCTTAAGGACCATTAACAATTAAAGAGAGTGGATGGAAAAGAAGGAATAAGAAAAAAAGTATGAAAAATTAACATCTGGAGAGGAAGGAAAACAAAAAAAAATATATTTTTGCGATTAGAACCAAGAGAGAATTTTGAGATTTTATTTAAATTAAAATTAGTTAACATATCATTAGTTTCAGGGGTAGAATTTAGTGATTCATCAGTTGCATATAATACCCAGTGCTCATTACATTAAGACAAACTATCTTTGTCTGTAATGGTTGTGAGCAGAAGAGTTACTTGATCAGAAGAATATTTTTGAAGGATCCTTCTGACTAGTCTGTGATTACCAGATGGTTAGAAGGAAATTTAAAGACCATTTAAGAAGATATTTTAGTAAAATAATGGGGAGACATAATGGGAACTTAGTGCAGATGAGGGTTTCTTAACCTAAGTACTGTTGACGTTTTGGATGGGATACTCTGTTATTATAGAGAGCTGAGTAAATAAATATATTTCAGAGATAAGGCTGAATGGATTTTCTTTTTAATTGGTTGTGGACTGGAGGAGAAATGATGCCAAGGTCTCTGACTTGAACAGCTGTAATTTCAAATTGACATTCCTGAGATCTGGAAGACTAAAGGTACAATGGGAATCAGTTTATCAGTTTTGGCCTTATTAAATTTGAAAAGCAGTTGGATATAAAACTGTAGTTCCGAGGAGAGCTCAGGTTAGGTATATAAATTTGCCTGCCATATGTCTATAGAAAGTATTTAAAACCAAAGGAAAGGGTAAACTTGCCTAAGGGAACGAGTAAAGACAGCAAAGAAGAGATCCAGAGACAATCCTGGGGACTCCAGGGTCGAGAGTTGGGGAACAAGAGGAGGACGGGCAATGGACCCCGAGAGGTCCAGCATGTGCGTGTGTGCCCGTGCTATATCTGTTTCCCCCTCTTCTCATCCTCCTTTCATGAGTACAAGAGAATGAAGGTAGAAAACACATTTACTCTACAGCTGCTGGCATGAGAACACTGTTATTTTACACAAATTTTTAGTGACACAATACCAAATCAATTATGTCTACAGAACATTTTTCTTCCCATAATAGCCTCTCCTTTCTTTGGGGCATTGCCACTCCCATCTCACCAAACCGTGTAATTTGGTGCTGGCAGCAAGCTATAGTTCCCCACTCTGGCTCTAACGAGGAGAAGCGGACCCAAAGCTTTCTGCGCTCAGGAGTTGCTGGCAGCCATAATAACAGACTTGTGGCAAAATTCAGTGCATTCAAAACCAAAACCAAAACCAAAACCAATATTCATAGAAAAGAAAAGAAACACAATAAAGTTGTTAATGGCACCTGATGCCCTAAACTAGGAACTCTGATGACAAATGTACCTTTGACCTTCACAATTTTATTTGACTAAATATTTATCCCCTCCTACCTAAACTGATTTAAGTTGAAATTCTCTCACTTACATCCAAAGTAGTATAAAAATGAGTAAAAGATGCTAAATACCAATCAGATATATTTTTAACATAATGTGGGCAAAGAAAAAACAAAAATTTAATTGAACTGTTATGGCATGATGTCTACATATGAATTATTAGCCTGTTTTTATTCCTGACTCAAGTTTGAGGTTATCCCAGAGAAGTCCTAAATTAACAGAGGCAAATTTCCTTAAAATCACTCAGAGTGGTCCCCAAATGTTGAAGCTACAAATGCCTAGGTGGGAGGTGACCGGAATTATTATACTGGTTTCATAAATTCATATGCAAACACATTTCATAACCTATGTGGATATTTAAAATGTCTTTATACCAGCAAGGGATCCTAGCATTTGAAAATTGGGGGAACCTTTGTATTAAGACATAATTCATGGTGATTTGCCTTCACTTTAAAATGAATGCTAGGCACTGTTTCTACTTTTCAGCATTACAGGATAGGGTCGGGCATTAACTGAATTTAAGGAGAGGTGTGAGTTTTCCAAAAAGAAACAAATGTGCTGTGATTTTTACACTACAGAGAAAGGAATCCCTACTTTGAATGCAACCAGTTTTGTGTTTATAATACTGCTTGCTTTTCTGCCTGGCCTCTTTCCATTATTGGTTCCAATATATAACTCATCAAAACAATTCTCTGATTACTATTTTCATATTGAGTTCTTTGGTGATATTTATTAAATAATTCATAATTATTATTTTTCATAATCTTATAATGTTAGTATTCTTTACTAATGTTAGCATTTCCTTTCCCACTCATCATTTTTTATTCTTCTGTTGAAATTGCAGCATAGTGTAGCAAACTGATTAATTGTACCTCTACCGCTTTCTTAAACTTCCAATGCCATAGCCTCTCAGCCATACAATAAGGATAAATTAATAACACCAGATTTGCATGTAATAAATAATCTATAAGGATTAAGGCCTATATATATAAGGTTTAATAACACCAGATTTACACCTAATAATCCATAAGGATTAAGTGAGTTCTTATTTGTAAAGCACTAAACTCAGGCCAGCTGGGGAAATGTTAGGCCTCTAAAAATGTCTCAGGACATGGGAGGTATTCAATAAATATTTGCTCATATATAAAAAGATTGGTTTTACTCTAGAAATATAGCTATGTTTTACATAGTTGAATATTACTAGATAATACATGCTATTTTTGAAGACTGAATCTTGGTCTTTTTGTCTATTGCTGTTTGACAAAGTTTCTTAGATATGTGTGTTGCAAGTCACTGCACCCACTTGGTTCAGTTTTTTCATCCCTAAATGCACCTTTGGAGATGTTATGGTGAGATTGTGATTGTGAAATTTATTAAGAAAATTTAAATATGACCTAAATAAATGTGACTTTTTAAATTAAACTTTTTAACTTCTAAATAATTACAACTCCATGTGCAATTATTAGAACTCTTACATACTGTTACCATTCCCCACAGAGGTAAGGTCTTGCAAATTTATAGTACAATATTAAAACCGGGATATTGGCATTAATATAATCTACCAATCTATTGAAATTTCCTCGGAGTTACAGGTACTGTGTGTGTGTGTTTAGTTCTTTGCAATTTTATAACATGTGTAGGTTAGATAAATGGGAAGTTTTACAAATGTCTACGGTCATTGGTATGCTTCTCTGTGTGTGCCACTCCTTCTTTTATTCATTATTTCCTTCAGCAGTTATGTTTATCAGTTCAGGAAACACTTTGACCTAAATGATTTGATACTTAACTAAAGAGTAATTCTGAATGACTTGAGGTGAGAACTTTATGGTAGAAGTGTAGAGTGTTCAACATGTACAGATAAAGAAATGGGACAAGAGACAGAAAATAAAATAACACATAAACTTAAATTCACCAGAGAAGAAATTATTAGAAATTAGATAGTAAACTTTATCATTATATGAAAAAACATGAAATCACAGACATAATGTTTTAAAAGGTAAGAAAAGCAATACTATTAGAAAAATGTACTAAACAGATATATATTGAATGAAATGTACATGTCTGTTAGTATATAATAATGATGTAATTCAATTAATTCCAATATAGACAATGAAGATATGTAAAATCCAATATTATTTCAAGTTGCTTACAATGTAAAAGGAAAAAAAGAAATGCATGTGTGGGCACAAGAGTCAGAATGAATAATCTAGATAATATGTAGACAAGAAATCTAGAGGCATCAGAGAGCAATAAAGGTAAATGATATTCCACAAAAGAGATAGGGAATTAATTATACTTTGGTGGTGGCAGATTGCTGGAGAAAAAGTAAAAGGCAAGATGAAAATAATGAATCCAAGTTATGGAGGAGAGAAAGAAGCTGACACGGGGCCTTGGATTGACTGTGAGGATTTATGTTATAGAATATGAGGAGATAATATCCAACTGATAAGTCAGGGGCCATATTATAGTAAGCCTTGAAAACAAGTGTAAGATGCTGATACGGAATCACAGTCCCAAGATCAAGACATCAAACTGGGTGAAATGGCAGGCATACACTTATTTTATTTTTTCCATTTTATAAGACACTATGAAGTTGATAAACACCAGGCATAAATGAGCATGTTTTTAATCTACAAAATATTTTATCAAAATTTAACCAGAGATTTTTTCATTTTTACAGTTTTGTTTTAACCAGTATCCCAAACAATCTCTGAAGACAGAGAATATGGGTGTAACTGATAAAACTGCTTGCACGGATACTGCTAAATTGCTGTGTAATCAGGGTCTGATTGGGTCTGATTATGAAAGCTCTCTTTAATGAATACAAATGCTTGCTAGACTGTTAAAATTCCTTCTTATATTATTATGTATTCACTATAAAATATTCCTTTGTGAGGCACTGAAGAACTTGATCTATTCTCTTTTGAGCTTCCCATGCATGAAGCTTTAGTTTTAAAAAGTTAAAAATAAATTATATAGTGGACTTTTAAAGTTAATTTTAAAAATAATTAACAAGTAAGCTGGGGTATCAGTATACAAACAATTGGTCATAATTATATAGTATCAAGTGTCCTCTTACCAAATAGCTTATTGCAGCTTATTTATGCATAGGTAGGTCAAATAATGCCCCACAAGCAAATGGTGGGAGTAATGATGCTGATGAATTTCCTTTTCATTTAGAGAGGAGTACATTAGCCAGAATCATCTTTCTAGTTCATAAACTATGTTTTATGACACAGAATATAGGGTAGTAAATCAAATAAGATGTGTATCTGTCTATGGTCATTAGGGTTATAATCCTGGGTGTTCAACCTGGTATTGCTCTGAAGAAAGAAAAGCTCAAAAAGCTGACTCTTTTAAAAAAGTATAAAGAAAGGTAATTCATAATAGACTTTTACTCTTACTGACTTTAAATTTACCAATTTAATCTACTGACTTTTCTGTAAAGCTTAGCCATTCCATTACTCTAGGATTCCCATCTCCTCTGGCCTTTGGAGGAATTTTCTCTCTGATTTTATATTCTCTTTCCATAGAAATTCCTTTTTAGGGTACGTTACCCTTGCTTTCAAATGTACATACATCTCCCATGTCTTGATTCTACAACCAAAATTGATCCTGATATGTAATCTGTGTCTTAATACTTATCTTCCACAGTGCTGTGAACCATAGCTCTGAGTTAGAGCTGTTTTTCTAAAACTGGAGATGAATTTTCTCCTTTCTAAAACACTATTTCCTTGATTTCCACATCACAACACTCTTCTATTCTACTTTTTACTTCCTTGAACCCTGGCCTCAGTCTCCATTTCCAGCTTCTTCTCTTGTGTGAAACCATTTAATATGACAACTTCTTGGAGCTCTGTACCCTTCCTCAGTTGGGTTCTGTCAGTCACTCCTGTGGCTTTAGTCATCACCTGTATGTCAATGACCTTTATTTTTTTAAGAGATTCAAAATTCTGTATCCAACTTCTTGCTCCACTGAATGTCTTATACATAACACAAACAGTCTTAAATTTTAACTTATTATCTTCTTTTCCCCCCAATACTTCAATATTCTCTGTCTCCTTTCTCAGGAAATATCATTATGTTTCATCCTGCTTCTCTAGTCTGAACCTGGATGATGATTCTTCGTACTTTCTTGTGCATCCCTCCTTCACTCATGTACCATGTCCTGTCCATTCTAAATGGTTTCAAACTCCTCATCTCCTCGCAGTCTCCGTGTGCCACACCAGAATAAAGGTCTTAACCTGGTGATGTCTTTTTAAAAAATTCATCTCCAAGCCACCGAATTCCTATCCAATTGTTACCTATTCTCTGTCCTCATCTTGGGACAGCTTTTCCCTCATTTTCCTGGACTGCTTTTCTGATCACACAAGAAATCATTATCTCTATTTACCAGTCCCTTCTTGTGTGCTATTTTCTCCTCTTATAACCAATCATCCTCCTATTTCAACGTTATGCCTGCACCTCACCCTCATCTTAAATATTCCCTTGCCACAGGATACCCAGTTAAATTTGAATTTCAGAGAGACAGTGAAGAGTTTTTAATAAAATATGTCCCTGATATTTCATGAAACATATTTAAACTAAGCAATTTTTTGTGTATTTGAAATTCAAATTTAAGTTTAACTGTATCTTCTTTTCCCTTCCCTCCAAATCTGGCATCCCTATGTCACAATGCATCTCTTACTTTCTAGTAGAGTTTGTACTCTATGAAGACAGGGACTGTGTGTGACTTTGTTTGAACTGCTATTCCAGTACCTACCAAATAGGTGTAAAAACAGGAAGCATTTAATATACATTGGCTGCATTTATGATTTATATGATGTTCAAGTTCTCTGAAAATTTATACTAATTTGCCTACACAAATTTCCGCTGTGCTAGTATTACATTTTTCCTACTCACCTCAGGCGTTTTCACTCAGACGTATTCATTCAAACCTATGAACTTTACTCCACTGCTGCCTCTTGGAAAACCCCACAATTCCTCGTGGTACAAATTTAAGACCTAAAATTCTGTTAAAGTCACAAATGAGACCCATCTCTTCCATGAAACATTTTTTTAATACTTCTGATCTTTAAGATTATTATATCCAGCTATTATACTCAACAAAACTCTCAAAATTCACAGAAAGAATAGTTTCATTTTTTTAAGAAAAACCACTATAAGTACCTAAGTTAGAAACTGAAAACATGAATTCCTGTTTTAAGTTACTCCTGGGGTAACTGTCAGCCTCTATGGAGTTTGCATTTCTTTACTGTAGGTCCAAATAGGTCCTGGACTGGTGTGTGTGTGGTGTGTGTGTGTGTGTGTGTGTGTGTGTGTGTGTGTGTGTGTGTTTTGGAGGGAGAGAAAGCAGACTGGTAATAGAAAACATTGGCCCTCAATTGGACATTGTACTGGATACCAGACACTACTTGGTCAGAGCAGAACTTGATATTTCACGTGCTGATGACACAAATGTCTACATAATTGAAAACTAAAAGTGCTATTGAAACAAAAAAGACCTCATGATCAAAATAATCCATTGCTATAGAGTTTTAATTTTATATCAAAGATAAACCCTAGCTTAAAATAGAGTTTTTAATAAAGAATACATTCTAATCCTTATAAGGCATCTTTCATATACTTATTAACAGAGATTTCAAATTGTTAGATAATTTTGTTTAGTTAATTCTTAAAATTATCTCTTATACATGTCAATTTTTTAAAAAATAAGTAAATATATTTCTCTCTCTTTAAATAAATATGAAATACTAAATAATAACTTTGACAATATTATTTCTTATTATTGTCCATTTATTTCACAATTCTAAATCATTAATCATTAAATAACTCAGATATTTTAGTGAAGATTTAATGTGCCATGTCAAGGTCACTCCACTCCTCATTTACCCAAACCTTTATTACCACAACTGTTCAGACCCTTCACTGGTGTCATTATTTGGGCTATGCAGTAGAACAGACAGATTCCTGAGGAAGCCATTCTTAAGTCTATCATGTTAAGGCATATAGAGTTTACATAAAGTAAAGAGCAACACTTCATTTGAGATGGACTTAATAATAGATTATGAATCCAAGGAATAATGCTTGCATGCTCTAAGATGCCTAAAATTAAAATCTCTTGACCTAAAAGGAGGACCACAGAGGGAACAAAAATATACAACTAGCCCAGAAGAAATGTTTTCAAAATAACTTGGGGGGACAATTCTTAAGTTTTCAGTATGGTGCTGTGTCCAAATCATTGTATTCCACATTTTCATATCTCTCCTTCTAAAGTTTTTCTGAGGTTATTTGCCTGATAACCTCACTACAATAAGCATTTATTCTATATCCCCAGTTTTATGTCTACAAATAAAGTATAACAGTACATAACAAACTCATTAACTCTTACTTTTGCCATGTTTAAATATCAGAGAGTATCCACGATAGAATAAGTCAGCACTCTTGCATTTGTCATGATGGATTGATTGCCTGAGTATTCCATTGTGGGCGGGACCTTGAAGAACAGTCCTGGCCTTTCACCAATGTCAGAAATTTACATATATGAGATTGAGAACAGCACTTAATCATTCAATTATACATATATAATCCCAGACACCATTTACTAGTTAATACTCTTTGGTTGAATATTTTCCTTTTTATATTCAATAATTTTGTAATTTCTCTTAGAGATAGTATGTGTCCTAGCATATAATCATATATGTAGCATATAATTACAAATATCAAATTTAGAATTTATCATATACTAAAACACTTAAATTTTGAAACCATTAAGTTCTAAGTGCATAGAGTCCTCCACAATTACTAGATTAATGTATTCCCTAAAATGCTGCTCTTTTATTTTTCTCCCACTGATCTCTAAAATCGGTCTTCATTATAAAAATTAGATATGATATAAGGTGTTGTGTGTATATATGCGATGTGTGTGTGTGTGTATACACATATATGATGGAATATAGGTATGATGGAATATATATGATGGAATATTACTTAGCCCTAAAAAAGAATGAGATCCTGCCATTTGCAACAACATGGATGGATCTAGAGGGTACAATTGCTAAGTGAAATAAATCAGTCAGATAAAGACAAATACCATATGATTTTACTCATATGTGGAATGTAAGAAACAAAACAAATGAACAAGCAATGAAAAAAGAAACAAAAAGCAGACTTTTAAATACAGAGAACAAACTGGTAGTTGCCAGAAGGGAGGTAGGTGGGGGAAAGGTGAAATACATAAGGGGCAGTAGGAGTACACTTATCTTGATGAGCACTGAGCAAGTACTGTATGTAATTGTAGAATCATTTTATTGTATACCTGAAACTAATATAACACAGTATATTATTTATACTTCAATAAAAAATGTATTATTATGATTGTTATGTTAGTCAAATCTTATCAATTTGGCAGTGTTGTAATTTCCATAAAATCAGTAATGATATTTGACTATGTATTCAAATTGTGGCCAGAATATTAGGAAAATTTATTTTTCTTCTGGTAAGGTCATCTATTAAGATTTTTAAAAAATTGGAGTTTTTCTTAATCAGTTGCACCAATTATCTTCAGGTTTCTTACCTAGCTAATTAGAACAGCAATTATTGATTGTACTTTATTTTTTGTCCATTTTATTTATTTTTTAATTTAAATTCAAGTTAGTTAACATATAGTGTATCATGAGTTTCAGGGGTAGAATTTAATGATCCATCAGTTACATATAACACCCAGTGCTCATTACATCAAGTGCCCTCCTTAATACCCATCACCCAATTAGCCCATCCCGCACCCACCTCCCCTCCAGCAACCCTCAGTTTGGTCCCTACAGTTAAGAGTCTCTTATTGTTGCCTCCCTCTCTCTTTTTATCTTATTTTATTTTTCCTTCCTGTCCCCTATGTTCAGTTTTGTTTCTTAAATTCCACATATGAGTGAACTCAAACGGTATTTGTCTCTCTCTGACTGACTTATTTCGCTTGGTATAATACCCTCTAATTCCATCCACGTCATTGCAAATGGCAAGATTTCATTCTTTTTGGTGGCTCAGTAATAATCCATTGTGTGTGTGTGTGTGTGTGTGTGTGTGTGTGTGTGTGTATACCATATCTTTATCCATTCATCAGTCAATGGACATCTGGGCTCTTTCCACAGTTTGGCTAAAATGGACATTGCTGTTATAAACATTAGGGTGCATGTGCCCCTTCGAATCACTATTTTTGTATCCCTTGGATAAATACATAGTGGTGCAATTGCTGGATCATAGGGTAGCTCTATTTTTAACTTTTTGAGAAACCTCCATAACTGTTTTCCAGAGTGGCTATACTAGTTTGCATTCCCACCAACAGTGTAAGAAGGTTCCCCTTTCTCCCAACACCAATACTCTTTGGTTGAATATTTTGTATTTATTTTCAGTAATTTTGTAACTTCTCATAGAGATAGTGTGTGTCATAGCATATAATCATATATGTACCATATAATTACAAATACCATATTTATAGAATTTTTGTAATCACTATTTTAGTATCCTTTGGATAAATACCTAGTGGTGCAATTGCTGGGTTGTAGGGTAGTTATATTTTTAACTTTTTGTGGAATCTCCATACTGTTTTCCAGAGTGGCTGTACCAGTTTGCATTCCCATCAATAGTGTAAGAGGGTTCCCCTTTCTCCCAACACCAATATGTATTGTTGAAGAGACTCTTTTTTCTGTTGGATATTCTTTCCTTCTTTATCAAATATTAGTTCCCCATAGAGTTGAGGGTCCATTTCTGGGTTCTCTGTTTTATTCCATTGATCTATGTGTCTGTTTTTGTGCCAGTACCATACTGTTTTGATGATTACAGCTTTGTAATACAGCTTGAAGTCTGGAATTGTGATGCCTCCCGCTTTGGTTTTCTTTTTCAACATTACTTTGGCTATTCAGGGCCTTTTCTGGTTCCATAGAATTTTTAGAATTGTTTGTTTCAGCTCTGTGAAAAATGCTGGTGTTATTTTGATAGGGTTGCATTGAATGTGTAGATTGCTTTGGGTAGTATAGACACTGTAACAATATTTCTTCTGCCAATCTGTGAGCTTGGACTTTCAAAGACCAGTCTATCTATGTGGGTATATTTCTTAGAAACAAATCTGTATGTGAGTTATTTATTATGTGCACTTGAGGAAATCAATAAATAAAAGTTGAACTGGTAAGATTATCCTATGGATTATACATTGCTACAAATAATCTTCAAGTTTTATAGTTCAAAGGACTTAAATCATCTGTTTCAATTATCTTATAAATTATTTCACCTAATATGTATTTCAGAACTTTTTTTAATATACATGAGAAAATTGGAGTCCTGAGTAGAAATGTGTTTTGTTATCCAAGGTCAAAGAATAAGTCTCTCTCAGAGACAGCAGAGCAAACTAATAATAGTGAACAATTGCTATGTTTTAGGACCTATGCTAATATCCATCCTATTCTTTAATCTTTTCAACAAATCAATGAAGTAATTAAGATTATCCCCATTTTACAAATGTAAATATACCAGTACTGAGGAGATGAGGAGCTTGAATCAAGCTCATCTAGATTATACAATGAAAATTGGTATTCAGCTATGTCCGAATACAAAGCCTGTGGTCATATACACCATGACACAACTCATAGGTGATATACCTTAAAGGAATTCGATCAGAAAACAAAAGGAAAGAGCAGAAAAGTCACATGTATGTGCTTTACTCTTAATTCATATTCATATCTAGTACCTAAGGGAATTCCCACTGCAGAAGAATCAATGGCCATCATGTCATCATCCCTCTCCTCCTCCTCCTCCTGTTACTGCTGCTGCTAGTAATGCTACTACCACGGCTATTGAAACAATACTAGTTTAAATAGTAGTTTAAATATAGTAATAGTAGTTTAAAAATGTTGAGCAAAATATTTTCCAGACAGGTTTCTAAGTTTTTACCTAAAACTTATAAACATCATATGGTTGTTATCTCTCTTTTTATAGACAAGTCAAAAAGCACAGAGAGGTTAAATAAATGCTTGAGGATATAGTAGTGGATATAATAGGCACATGGCAAATGCAGGCAGAATGACTGTAGAGTGTGCAGTAAAAATGACTGTAACACCAAAATTATCCTCAGGCACACATGTACAGAAATATAGCATTATTTCCTTGGGTTAAATTGGACTTCTGCTGTGTATTAATTCTGTGGATTTAGTCAAATTGTATTTGAACCTTTTCAGGATTCTTTGTCTCGTTTATAAACTAGAGATAATATTGATTTCATAGGCTTATGTTTAAGATTAAATTAAATTGGATATAAAAAATTAAAATCATACTTTGTCTCTGGTATACATTAAAGAACACTTGGTGTCACATGAATCATTGTCTTAATTTATAAGTCTATGAAGATTGATAACACAAGTAGGATGTGTATGGGGGGGTATAAAAACCCTAGCTTATATGTATAAGAAATTGATACTTCTAGAAAAACTTTGGAATACTATTTTGTTATATACCTCATCTTATATTTTAGAGAGGTATACTAGGATCTGACTAAAGAAATGGAATGAGAATGAGTAGCATAAATAAATGCAATAAATTATCATTACCGTGATGATATGTCAGGAAAAATATATATATATTGGGCACTACAGGGCATGCCACCCAAACTGCTGCCTCTAAAATGAGGTCTGTACATTGAGTACAGTTCAAAGACCAGATTACAAACACAAATGAACAGTTTTCCTATTATGAAACCAGCCTCTTTGGAACTGTAAAATTATTCATGAGAAAATTTTAAATCCTTTTAGATATACTTCCCAAAACTTCGTGTCATTTCAAGAAAGTTATTTTTTAAAAAAAAGTTAACCAACTTCTACTTCCTACCATTTTTTGTTTATCAAATATTTTTTACTTGAAGTGCCTTGCATAGAATAACCAGATACATAGCAATTTATAAGTCAATTTATTGTAACAGCCAGGAAACCAAGATGATTAATGTGTATCTCTTAATATATTCAAAGTGCTGTGTCTACATGCAAAATATTCTTTCTCAATTCTACATATAATACACGCCACAACACCTTGCCAAGCACAGAGATTGAATCCTAATAAAGTACAGAATTTATCAGAGTAATATAAAGCAGCACAGCTTTTCATAACAAGGACCTTTGAAAAAACATGAACTTCAACCATGAAATATTGTTCCTTTTCGTACATTCAAACATATGTCACAAAAGCTTGTAGAACAGTGTGATTTTTTCTTATTAAATGTAATTTTTCAGAACTGAAATATAATTTCTTCAGAGTTTATGTATACTTGCTGTAGATGCCTTATTTTCTTACATTCTATACAATTTCAATAAAATATTTTAAAAGCCCCTAAATCTGAAAAAAGGGAAAAATGAAGACAAACTTAATGACCACCATCCAATATAGAGAATAAGTTTCAGTTCATGTTTATGTATATCTGAATTCCTTCATAGAACTCAAGTGAAAATAAATAATTAAAATAAGCTTAATAAATAAATTTTTATTATGGTACAAATCAACAGTATGTTAATACATTAATTATGTATAGAATTTGTATTAAATGCAAAACATACTCTCTTATTATTGCTACCTAATACTATTTTTTTTTCCATAGCATACACTAAAGACCTATTTATTACCAAGTTTGGGGGGGGCGGGAAGGAACTAGAAAACTAATTGAGTATTGTGGAAAAATTTAAATTTCTAAAGAGACTGCAACTTCTTCCCTAGTTTCTTCTAAAAATATGACATAATTCTTTACTGTTTTTGCTTCTGAGGGTGTAAATTAAGATTATAGTCCAATTAGTGAATATATATATATTACATACGGATATGTAAGCATACAAAAGGTGTGTTTCAAGTATTCAGCACACCTGACACATGCATTTGTGTATATATATATATATCCTTGATATAAAGCACAGATAAGTAGATTCTGTTTGAATAAAGTTAATTTTTTTTTAGCAAAAATCAGACCAGTTGTTGCCTTGGGCAGTGGGTGGCGAATACTGACTGGTAAGGGGCAGAATGTTTTTGAAGTGATGAAACTATTCTGTATTTTGATTGGAGCAGAGAGTACACAAGTATATAAATTTCTCGGAACTCATCGAACTGTACACATAAAATGTATCCATATTATTGTATGCAAATTACACATCAAAAAATGGTGATTTAAGAAACTCCACAACTATCTGGGTGTATATTATGTGCCAAATTGGCATATAGTTCCTGAGTTCTAAATTAGATATAGTTTGGAAAATGGCTTAAAGAAGCAACTAATTGTCTTTCTGTAGTTTAGAGTATTTTAAAACATACACATCTTTTTTCACATTAGCCTCACTTCAGTGTAAAGCTGACTGTCCCAGGCTACCTTCATTTGGTCCTTCAGTGCTTCTATGACAGAACACTACTAAGTTCTGAGAGGGCAAAAAAGAAATAAAATCCATGGCACCTGCCTTCAAAGAGTTGACAGTTTAGTGGGAGATTAAAAAGATTTAACAACCTTTAAAAAGCAGCAAATAAATGAGAGCAAATTAACATAGCACAGCCAACACGCAAGTTGTGAAGTAAACACAAAAAGCAATCAGAGTGAGTCGGGGTTAATCAGGAGTGGTGCCACAGTGATTTGTGTCTTCAGCCCAGTCGTAAGGAGATGAGAGACAGATTGGGGGAGCAAAGGAGGGAGGTTGTTTTTGGACAGATGAGCATATTGAAAAAACAGTTTCTAGCTTCGTAAAGAAAGAGCTGCACTTGCGGTATCCGTTTGGCTCTATCAAGGACCCTCGTCTAGTATCCTTTCTAGCCCCGTGAGGATTCCATCCACACAGGACAAAAGGAGATTTGTGGACCCGAGGGGATTCTGCCTCCTCTTGCTACTCTGAAGCAGAGCATTTTCATTCTTGTTACAGATAGATAAAACGACATTTAGCAAAAATGGTTAGTTTTTTTTTTTTTTAATCTGTGGGAAATAAACTAACAGTGACAAATTCCAAAGGAAAAACTTTTTTTCTGAGTAAGATTATTTCAATCTAATTACAGGACAATTTATTGATAGAACGTTTCAAATAATCACCATGCCTTGTTTCCTTCCTCATCCAGGCTGGAAAACTGTCAACCTGAATTCACATCAGATTTGCCTGGCATTTCAGATAAATTCACTAGGATTCATGGTTCTTCCAAATATTAAGAGCCCATTCCTCCCCCTGGTTACAGTCTGCAGGTGTGTCCTCAGTACCCTCCCCAGTATCGCTTTTTCCTCATCCTTTTAGCTAGATCTTGTTGGGTGCAAGAAATAGAGAGCTATTTACGCTTCCCAGGGAGAGAGGTGTTTATTGTACGGATATGTAAGCATACAAAAGGTGTGTTTCAAGTATTCAGCACACCTGACACATGCATTTGTGTATATATATGAATTTATTATACATACACATAGGTAACATTTCATCAGTAATCTGAAACCAGGAAAATATTTCTGCTTCTCAGCTAAATGATGTGCTAGAGGGAACTCGAAAAGGGATATATTGGATTGTGTTAGATGTCAGAGAATCCACAGTGAGCAAGACAGACATGGTCTTTGAATTCACAAAATGCCATGTTTAAAAGGGAAGATAGGAATTGAGGAAAGCATTATTCAGAGAAGTGCAAGTAACATGAAAGTGTGTGACAGCAAATCGTACGAGGTTAAAAAAGGCTTCTTATGGGAAATTAAGTTCTGCTGTAGACTAAATGAATGGAAGTTAGCTAATTTAAAAGTGATTGGGGGCAACTGGTTGGCTCAGTCAGGAAGGGGTCCAGCTTTGGATTTCGGCACAGGTCATGATCTCAGGGTCATGATTTCAAGCCCCATGTGCAGTTCCAGATACGCATGGAGTCTGGTTAAGATTCTCTCTCTGCCTCTCCCACCTTCCCCCACCCCCACTAGTGCTTGTGTGCTCTCTTTCTCAAAAATAATAATAATAATAATAATAAATAATAATAAGTGATTAGGGATTATTTCCACAGCACTGCAACTAGAGTAATGTATTTCCCTAAAATGCTGCTCTTTATTTTTTTCCCCACTGACCCCTAAAATGGGTCTTCATTATAAAAACATATATATAAGATGTGGTGTGTATATATATGTGTGGGTGTGGATATGATGTAGCTAAGAAAGAATTATGGGTGTTAGTTGTTTTCTTTAAAAGTTCCTTTTTTAGGGGTGCAATTGATAAATTCCTAATCCCTAATCTAGACTATGAAATCAAAATCTCTAGAGAAGGGCCCTGGGAATATCATATTTTTAACAAGTTGTCAAGTGATTCTCATTACACAAGTTTGGGAAACACTGGGGTAGAGAAAAGAAGTGTTTCAGGTACAGTTTTTTTAGTTAATTGTTGTTTTGTTTTGTTTTAAGATTTTACTTATTCATTTATTTGTCAGAGAGAAAGAGAGCACAGGCAGGGAGAGTGACAGGCGGAGCAGGCAGAGGGAGAAGCACGTTCCCCGCTGAGCAAGGAGCCCAATGCAGGACTCAGTCCCAGGACCCTGGGATCATGACCTGAGTCGCAGGCAGACGCTTAACTGACTGAGCCACCCAGGCATCCCTTAGTTTTTTATAGCAGTTTTATTAAGATATAATTCATATGCCATATTTCAGATATGGCATTAGGCTTAAATTTAGCTACCAGGTTATTGAGTTGCATTCCTTTTTTTTTTCAGTTTTCTTGATTTGGGGCCCAAAATAATTTTGTGCATTCATCTGAAAACAGATGTAATGTGCTTTTTAAACCTGCTTTTCTAAAACGTAAGTGTTCTAGTCTCTTTAGCCTTTCATCAGAGATTAGTCTCCAACTCTAAACCATCATTTCAATTAAAAAAATATCTTCATTTATATATTTTACATTCACTCTTCTTGGTGTACACATCTATGAGTTTCGGCAGATGCATAAAGCCATGTTATCACCACCGCAGTCAAAATACAGGACAGTTCCATCCCCCAAAAACCTTCCCATATGATGTCCTTCTGCAGTCATACCTTTCCTCCACCCCTAACCTCTGGCAACCATAGATCTCTTCTCTGTCCTGATAGTTCTTCCTTTTCACAATATCATATAAATGAAATCACATAGCCTTTGAGTCTGGTTGCTTTTGCTTAGCATAATGGATATGAGAGCCATCCTGTTCTGTGTATCCCTGGTTTGTATCTTTTTCATTTCTGAGTAGTATTCCATTGTTGGGGTGAACCATAGTTTGTTCCTTCAATAATTTATCGACATATTGATTGTTTCCAGTTTGAGTGATTATGAGTAAAGTAACTATAAACATTTTTATACAAAAAAAGGAAAAAAGAAGGAAAGCAAGCAAGAAAGAAAATATCCAAACATCCCAAACAAAAGTTAACACCAAAAATGTAGCTCCATTGTCATAAACTTAATAAAATGTTTAAAAATAGTTCTTGAATTTGAAGTTAAATAAGCTAAACTCATGGATTCACTCATTCAGCAAATAGTTATTAAGCATCTACTCTGTGTCTATCATTATTCCAAGTGAAAGGAAAGCAAGAGAAAACAACTCAGGTGATCAAACATCCTTGTTTGCCAGGAACCTTATAGAAGACATTGTAGCACTGAAAGTCCCACATCCTATGAATCCCTGGTCTCACACAAGCCGGAATATTTGGTCACCCTATCAGAGACAACCCACTTCCTTGCCATCATAGAACTTAAATTCCAGCTGAAGAGACAGAACATAAACATATGCTTTCCACGTGTGGGAGGTGTTAATAAATGCAATGCAGAAAAGTAAAGCCAGGCGGTGAAAAAGAGAATTAACAGGGGCTGGAATTTTTGATACATTATTCAGAAAAGGCCTCTTTCAGGAAGTGATATTTAAGCAGAAACGCAAATAAAATTAGGAATCCAGCTATGGAAATAACTGAGGAAGATTCAGAAAAAGAACAGAAAGGGCAAACTTTTTAAAGAAACAGAATGCTCAGTAGTCTTGAGAGTTCAGTGAGGTTAAGGAGGTAGATGGTGACCAGCCCAGGCCAGGCCTTGGTTGGATATTGATTATACTCCCGTGTCCTAGGAAACCATTGAAGGAGCTGCACGTGGACTCAGTTGTGAGCTAATAATATGCTACCTTTAAAAGATCTTCTTTTTCTTTTTTTTTTCAAACATAGTGCTTGGGAGTCTAATGTCTTATTTTGGCTCATCTTTATTATACTAAAATTCTTTTTTGTGGTATTTACAACTTCTAGTTAGAGTTTTTAATCTTTTCTTTTTGGCATAATAGAATAAGTTTCTTATTGTCTGCTATTGTGATAAATATGCCATATATATTTGAAAAAATACCCATTCTAAAAGGTGTACATCAAAATGCCATCTGTGTGTTTACATGAACTGAATAAGTTGTAAAAAATCAATATTAAGCAGTAAATAGTGATTTCTGAAACAGAGGAAATAAGAAGAGTGAGGTTAATAATAATTATTATAATAAGATAATATTTGATTTTGTAAAACTAAGAATATAATTTTATATTCTACATATTAATATTATATTCATATTTCTCTTTTGATACAGCATATTTTAAATGTGTTATCATGATTTTTATCCCCATTCTCCATTCTCATATCATAACAGGCATCCAAGACAATAAAACAAAATGAAAAACCAAAAAGAAAAATTTTTAAAAATCTATAGCTTCCCAGGACAAAAATCACCTAATAAGGTTGATGTTTTAAAAATTGCCTGTTACAGATAGTCAATTCCTATATAATTAGAAATGTGACATTCTACACTTTTATTTACTGTTATAATATGTATTTTTCAAACCTTATACGTATTTTTTTAAATATATGTTATTGTTATGAGCAACACTGAAAATACTTTGTTAGGTGATTTTGTTTTGAATAAGTTATTTTGCAATAATCAGAAAAACTTTGAACAACAGTTATTTTTCTTGAGACATAATATGAATAAATAAATGTTAATTTTACATTTAATATAACATATAATTACCATCTTACATTCATCTTTACATGTAGTTTCTGAGCCAGTATCAGCATCATCTGCTTGGAAATGTGTCCCCCAAATATTTGTTGAATGAACCAGTGAATGAAGATAGTTTACTTATGTACATTTTTCAGAAAATGCCATTTGAATCATCTCTTGAAAACTAAAGAGTTTCTTATATCTCTGATGTTCTCACCCAGGAAGTCAACTTTATGGAGCATTGTTTTAAAAATACTGCCATATATAATTATTTTGAGACTTTATGCTTCTATGTCGATATTACTCATATCAATTAATATAAACAAGATGTCAGTAACTATAATTGTATTACTATTTCATTGATGATGGCATGCAAATTCTTTGTGTCTACAAATCTTAAAAAATATTTATTATATAATATCACTAGCCTGTGATATAGAAAATAATTTAATAAAATATGTCTTCTTGGGAACTTTTCCAAGCAGAAAAAGAATGCTTTAATTTGTAATGCAAGAAATGCCTTTGATTGGATTATAATTTAGTATTCAGTAGTTCCAGTAGAGACTTGGGTGATAAACATGACAGTTCCTAAAGGGTTTGATGGTTATAGAAATAAATTCAATAAAGAAAAGCCTATGAAAGTACATTTTTCTATCATGTTTTAACACTGAAACAACTAAAAGCCCAACGTAAACTTATTATAGCCTTCAAATACATTGCAGAATGTTTTCCTTATAGAAGTGAATAGCTTTATCCCCCCCCCCCAAAAGCAGAGTACCAAAACGAGTGTATTTAGATTCAGAATGTTTTCCTTATAGAAGTGAATAGCTTTATCCGCCCCCCCCAAAAGCAGAGTACCAAAACGAGTGTATTTAGATTACAGAATGATGAATGATGAATTCAGCTTTTCTATTAATTCTGAGTTGTGGAACATGTGAGTTTGTTGAGCCCCCAACTTTGGAAAATTTTAATGTGAAAAGGTAAATCCAAAAATAGTTTTATCTCCAATGAATTAAGTGTAAACAAAAAAGTGAATAAAATTGATTACAAGGTCCTCTTCCATTTCAATATTCTATGTTCCCTAAGCAGATTAAAATATCATGGTTATAAATATGTTCCTTTACTAAAGATTTCAAGAGATTCTTTCATTACTTTTCTAAAATGTCACAAGCACCAAATCAAATGCCTTTGTGTATGAAATAGCATAGCATGTCAGCAGGCATTTATATTTATCTGTGATGCTGCATTCTTTTATTCTAAGGAATATCCAGAAGCCACTTTTGAATAACAGTATTTTTCACTATACATACATAAACACACACACACACTTAAGTATTATGCGGTCTTCATTATGAATGTATATTATTTGTCTTAGACAGAAATGACCTCCAGAAATCAATAACAAGAAATAACTGTTTTTATACCGTAAGAAAACCACATATAATATAGAAATTTTATTTTTCCTTTTAATGTATACTAAAAAAATTTCTTTATAAGTACATCAATCCCAAAATAACTTGCATATTCTAAACATTTCTATAAGATTGATGATTTCATTGACTAAACATTTCAATGTGACTTCTTTGAAAATTTTTGGTGCACTACTATAATAGCTAAGATAAATGGAATGTTGAACATTTATTTTCTTAATTCCATTATACTAAAAGTTTGAGGGTTTTTTCTGGTTATTAGGCACACAATGACATATTTCATTTTTTTTCTTATTACACTGTCATCAAATTCCTCTTACGGACTAATTAGGTTCACATTATTCTTGCATGCCGGAATAATTGTGAGATAACGAAGTGTAGAATTCTACTTTTGAGCCAAAATGTTTCAAATATTTAGATGTTTTTTGTTGATTATGCAAAAAAAAATAGCCCTTGTGAATATAAGGATAATGCAAAGTCCATCCTGCTAAAGACAAATGCACACACACGCTCACAAACACAGAGTGACAGTAAGACAGAGAGGCAGAGACAGAAAGAGATTTTGAGAGACAGAGAACAAAAGGTAAAAGTAAAATTGTATCTATTTTCAGATAGCATTACATATAGGAAACCCTAAAGACTCCACTGAAAACTGTTAAAACTAATAAATGAATTCAGTAAAGTTGCAGGATAGAAAATCAAAAGTCAGTTGCATTTCTATACAACCAACAAGAAACTATCAGAAGGAAAAATTAAGAAAAAAATCCCACTTAAAAGAATAAGATACTTTTATAATTAAGAAAAATTCCCATTGAAAAGAATTAAGTACTTAGAAATAAATTTAAATAAGGAGTTGAAAAATCTGTACACTGAAATTTTAAGACATTGTTGAAAGAAAGTAAAGACACAAATAAATGGAAGGATATTCTGTGTTCATGGATTGGATGAACTATTATTGTTAAAATATCCATACTACCTATATTGATCTACAGATTCAATGCAACCCCTATCAAAATTTCAATATATATATTATCTATTAATTTGCAACAAAGGAGCTAAGAATATATAATGGGGAAAGGGTCATCTTTGAAATGGTGTTGGAAAAACTGGGCAGTGACATGAAAAAAAAAAAAACAAACAAACTGAACCCCTATCTTACGCTATACATAAAAATCAACTCAAAATACATTACAGACTTGAACATAAGACCTGAAACCACAAATCTCCTGGAAGAAAACATAGGGAGTAAGCTCCTTGACATTGATCTTCCAGATGAATTATTAAAGCAAAGAAAATGAAAGCACAAATAAATAAGTGGGACCATATAAAATTAAAAGCTTCCACACAGCAAATGAAATCATCTACAAAATGACAAAGTAACCTATGGAATGAAAGAAAATATTTGCAAATTATACATTTGAGAAGGAGCTAATTCCAAAATACCTAAAGAACTCATACAGCTCAATAACAAAAAAACAAACAAAATCCAGTTTTAAAAATGGGCAAAGGAACTGAATAGACATTTTTCCAAAGAAGGTATTTAAATGCCCAAACAGGTACATAAAAATGGGCTGAACTTCATTATTTGCCAAGGAATTGCAAATCAAAACCACAATGGGATATTCACACCTGTTAGGGTGTGGATCATCAAAAAGACAAGAGACAATAAGTGTTGGCAAGGATGTGGAGCAAAGGGAACACTTTAACACTGATGGGAGGAATGTAAATTGGTGCATGCACTAAGGAAAACAGCATGGAGGTCAAAAATTAAAAATAAAACAAACATGTAATCTAGCAATCCCTTTTCTAGGTTTGTATCCAAAGGAAATAAAAACAGTGTATAAATGAGATATCTGCACTCTCACGTTTATTGCAGCATTTTTCACAGTAGGCAAAATATGGAAACAACCTAAGCGTCAATCAATGGATGAATGGATAAAAGTGTGGTGTATATACATACAGTGGGATATTAATCAGCTATGAGATAGAAGGACATCCTGCTATTTGCCACACATAGGTGAAACTTGAGGGCATTTTGCTAAGTCAGGCTATCAGAGAAGACAAATGCTACATGATATCACTTACATGTGGAATCTAAAAAAGCCAAACACATAGAAACATAGAGTAGAATGGTGGTTACCCAGGGCTGGAGCCTGACAGAAAAGAGGAAATGGTTAAAAAGTAAAAATTTCCAGTTATGAGTAAGTTCTGGGGATTTAATGTAAAATATAGTGATTAAAGCTAATAATCACTATATTATATACTTGAAAGTTACTAAGAGAATAAATCTTAAATGCTCTCACCAAAAAAAGAAATGGTAATTATGTGACCTAATGGAGGTGTTAGCTAAGTCTATGTTGGTGATCATTTTGCAATATATAAGTGTATCAAATCAACAAGTTATAGACCTTTAATTTACATAATGTTGATTATATCTCTATAAAACTGGAGAAAACCCCCACTTTAAGTGGTTATGTTGAAGATTAAATGAGATAATATATGAGAATATGCTTCATAAAATATAAAGTGATACAGACATAAGAATGTCTTAATATCATAATGGCTCTCAAGTTCCCATGACACTTCCACGTTCTCTTTAAAAAAAAAGTATTTTGGACTATTTTTCATGGAAACAAAATACCTATTAATAAACATTAGAAATACTGATCCCATTATGAAGAAAGCTAACTTTATATAGTTTCAAAAAAGAGTAATGAATGATTAACTGGCTGCCACAGAGGCCAGCATTTGAAAATTCTAGTTGTGGGTCTGAGTGAAATACACAAACCCCGTTTTTTCCAATTTCATTGACTTTGAGGAAGGATGTTGGGTATAGGTTATTAGAAGCCTAAAGGTAAATGCGTTCCTTTGCTGAGGAAGGAAAACTTCTTAAGAAGGCTTTTTTTTTTTCTCTAAAATAATAGGAAATATAGAAAGCATTATAGGAGAAGGAACATTGAAGGATCCCTAGTCAAATGAATTAATAGAAAGTAAGCAAATTTTCTATAAATATAGGGAAATAAAAGAAATGCGCAAAAATCATTTTTAGTGCAAAAACTATACTAGACATGTCATATTTGTTATTTTTTTTATTTTCACAGTTCTAGTCTTTATTTTATTGGAAACAAATTATTTTCTTACTGATAGATGAAATCAGCAAAGAACTCTGACATCTAGCAAACAGCATATACACTTTTAAGTTGGCTGAAATTGGTTAGTATGGCACAAATTGAGCTCTAATTTGGTGTTATTAACTATGGGACCTAGGTTCGGAATCAGAGCCTCTTTCTGAACAAAAATATTCTAAAATCTTATATCTTAGCTCACCTAAGAATTCACAAGAGAAAAGAAAGAAGGAAAGGAAGAAAGAAGAAAGAAAGAAAGAAAGAAAGAAAGAAAGAAAGAAAGAAAGAAAGAAAGAAAAGAAAGAGAAAGGAGGGAGGGAGGGAGGAAGGAAGGAAGGAAGGAAGGAAGGAAGGAAGGAAGGAAGGAAGGAAGGAAGAATTAAAGAAAGAACAGGCCTCAGCAATGGCACAAAGCCATATGGTTTGTTAGTGAGTGTCACAGGTCCAAAAAAATGCATTCCTTCTCAACTGATGGCACCTTTAGGCCTTCATGAGCCAGGAAATCAGGACCAGACACAAGTGGGTATACATTACTACTTTGGGAATATTTTGGAATAACAGCATTGTGGATCTCTCCATCATTCCCTCTACTGTTGTAATTCACTAATGTAATTGAACAGGTAATACTGGATTTCTCAGCTACATCAAGTCTTCCTGAATAGAATGTGACTCCAGTCCTCATATAGAGTTACACTATGAATATGCAACTTAGAAAAACATCCAGTTACATAAATACGACAAAGTAGAATTTTAATGGAAGCTCCTTAGCCTGATGTGTATACAAATGGTTGGATTTAGCCCAGGCACAATGGCTACAAAGCATATAACAGTAACAGATATCAGGTTTCATCTCAGGGTCCTAAGAACTTATTGCTGACTTGAGCACTAAGTGGTGGTGGGCTTAAAGCTTCCTCTTATTTGTACCTGGTGAATACAGATATGTGTGTTATTCATTTAGAACTATTTCTGGCATAGTGACACCACACTCTAGATGTTTATGAAATGAATAATTGAATGTTTGAATGAATAAATGGATATTTGAATGAATGAAATGAACAAAGCAGAAGTACTTCTAATTAGTACTTACTTCTGTTTTTGAGACTGAGCAAATGTCTCATTGATACTATTTTAAAAAGAGAGAAAGAATGCTGTAGGATAAAAAAAGTAAAAAGGAAACTAAAATGATTGTGTTTCCTGTGAATGATGACACTTCTGAAGAGCATACTAGAGGGGTTTAATGAGGTAAAACAGTTGAGATGGGAGCCATAATGCTAAATAATGACATGGAAATTTCTGATAACTTTCAGGAATATCTCCCTATTTTTCAAAGTCTAAGCTACCTTCCAACTATACTAGTCATTGAATGAACAAAGTGATTATATAATATTGAATATCTTGTCTTAGTAGAACAGTTTGGTTACAGATCTATGAATTAAATTTAAGTCTTGAGTTCTCACTTTAATATACAAGTTAAAAAAAATAAAATTACTGACCATTTAGATTCTAGTTGAAGTAGTGATTTGGTTATTGTACAGAATTCACTTGCCATATCAGTCTACTTAATTAAAAATACCTTTAACTTACTGTTTATGTTATCTTAAAGAGTCTAAATGATTGAACTTCAAGGTAGTCAATGTATTTGTATTTGAACAAATAAAAAATGATTTGAATTTTTTTTTTAAATCAGCAGTTTCTTAACATAACCATAATATCCGTTAGCTATTTTAAACATGCACACACACACACACACACACACACACACACACACACACACACACACATATCCTGGCTGGAGATCATTTGGGCAGCAGCTTAGGAGAGGAGAAAATTATTTATGTTTTGCAAACTATTTATTTTGATACTTCCTGGAGAAAACAGCAACAGCACAAATCCTCAACTGACTTACAAAGCACAGATGGGATTTTCTGAGAATTCTAGGTTCATATATAAAACAAATCCTTTTCTTTCATTCATTAGTATCACCAAAGATTTTCAATACAGACAAATGCACTAATTGTTTTCAAAGGGAACATATGTTTTAAATGCAATGAATGCTTTTTAGGATGCTGCTAACTGTTATGAATATAGGCATATTGCAGAGATATTACCAGGTTGAGTCCACACCACTGCCATAAAATGAGTATTGCAATAAGGTGAGCCACATGATTTTTTGGTTTCTCAGTGTGTATGAAAGTTATATTTATACTATACTTTAGTCTATTAAATGTGGAATAGTATTATATCTAAAAAAATGTACATACCTTAATTTAAAAATGCTTTATTGCTGAAAAATGCTAACCATCATCTGAGCTTTCAACTGATTGTAATCTTTTTGCTGGTGGAGGGTTTTGCCTCAGTCATGATGGCTGCTGACTGATCAGGGTGGTGGTTGCTGAAGGCTGGGGTGGTTGTGGCAATTTCTTAAAATAAGACAACAATGATATTTGCTGCATCAGTTGACTCTTCCTTTCTCCAGCAATTTCTCTATAGCATGTGATGTTGTTTGCTAGCATTGTACCCACAGTAGGATATCTTTCAAAATTGGAGTAAATCCTCTCAAACCCTGCCACTACTGTATCATCTAAGTTATATAATATTCCAAATCCTTTGTTGTCATTTCAACAATCTTCATAAGCATCTTCAACAGGAGTAGATTCTATCTCATAAAGGCACTTTCTTTGCTGGTCTAGAAGAAGTAACACCTCATCCATTGAAGTTTTATAATTGAAGCAATTTACTCACAGACTCAGGTTTCACTTCTAGTTCTCTTAATATTTCTACCACATCCGCAGCTACTTTTTCCACTGAAGTCTTGAACCCATTAGAGTCATCCATGAGGGTTGAAATCAGTTTCTTCCAAATTCCTGTGAATGTTGATATTTTGACCTCTTCCCATGAATTACAAATGTTCTTACTGACACCTAGAATGGGGAGTCCTTTCCAGAATTTTTTCAATTTGCTTTGCCCAGATCCACCAGAATAATCCCTATCTATGGCAGCTATCACCTTACAAAATTTATTTCTTCAAAAAGAAGAAAGTCAAAATTATTCCTTAATCCATGGGCTACAGACTGGATGTTGTGTTAGCAAGCATGAAAACAACATTAATTCATTGTACATCTCCATCAGAGCTCTTAAATGACCAGGTACATTGTTGATAAGCAGCAATATTTTACAAGGAATCTTTTTTTCTGAGTGGTAAGTCTCAACAGTGGAATTAAAAGATTCTGTAAACCATGTTTCAAACAGATGTGCTTTATATGGGCTTTAGTGTTCTATGTATAGAGCACAGGCAGAGTAGATTTAGCATAATTCTTAAGGTCCCTAGTATTTTCACAATGGTCAAAGAGCTGTGTTAAGCCCTATCAAGAGAATCAGCCTTTCCTTTGAGACTGTCATTGTCTGAAGCCAAGCGCAGACTTTTCTTCTTTACCTATGGAAGTCCTAGAGAGCATCTTCTTTGAATAGAAGACTATTCTGTTTGCATTGCAAATCTGTTGTTTAGTGAAGCCACCTTCAGTAATTATCTTAGATCATCTGGATAACTTGCTGCAGCATCTACATCAGCACTCACTGCTTCGCCTTGAACTTTTATGTTACAGAGATGGCTTCTTTCCTTAAACCTCATGAACCTACTTCTGCTAGCCTCAGACTTTTCTTCTGCAGCTTCCTCATCTCTCTGCTTTCATAGAATTGAAGAGAGTCGGGTCTTTGCTCTGGATTAGGGTTTAGTTTGAGGGAATGTTGTGGCTGGATTCATCTTGTATCCAGACCACTAAAACTTTCTCCATATCAGCAATTAGGCTGTTTTACTTTCACTTTCACTTATGTGTTCACTTCACTAACACTTTCAATCTCCTTCAAGAACTTTGCATTCCCAACTTGGGTAACTATTTGGTGCAAGAGGCCTAGCTTTCAGCCTATCTTCCTCACTAAACTTAATCATTTCTAGCTTTTGATTTAAAGTAAAAGACATAAGACTCTTCCTTTCACTTGATCACTTACAGCCCATGTCAGATTTATTAATTGGCCTAATTTCAATATTGTTGTATCTCAAGAAATAGGGAAGCCAAAGAAAATGAAAAGATGGGAGACTGGCTGGTTGTTTAAACAGTCAAAACAGATACAATATTTATTGAATTAGTTGAGAGTCTTATATGGGCATGGTTTGTGGCACCCCAAAGTAATTACAGTGGTAACATCAAAGATCATAATAACAAATATAACAATAATGAAAAAGTTTGAAATATTGAGAGAATTACCAAAATATGACAGAGAAACACAAAGTGGGCAAATGTTGTTGGAAAAAAATGGTATACATAAACTTGCTCAATGCAGGTTTGCCACAAACCTTCAGTTTGCAATGCATGTGAAGGGCAATAAAGCCAAGTGCAATAAAACAAGGTATATCTGTATCTTAAGAGGGAATAACATTTTCATGTCATACAATTGTTGGTTAGTTCAATAACTATTAGATTTGAAAGCTATATTGGACAATTGATTGTTTTGAATATTAAGAAATTAAAGCCAAAAATTTTATACAGATAAATGGTACCTACATTGGGATGAGGGCCTATTTTCTGATACTTGGCCCACGCAAATACTAAGCTGCTAAAATCATTCCTGATTATTCAGTTGAGTGTTGTGACAATGTATTAGTTACTGTCTTCATGAAACAAAAAGAAGTGAATTATGAATGTCTTTTGGAGTAGGAAAATGGATAAAAAGGGAATTCAATAGGACAAAGATCATAAAAGCCACATTTATTAGCTCTTTTTTACTTGGTAAAGAGATAAGAAGTCTCCAAGAATGGTATCGTAATGGGAAATTGCTGCAGATCTTGATAAGAGTGAAGCCCCATGGACCCAAGGAGAGAAACTTAAGTCGTCTTCAGATTCACAGCAGTGATGTCAGAAAACACAAAAGACCTAATTCTGAACATGAATTTTAGGGGCAATGAACTAATAAAGCAATTTGTATTTGGCTGAGAGCAATAGACAGTATTATTCTTTCCTACTTATAAAAAAATAGAGTTTGAAACTCTGTATCTGAACATTTTCTGGATTTCAGAATCCAAAAATAATTGTAGATACATCATACGGGTCTTAAAGACTACGATTTTCAGATCCACTCTATTTACACTTCAAATTTCAGATTCTTCAATACAAAATAATTTTGTGGATCTTTAAAAAATAACTTTATATCCTGAAACATATACAAACTACATGAAAATAGAAAACTGGTAAGTGCAATGGTATCACTTCACCACTTGTATACCACTCATATGGAGGCAAAAGGAGCTAAAGCTACTTTTCTTCCTTCACATTAGAATACTACTTAATATATACACCTTTCAAAAGTTGAAAAGAAAATATTTGTTCTAGATAAAAGTGTATAGATACTTATCTTGAATAGCTGCCTTAATAGTTACTCCATGCTCTGTATGAAACTCTAAATGACTGCATGCATTTTATTTGATGTGAATAGTATGCATGTGTGTGTATCTATAATATAAGAATATGTATGTATGTGGGGCACGGAGAAGACAGAGTGATCAATTTACCAGATGTTTTTTAGAACCTGAGTAAAATGGCTAAAGTAAAGTACATAATGGATTTGGAAAAGTTGAGATTCTAACCTTGAAAAGAGCAAGTTTGATGGGAGAACTTGAACCACATTGGAGTAAGATGAAGAGTAAAGTTAGGAATAGAATATGGTAAGATGCGGGACATGCCCCAGAGAGATGTATTTGGAAAACACTGTGGTTGCTATTTTCTCACAAAGAGAAATTAAGAAATCTTCTATGTCGATATTTTGATTTTATTCCTAGTAGGGCTATTTTTCTTAGAATGCCACTGAAATTAGAAACTCTTCAGCATTTAGAAATATTTTGATATCCTATAGGAAAACATAAAGGTGTTTCTCCTTCATTGCAAATTTATAATCTATTTTATGAAACTTACTTATATTTTTTCTTGGAGATTTCATATATATCCACTTAATAATATAGCATTGTATATCTTCTAACATTTATAGAGGTGCGTACAATGAGGTAGGTTTTAAAATCAACAATTTGTCTATAGCTTAAAAATAAATTGGTTCATTGAGTTGATCTCTGTGACAACTACTTGGCTTTAAGCTTTGTCAGCATTGTGCCAGCTATTGGGTTAATGATAACTATCTAATGTAATGGATTAGTTAATGGGATTCTTATTCACCCTTATCTGACTTATGGATATATGCCTTTGCTATTTGGAATTACAATTAAGCATCTGATATAATTAACCTTTGACATACAAAATAAACACAATAAAATGTAGTATGTGCCAATATATATATTTTTTCAATGACTTGGTAGGCATGTTATCATCATTTATTTTATGAAATACATTTCATTTGGCACCAAGTCACAAAGCATGGAGAGAAAAGAAAAGCATTTCAGCATACATATTAATGCACTTAGCAACAAAGAAAATGTATGCAAATCAACTATATATTGCCACATTTTCTATGAGGCACCTGTCTTCAGTAATTTAAGCCCATCAGGGATACCCTAAATATAATACTTTCATCTGATGTCTCTGGCTTGTGACAGTTAAAATACATGACAGAGATATATATTGTATGTTCAAGTATTTTTGACAAACCTGTTAAAAAAGAAAAATTATTTCCTACTACATTCACAGTTACTGTTGAACATTAGATACCCTATGAAAATATGACCTAATTTATGGATACAGGATAATTTTTCTATAATATGATCTATATGGTGTTGATAAATCTTCATATTACAGATCTTAGTGGGTTAAATATGTATGACTAGACATGTAAGTTTAGGATAAGTGTTAATCTGAGTGATATGATAAAAACTCTTATAAAATTATAATATGCAAAGGAGCTTTGATCCTAAAAGTTAGTAAACTATTAATTAAAAGGCTAAATTATGGGTGCCTGGGTGGCTCAGTCCCTTAAGCATCTGCCCTCGGCCAGGTCATGATCCCAGGGTTCTTGGATCCAGTCCTGCACTGGGCTCCCTGCTCAGCATGGAACCTGCTTCTCCCTCTCCCTCTCCACTCATACGCGCTCACTGGCTCTCAAATGAGTAAATACAATCTTTTTTAAAAAGGCTAAGTTGTTATTTTTTTCATCTTTGAAGTCTTTCTCCATGTACTATTTGGAAGAAAAATGTAATGGATTCATCAGAGTCAAATGCTTATTGTTTCTATTACTTACACAGACCATATTCCTGCACATCTTTTCCAGTCTTTCAGGGCTCGATCTTGTCTGCTCTAGCACTTGGGGCCTTCAGTACCATGTTTTGAATCTCATATATTCCTCAGGTCCTCTTTGCCTTGAAAGAAAGGTAATAAAGGAAGGTGGGAGGGCGGGAGGAAGGAGGTCTGCTTCTCTGTATTTGATTTAATCACTCTCTTGAGGCATTCCGTAGTTGTACCCAACAGGCACTGTCATCCTATACCAGCTTCAAACATCCAGTGTGGTCAGCCTAGCTACATATAACCTCCCCACTAAATAGATAAATACGAGAGAAAATAGATAAAAAGCTAAAAGGAGATATTATTATATTTTTAGTAAGAAAGGGGAAAAGAAGAAGAGTCAGATAAGAGAAAATCTACCCTATCTACCCTATGAGAAGATAACATATTTAATAGGGGAAAGAAAAACTGTCAAGCCGTAGCTGGACAGTTGTTCAAAGGTCGCACTTCAGTCTCCTCGTATCATTATAAACAGGAAGAAGTATCCAGTATTCTTCAGGACACAATATTGTGTTTGGACACAATCCCACTCATTTACCAATGTCTAGTGACTATCTGGACACTTATGTAAATGTTATCTGTGTGGACCACATCAGTCTGGGAATAAAAACGAGGCTGTATTATTTGTAATAAGCTTTTCTCTAGTAGTTATACGTTTGCTGTAGAAACTCCAGATAAATTTAAAATATGTTCCAATTTTTCCGGTGATCCCCTCAGGGGATATTTTTCATTTGCTCATATATGTCTTCTTAGCTGTATTACCTTCCATTAATTCTACTGATATTGCACTTAACTTCTCTTTAGTGATGCTTCATTTTGGTACTATCTGTTGATTAGTGTATTAGGCTTATTCATCGGCACAGGGTTGTGGATTCTGTTACTCCAAGGGCTACTTTCCCATCCTAAACACCGTCAAGGAGTAAGCACTGTCCTTCTGAAGGCCTCACTGTGCCAATGCCAATCTGTGTTTCAGAATCCTTCTTTACAGAAAAGTCTGTGTAATTTCAGAAAGTGTTATAATCTTTTCCATTTTTTGTTGCTTTCCATTAGGAAAGTACCAAACCATACTCCTTTGTATCCTGGTGTCTTCAGTATCTTCAGACAGAGTAAAATTATTAAACATGCTAAGGGAAGTCTAACTTAATGATGACAGACATGACCTTGCATTTTTCCTCTGGAACTATATAGACTTTTAAGAAGGAAGGTCAGAGAAGCTTGAAGTAGGTTTAGAGCCTGTATCCTGGTCTTCTGTCCAGTGTATGATGTTGAAAACAACTGAGTAAAAGATATATATATAATTTGACTGTGATAGTTACAGATGATGGGTTTTTTGGTAATTTTTAAAATAAAGTGAAAGAGAAATCTTTCTCCTATCTGAAGATGTGATAATTAGAAGGAAAACATAAATACATGAAGTGTGCCTAAGTTTAACAACTGAATAATACCAACAGAAATAATCTAAGAAATTAAATTTTGAATTTACTAAAGGCAAATGGATCAATGCATTTAATTCCTTTAACCCTTGTATTACTTAGAAACAATTTTTCAGCTAAGATAAGCTATACTAATTTCACTTAGAAAAAGGGAAAAGCATAATGATGTTCATCTTTTTAAGAACACCTTTAAAAAAAATTCATTTCATTATACTATGGCTTCTCTTTGTGTATAAAGGATCTTAAAGTTTAGCAAACAACAGAATTACCTGACAGGCTTGTTAAACCACTAAGTCCTGAGTCCCTCCCCCAGAATTTCTGATTCGTTAGGTCTGGTGTGGTACTTGAGGATTTGTATGTCTAACAAGTTCCTAGGTGCTAGTGATGTTACCAGTTCAGGAACAATGCATTTCCAACCCATGTAACATCACAAGCAGCATTCAAAGGAAAGTTTTAAAGGGTGAGTGTCCTGAAAAATCTCTTTTGCACACACAGTTCAGGATTTCCTAGAAATCATTCCAAAAATATACAGCAAAAGATTTATATCCAATATAACTTAGTGAACGCTTCCCCTTGAAATACTATGTGGAGGTCTATAAAAAGTAATTACTAACTTTATAGAAAAAGATTTCAGGAATGAACTTGTCAAAGAAAGCTGAGGTCCATCTGAAAGATACAGTGATCAATGTTACTATTATTACCACAGGGAAACCAGCACATTTGTCCTTGTTGCTCTGGTAAATTGGAGATAGGGAGATGATAAAGATTTAAAGTCTGTATTTCACTATTTTATGAAGAAAAAATATATTACTAATGAGGCATTCGCACTGACAAATTTATATAAAATAATATACAGATAGAGATATCTTTATATAAACCAAATTATAAAAAGTTTTACTTATTTCTCAGTTCAAAAACAATAACAACACAACTGTGATAAAATACATAAAGTTAGGGGCGCCTGGGTGGCTCAGCCATTAAGCGTCTGCCTTCGGCTCAGGTCATGATCCCAGGGTCCTGGGATTGAGCCCCACATTGGGCTCCCTGATCAGCAGGAAGCCTGCTTCTCCCTCTCACACTCCCCTTGCTTGTGTTCCCTCTCTCGCTGTGTCTCTCTATCAAATAAATAAGTAAAATCTTAAAAAAAAAAACCATGAATTTACATATATGAATTTCATTGCATTTTTCTCTTAATATACCTAATAAATCCCCCTTAAGGTTGCAGCCTCCTTTACTTACTTCCTGAGGATATTTTTTTCTGGAATAGAAGACTATAAAAATAATATTAAAAACAGTTTACCATACCTAACAATCATATGAGTAATAGAAGGAAATTCTTTTTTTTTTTTTTTAATGATTTTTTATTATATTATGTTAGTCACCATACAGTACATCCCCGGTTTCCAATGTAAGGCTCAATGATTCATTAGTTCTGTATAACACCCAGTGCACCATGCAATACGTGCCCTCCTTACTACCCATCACCAGCCTATCCCATTCCCCCATCCCCCTCCCCTATATTCCATTGTATATATGGACCACAACTTCTTAATCCAGTCATCTGTTGAAGGGCATCTCGGCTCCTTCCACGATTTAGCTATTGTGGACATTGCTGCTATGAACATTGGGGTGCATATGGCCCTTCTCTTCACTACGTCTGTATCTTTGGGGAAAATACCCAGTAGTGCAATGGCTGGATCATAGGGTAGCTCAATTTTTAACTTTTTAAGGGACCTCCACACTGTTTTCCAGAGTGGCTGTACCAACTTGCATTCCCACCAACAATGTAGGAGGGATCCCCTTTCTCCACATCCTCTCCAACAATTGTTGTTTCTTGCCTTGTCTATTTTTGCCATTCTAACTGGCGTAAGGTGGTATCTCAGTGTGGTGTTGATTTGAATTTCCTTGATGGCTAATGATTTTGAACATTTTTTCATGTGTCTGTTAGCCATTTGTATGTCTTCATTGGAAAAGTGTCTGTTCATATCTTCTGCCCATTTTTTGATTTGTTTATTTGTTTCTCGTGTATTGAGTTTGAGAAGTTCTTTGTAGATCTTGGATACCAGTCCTTTATCTGTAGTGTCATTTGCAAATATATTCTCCCATTCCGTGGGCTGCCTCTTAGTTTTTCTGACTGTTTCCTTGGCTGTGCAGAAACTTTTAATCTTGATGAAGTCCCATAAATTCATTTTATCTTTTGTTTCTCTTGCCTTTGGAGATGTGTCATGAAAAAGGTTGCTTTGGCCAATGTCGTAGAGGTTGCTGCCTATGCTCTCCTCTAGAATTTTGATGGATTCCTGTCTCACATCGAGGTCTTTCATCCATTTGGAGTTTATTTTTGTGTATGGTGTGAGATAGTGGTCAAGTTTCATTCTCTTGCATGTAGCTGTCCAATTTTCCCAGCACCATTTATTGAAGAGACTGTCTTTTTCCCACCGGATGTTTTTTCCTGCTTTATCAAATATTAGTTGCCCAAAGAGCCGAGGGTCCATTTCTGGGCTCTCTATTCTGTTCCATTGGTCTATGTGTCTGTTTTTGTGCCAGTACCATGCTGTCTTTGTGATCACAGCTTTGTAGTACAGCTCGAAATCTGGCATTGTGATGCCCCCAGCTTTGTTTTTCCTTTTCAACAGTTCCTTGGAGATTCGGGGCCTTTTCTGTTTCCATACAAATTTAAGGACTGTTTGTTCCAGTTCTTTGAAAAATGTCCTTGGTATTTTGATCGGGATAGCATTGAAAGTGTAGATTGCTCTGGGTAGCATGGACATTTTAACTATGTTAATTCTTCCGATTCATGAGCATGGAATATCTTTCCATCTTTTTATGTCTTCCTCAATGTCTTTCAAGAGTGATTTATAGTTTCTAGAATATAGGTCCTTTACGTCTCTGGTTAAGTTAATTCCAAGGTAACGTATGGTTTTTGGTGCTATTGTAAATGGGATGGATTCCCTAATTTCTCTTTCTTCGGTCTCGTTATTCATGTATAGAAATGCAACTGATTTCTGAGCATTTATTTTGTATCCTGCCACGTTACTGAATTGCTCTATAACTTCTAATAGTTTGGGAGTGGCTTCTTTTGGGTTTTCCATATAGAGTATCATGTCATCTGCAAAGAGAGACATTTTGACTTCTTCTTTGCTATCATGTCATCTGCGAAGAGAGACATTTTGACGACTTCTTTGCCAATTTGAATACCTTTGATCCCTTTTTGTCGTCTGATTGCTGTTGCAAGGACTTCTAGTACTATGTTGAATAATAGTGGCGAGAGTGGGCATCCTTGTCGTGTTCCTGATCTTAAGGGAAAGGCTTCCAGCTTTTCCCCATTGAGAATAATATTTGCAGTAGGCTTTTCATAGATGGCTTTTATGAGATTGAGAAATGTACCTTCTATTCCTACACTCTGAAGGGTTTTAATCAGGAAAGGATGCTGTATTTTGTCAAATGCTTTTTCGGCATCGATTGAGAGGATCATATGGTTCCTGAGTCTTTTCTTGTTGATATGATGTATCACGCTGATTGATTTGCGAATATTGAACCACGCTTGCATCCCAGGTATGAATCCCACTTGATCGTGATGGATAATCCTTTTAATGTACTGTTGGATTCTATTAGCAAGTATCTTGTTGAGGATTTTGGCGTCCATATTCATTAGGGAAATTGGTCTGTAATTCTCCTTTTTGATGGGGTCTTTGCCTGGTTTGGGGATCAAGGTAATATTGGCCTCATAGAATGAGTTTGGTAGCTTTCCTTCTGTTTCTATTTTTTGAAATAGCTTTAGGAGAATAGGTATTATTTCTAGAAGGAAATTCTTAACACGTCAAAGGATTATGCAACGTGTGCTAATATACAATTTGTTGTAATCCTGTATTTATTTGAATGATTTATAATAAAGTTAAAATTAGATTTTAAATATGTTGTATTGTTCAAACTTTCATGATTAGTTGCTTTTGTTCATTTTCTACTTTGTCTGCCAAATAATTAAAGATAAAATTACAGAGGGTCAACAAAGCAAAACTCCAAATCAAGATCTTTAAAAACTAATCTCTCTTTATGTGACATTAATATGAATGATACAAATAATCTTGCATATATACAAAATTCCCTGAAAGCAGAATATTTTATTATTTTCATTTTTATGTTTGCTAGTAGTTATGTGCTATAGCATCCAACAATTTTTAAGAAATTGTCAAAAGTCTTGACTTTATCTAGCACTTCAATTATCTTCCCAATGCTCTTGAATCTTTACTGTAAAGCTAAGTGAAATAATTTTCTATACTTTTCTCCACTTCCTTGTCTTTTTCATTCCTTCATTTACAGTAATCAGCCTTTCATCTCTACTTCTCCATTGAAACTGTTTTACCAAGTTCAAAACAACTCAACTAAGCCAAATTCAATGGCTAATTCTAAGCCACAGTTTACTGGCTTTTAGTTCTATTTGGCTATTCCTTGTTTCTTTCATCTTATAATATTTACTTGGCATGTGGACACCATTATACCCCTGTTTCCATATGCCTTCCCCTTTGCTGGTCCCTTTCCTTCCCTACCTATAAATGTAGACGCTCTAGAGCTTGACTTTGATGCTTATTCTGCAGACCTAACCATTTCCCTGAACTCAAAACTCATTTATCAAACTGTCTACTAGCCTTGTGACTTTAATATGCATCGATATGAAAAATGGATTTTGTCCAAAATGGAACTTTAGATTTCTCCTTTCAAACTCTAAAATGTAGATTCTCTGAGAACACGATCTTGTTAAATATCATCTATAAAGGACTGACAATAGAATCCACAATATGATATTCAAAGAATAAACACTAAAGCAAATTCAAAAAATTAAAAATAAAAAACAGGAACATGACAATTTAAATGCAGTAATGGGTGGGATTTGAAATAGTATGAGATCTCAGTGGTAACATATGCAAAACCAGGATTCAGAAGAAGAAAATGATTGATATAGTCTCAGAGACTTTTTCCAAAGTTAAGATGTACTTGACTGTTTCAGGAATTCCTTATCTAGAAACTTATAGAGCATTTAGGGGGAAAAAAAGCTAAAGAATTTATATATATATATAGTTATATATGTGTGTATACAAATACATATATACATATTTCTGTGTGTAAATTCCACCATATTATTTCACCCAACCATTTTTTAAAGTTTATAAGGTCTTTGTGGTAGAAAACTTTCAGATATTAAGAATAACTATGGACAGTAGGGATCCCATTACGAGTATAATTATGTATCCACTTTGGGCATACCAGGAAAGCAGCATCTCTTGCCAACCTTTGCAAAGACTTATTTCTGTCTTTTTACACTACTATGTAGCAATGATCAGATGAGTGACATTAACACAACCTCACAATAAGCATTCATGTGGGCTCTTTCTAACTCATATAGCAGATCTCTGCATTTAAGAGCCTGCCATTGCTATCTCTTACATAAGCTGCATCTTCTAGACTAAGTCATAGTAGAAAAAAATGGAAAGCACACAAACACATACCTACACAAGCACACAATATTATGAAACTATATCTAAACAATAAGTAAGATGCAGTTTAATCTAGACTCGATATTGGATCTCTCCCAATTTCAATTCATCAGCGATTTAATCAGACCAGGGGTGTTTTACTGTGAATATTCAGGAGAGTGTTTTAATTTGCTGAGCTATTAAATGAGATGGATGAATGCAGCATAATTCTTTTTTAAAAAGATAAAAGAATTTCCTTCTATCTTAACTCACCTATATTACAAACAAGAAATCATTACTCAATTTGAAACATACTGCTTTTTAATAGCATTTTATGCTATTACCCCTTGTTACATTTATGGAAAAAAATAGTGATATCAAGTCCTGGGCTTGTGGATAAGAGGCAACAGCCATTCCTAACTTCAATTCAGGAAGAAGCAGCTGCATCCACTCCCTTTAGAATATACAGGGCACCCTGGCATCCATGGTAGCAGCTGTGCATTGTTATCCTGACTATTGCATTTTTTATGCTATTACATGGAACTTAGGATACTAATTTCAGGATATAGAATATTTAGCTCTTGCAGGTTTGAGGACATTAGCCCTCAAGCCAATAGAAATGTATTCTTCAAGTTTGAATATTTCTTTATGCATCAGCATCTCTGGTAAATAATTTCTTGCTATCTATTTTCCAACCACTGTGTGCATTTGATAGACTAAGTGAGGCTACAGATTATTGCAGTGACACACTGCACATCTTTGTCATGTTCTTGGCAGTTTTCCATAAAAAATTATCAAGCATATTTTGGGTTTATTCTCCCAAACCATTTCAGCTTTGTAATTTTTGTCATCCTCAGCAAATTAATCCCACACATGCCATTGTCTGTCGTGTGAGCCATGCAGAAATTGTGAATTATGTCACCTCTATAAATGGGAATCTTGGAAGAAGGATTAAATGCTAAGGGTGATCAGTCAGAGAAAGTGGCAACTCGTCTGGTTCAATGATTAAAGTCTGGACCTGAAAATAAGAATTACTAGATTCTATTTGTGGCTTTGCTATCAATTTGCTGTATGACTTAGTAAGACTTTTCACCAGGAATTTGTTTTCAGATATGGGCTAAAGCAAAAAATTACAGACCTTCAAAACCTAAGGGAAGAAATAATTTTATTTCTTAGAAATATTAGCCTGTTTATTAAGGGGACCTTTTAGAGAGCTTAACCAAATCTCAACAAAATAAATGTTACATGTCAGTTCACCTGATAATCAAAATATTAGCTGAAGAAATTTTACTCAGTATGTTGAATTCTCTTATACAGATAGTTCAAGTAGGCATTCTGTCAGTTTCCGATTAGATATTATTGTATAAAGTAAGACTCTCTAAGAACTTTCGTAAATCATTCACAAAATCAAATGGTATCTGGAAACCAAGAGAGGACTCAAGAAAAAAAAAGTGATAATTTCAGTATTACATTGATTTTTCCACTAATTCTCTACTTTTATGTCTGGGTTTAGACCACAACACCACTTCATCCTTCTTGCTAGCATTTCACTGGCAAGTATGACCCAACTGAAGGTAACCTTGCCTCCAATCTGATATAGCAGATTCTTCCCAGATGCTTTGCTTATGATTGTTGTTTTTTGCTTTGCTCGTTTTTAAATCTTTTCTCAAAAGTTTAAATGTTTGACATGGGGAGGGTATATGTTGTGGTGAGTGCTGGATATTGTGTAAGACTGATGAATCACAGACCTGTACCCCTGAAATAAATAATACATTATATGTTAATTTAAAAATTAATAAATAAAATAGTTCATATGCATTTTCTATCAAGCTACAGAAACCATATGTCTAATGAATCACAGTAGGCCACACAAATTTATACAAAATAGAGTCTGAAACTATGTCTCCTTTACTCAATCCCATATGCATTTTCTACATTTTTCTCTATAAGACACAGGTATGTGTATAAACATAAACTTTATTATTTACAAAAATGGGATTGTAAAATAAATTTTGGGCAATTTTTCTTTTTTAATAATGAAAGCAAACTTTATTAGGGTGTATTATTCTAGGTTCTCCAGAGAAACAGAATCAATAGGGTGTCTGTGCATGTAGGTGGGGAGAGAGAGAGAGAGAGAGAGGGAGAGAGAGAAGACAAGGAACTTATTTTAAGAATTGGGCTCACAAAAATGAAGGCTGGCAAGTCCAAAATTTACAAGGTTGGCCAGCAGGCTAAAGACCCAGAGAAGGGTCTTTGAGTTCAAAGGCAGTCTGCTTGCAGAATCTCCTCTTTTTGAAGGGACCTCAGTCTTCCTTCTTTTAAGGCCTTCAACGATTAGATGAGGCTCATTCACATTATGGATGATAATATAGTAATCTGCTTTACTCAAATTATACTGATTTAAATTTTGATATTATCTTTAAAAATACCTTCAGAAAAACATCTAGAATACTATTTGGTGAAATGTCTGGATAATATGGCCTAGACAAATAGAGACACAAAATTAACGATCACTAGTGGTCTACTATAGTACAGTTTGTGCTAACCACTTTACTCAAGCTATTTCACTTAATAATCAAACCCTATAACTTAGGAATTATTATCCCCATTTCATTGACTAAGAAGGAAACTGAGGAACAGGAAAATTTAATACTTTGCCCAATGACTGAGCCAACATATGTCAGATCTGTATGTAATCTGTGGCTCTGTGGCTCCTGAACACATGATTTTAATTACAATGCTCTACTGCTTCCCAGAATATTAGTCTAAATATCCCTGCATAACAAGACATGAAGAGCCCACTTACTCTGCTTAACGGGACTTTTCCAAACTTGGTTCTAGATGGAGGTATGCAATGCAGACAGTGCCACATTAGGCATGTCACTGTCTCTTATGCCTTTGTTTCTTTTTCTCTAGAATGAGAAAATCAATATCTACCGAAGGCAATGCATGCTGAATGCTTAACCAAACCCTAATATAGAGTAAGCACACTAACAATTTTGTTATTATTATTTAGAAAATATTCAGAGATTCTCTTTTAGTGTTTTTTTTTAATGTTGTTATCAACTGCTTGGCATGACAAATATCCTGAATTAACCATTTCTATATATTTGTTAATATTTCTAATTCTACAGAATATGTTCACAGACAAGGGTAATTCACCTTGAAATGTTCAATTCATAAATTATTAGCATATTCACAAGATTGTACAATCATCATCACTGTCTAATTCTAGAATATTTTTATCACCTTAAAAAGAAACCCTATATCCGTTAGTAATCATTCTCAATTCTTCCCCACAGTACTTGACAACCACTAACCTATTTTCTGTCTGTATTGATTTAGATTTGCCCTTACAAGACATTTTATAAAAATGAAATCATAAATATGTGGCCTTTGTGTCTGGCTTCTTTTACTTGGTGTAAAGTTTCAAGGTTCATCCCTGGTGTAGCATATATCAGCATTTCCTTCTTTTTTACAGCTGAATAATATTCCACTGTCTAGATGCAGTACTTTCATTTTTCTCTCCATCACCTAACAGGCATTTGAGTTGTTTGCACAGTTACTATGCATAGTACTCTTATGAACATTTTTGTACAAGATTTTGTGTGAACATGTTTTAAATTCTCTTAAGTTTGTACAAAGAAATGAAATTACCATATTGTTTTCCCATTATAAAAAAGATCATGCTCCCTTGGGGCTCCTGGGTGGCTCAGTTGGTTAAGCATCTACCTTCAGCAGATCATGATCCCAGGGTTCCGGGATCAAGCCATCCACATCAGGTTCCCTGCACAGCAGAGAGCCTGCTTCTCCCTCTCCCTCTGTCACTCCCCCACTTGTGCTCTCTCTCTCTGTCAAATAAATAAATAAAATCTTTAAAAAAAAAATCGTGCTTCCATCAACAATATGCAAGAATACTTGTTTTTGTTTTGTTTTATGACATCATCGTCATCACAAAGGAGCAATTCAATATTTTTCCAAACTTTTTCCTCTTGGATAATAGCTATGAATGGGAAGCTCTGAAATAATCAGTTTAAATATAGCAATTTAATTTCAAGAGCATTTAAACTTTGCAATGAACATAATGATCTTAGTTATCGCATGCTTTATAGTTTAAGCTGGAATGTGGTATTTTCTGCTGAAGTGATTGAAATCATTACTGATTTACAGTTCTGTTTCAATTGTCAAAAAAAAAAGATGCATAAACCATTTACATGTTCCCATGTTTTATTTGGGTGTTTATTTTTAATTAAAAATAGAAAGCCATAAAGAATCTGATTTTGTCATTGCTAGTTCTAAAGACAACGTCAATGTCCATCTATTTCATTGTACCTAGTGCTTCCTGTGGGATAAAGAGTAATTGTCCAGTTCTCTGGATGCAGTACCTATGGATGATAGCCCCACTTAATTTGGGGGTGAAAGTACTGACTCAGAAATCAGTCAACAGTCTCCTCTCAGGCTCCTGACTCCCTGCTGGCCTTCTGTAGATGAACATAGGTAGATGTAGGCGTGGTAGATGAACCTTAGGCAGGGGTGGCCTGCTGAGGGTCTGTTCAGTTCTGGTTGCCCTTTGCCCATATTTTTCCATTTGCGGTTGGGACTGATGGAGACAGGTAAGGCTAATCCCTATTTGTCTACATTCAAGGAAGAAAGATTTGAATGTCATGATGGTCTGAAGTCCCTGTTTCATTCTCTCAAATTCATTTCAGCAGGGAATTCTACAAAATATAGAATGAGTGTTGCGTAAAACCCTATCTCTTATAGACTCCCTAGTAAATCTACTTTGACCACTAAACCATGAATATTAGGAAAGAAATAAAGTAAAAAAAGGGAATTTTTAATTACTCATGCTTCTGCTTTCTTTTACTTTGCTAAATAATCACATCAATATTAAGCTAGATAAATTATAATGTAGTTTTCGTGTTCAATATTATTTTACTTAAGCAATATCCAAAAAATTAGCAATACAAAATCTGCCCAAAAAATTAACATTGCTAATTAAAAATGTGTATCTAAGGAAACTAGAGGTTTGGGCAAAAGTCTAATAGAAATCTGTGCCAACAGCTTTAATTGACATTTTGGCTGTAGCTTTTTCAAAAATTAAACATGAAGTAGCTCATCCCAGGGCAAAGTTTTAATTCCAGTTTAATAAAGAAGGTAATGAATTGCATATTATTAGATATGTTTAAGTAGGGAATTGCTATTTACTGTTTCCTGTGTTAAGGAATTATTCCAAGAAGGAAATCTTGAGGGGTGGCTGGCTGGCTCAGTTGGTAGAGCATGCCTCTATTGATCTCAGGTTGACGAGTTCGAGCCCCATGTTACGGTAGAATTTACTTAAAAAAGAAGAAGAAGAAGAAGAAGAAGAAGAAGAAGATGGCTGGCTGGCTCAGTTGGTAGAGCATGCCTCTATTGATCTCAGGTTGACGAGTTCGAGCCCCATGTTACGGTAGAATTTACTTAAAAAAGAAGAAGAAGAAGAAGAAGAAGAAGAAGAAGAAGAAGAAGAAGAAGGAGAAGAAGAAGAAAGTCTTGAGAAAGTTTTTAGCTGCTTAGCTTGCCATTCTACCTTCTCCTCAGAGACTTGATTTGCAATCAACAGTTATGTAAATTTTTTATCAGATTAGACTTTCAGAACTAAATTTTCTATAATATATGCAACCGTTACCTCAGTAAAACTGACAAAATGTCAGAGAGAGGGACAAGGTACAGTAATTAGCAAAATGGTAGGGATCTGAAGGAAATTTAAATTGAGAAATCTTTTTTTTTTTTTTTGAGGTTGTAATATTCTAGAGGATAAGCAGAAAAGAAAATTCCTATGGGCCACTTGATGACTCTAATTAGAATGGAGAGAATACTGTATGCAATTTACATATCACCTAATTTAAAGTTCCTGATAACTTAAAATTTGTGTTTTATTATATAATAATGATAATTTTAGCTCTACTTTTTGTTAAAATGAAATCTAATACCATTTCAAGGTCGTTTGATGTGGGTATGGTATTCATATGGAGTCTCTAATCTTTTTTTAGATAAATCTTTATAAGTTTAGAAATGCAAACTTCATTTCATCATATATACTCTAGTAAGGTGATGACATACTGCCACTGATGTTATGATTTTCTTATTGTGCTAGATCTCTAATATGCTATATTTACTAACTCAGAAGCAAAGCTAGCAGAACCTGGAATGTATATATTCTGATATAAAATTTTTATCAATTTTAAAGTTCTGTAAATAAGGGTGCCTTGTATATAAGTATTGTAGTCATGCCTACATTTTAAATATAAAATGTGTGAACAGAATAGTGACTGCATGTACTATTTAAGTAAACCCTTTTCGCATATTAAGGATTTTTTTTTCATATTTGAGAGAATATTGTCTCGATCAAGTTCATATGCACCACAAAGTGCAGTTTCTTAAAAATAGACATTTCTTAATTTTTCTTCCCTTTTGGAAAATTTGAAACGTTTTAGATTTAGTTTTTAATGATTTCTGTCATTTACAGTCTCCTCCTACCTATCCAATGACAGTATGTTGCCAACATTTTCCAAAACACCAGACTGCAATTTACACTGCTTTATTTCGTAAGTTTCTCAAACTTTTAACTCCAAAATCAAAATGTACTCTTCATTACCTTCAATTGGGTAAGATTTTAAGTAAACCTTTCTCACCAAAGTTACAGTGAAGTTGATATCCTGTATTTCCAGGTGGTATTTTTAACAAGTGATTTAACAAAAAGGAATTAGTTACAATGCCATAATGTCCATCATCTGCAGATTTGTAGAAAAGAAGAAAGATATTTTGGACAGTAAAACCTCTCCTCAAGTTACTTCCTATAATTGTGCACAATAATATTTAATAATAACTTACTTTAATTAGGCACTTAGTACAGTCTTTATTCTTTGTAAGCATTTACATATATTATTTCAAATACTCTTCACAACAATCCTATGAAATAGGTGTTATTATTAGTTCCAACTTACTGATGAGAAAATAGAACACTGAACAGCCATACTGATAGAATATCAGGTATAAAGAGGCTATAGTTTCTGGCATGTTCTGGACCAAATAGCTATAACTTTTCTCCTTTCCCATTTGTCTTTACCACATTGTTGTGTCATGATGTTCCACTTGAGAAAATGTGAATTTGTCCTAATTATCTCACATGGCTAAAAAGTTTTCACTCTAAGTAATATTCAGTATGGTCTAGATCACATTTCACCAGGTTTAGAATAGATTCTTTATATTCTTGGTCCATATCAACAAACCAAGGTAGTTAAAATCTCCCAACACGCTGGAGTTACTGTAACATAGAGCACATTGGTCTAACAGCATAAAAATTAAATATGTTTCAAAGAGTACAGATAAGCAGTGCTCTCAAAATTTTGACTTTTTGCATCTTTAACTACTTTCCCAAATTATGTATCATGAAATAAGAAACTCTTTCACATGCTTTACTATTACAGAATTTTTACAGTCTGACTTTGCTCTCAAAATAGCAATCCAATTGATCTGTTGCCATAACCCCAATCATTCTGATCACTTTATTTATAATTTCTTCTCAAGGTACTTCTGGACCATTGGTGAACGAATATTTTACACACTTAATTTACATAACCTGGTTTGTTTTTACAGACAAGATGAAAATACATTTTTATGGAATGATAGTCATTCCTTTTTTGTTATTGTATTTAGACAAAAAGACACAATTTTCTAAAAGGTCATTGATAATATAGATAGCATCCATCATAAACTTATTTTTGCACTCAAGTTATTCATATGCACAGCTCAAAGTTTAAGGAGTTTACCACCGCATAGATACAGATACATAGAAAAACAACACATACAACAACAGATAACTCAGATATCCTTAATAAAAATTGGTAGGACAGAACAAATCAGAATGTGAGAAAGGTAAGATAATTTGTTCTAACAGAAGATAGTGCTGACCCCACATTAAGTCCAACCCTTACACAAAGACATAAAACTTTTTCATCTTGACCATCCATTCACTAATTAATTTTAAAATATTCATTGTGTTTCCATGATGCGCTACTATAAATTACCTTCAGTTATTGACCCTCTGTTCACCTGCCTATGTGGCAATATGGTTATTGCTAATATCTGTGAAATGAAAGTAACAGGCTGAGATCTTCATTACTAAGCATATTTGTCAATTTTGAGTTTTTGTTTTCCATTTTATAATATGTACAAATTAATTCACCAACTTTTACACAAGTTAAAACAATAGTCTACAATGTTAATTTGGTTAGGGAAAACAGTTTCTAGTATAAGTCTCGGTTCTATAGTAGGTTTTCTTGTAAGTCAATAATCTTTGATGAATAAATAGTGTGTGTAACAAACTGTACAAATTGTCACAAGATTATGAGACATGAACCCTAGAAGCATAAACACATTGAGGACATAAGGCATGCAAACAATTGTAAAATAATAATTGGCAGTATATAACCCAGTGTGAAAGTGAGAGAGAAGTTGGGAATGGGGTCAAGAATGTTACACCTCCTGCAGTATGTGACGAAATCCCTCAAAATGAAGAAATACCCAAACTAACATGCAAAAAGTGCAATTTAGAAACACCAGTGTGGGAGGGTTTAGTATTAGTGGTGAATCATTATGGATAGATCAGTGACAGTTAGGGAATCAATTTTTGTTGTGTTTTGATTTCATAATATTTTCCTTATATTAAGTCTGAAGTAATATTCAGAACCATTTGAAATGCAGGACACTTGCGAAGTCTTTTGAATGCAGAAGACCATGCAGCCAAGTTAGAAAAAGAACATAACTGTAATAATTTTCCACCTCCTTGAGTGTATCATAAAACAAACTGCATCATCTCCAGAAGTCCTTCCAAACAAGACTTGTTCCAAGGGATGTTGCTGGGTCTTATGAAAAAGAAAATTCAAAGACCAACTAAATTTCTGATGCTCTGTATTTCATAAAAATGAATGCCTTTAACATATTAATGTTCTTTTTAATTCTCAAAATAGGATTATATGAATAATTACATAGCATTTCTCAATATTCTGGAAAGAATTTTCTGCAAAATATAGTTTCAGAAGTGGGCTGTTGAGGGTGCTTCTACCGAATGTATGAAAGTCACATCTTCAAACCATTGGTTAGAAAATCAAGCTTGATACGATTTTCCTTTTAATTTTTGCTCTATAACCTTTGCCGGTGAAGAGTGTATTTAATTATCTATATGCAATTAAGCACTTAACGCATTAATTAATTAGTTGGCATTTGTAACACTCAAAGATGAAAATCACTGTTTAAGAATTATCATTATTAATATGAACAGATGCAAAGGATGAAAGCATCATTTATGCATGCATATGGCACACCCATCAACTCTTAGCTTATTCAAAGTCATAATTGCTCTTTGAGCCAACATAAGCACCAATTTCCAAATATTAATCCAATGCATCCTCAGATATATTCTGTCAAGTCATATTCAGTAATATTTATTCCCAATTATAAAAAAGGTGGGCATATTTAAATGATGTGAGTAAATTATGACACCATTTTCAAAAAATACCTGTTTATTGTCCTCTAATACTGAGCAAAATTAGAACTACAAAATTAACTATCAAACAATAAGTAATATTAAGTAAAAGAAGTAGGAATGTAAGTTCAGTCATTCTGTTCTACAACATCTAATAGAACACAATATACTGTAATGCAAAGACAACACTTAATTTAACCCTTGTAATGTTTGAATCTGGGTATTCACTATCATTTTTATGATGCCTTTATCCACCTAATTTTTTTAAGTTAAAAGATGTTTATTTAATAGAAGGAAAAATTATTTGAAAGCTTATTTTCATTTCTTTAGCATGTTGATTTAATAAAATAAGGATATTTTTGTACTACACTCATGTAAAGCCAAAACTCATGGATGGCAATAAAACTCACATATAAGCTTTTGACTAAGGCTTTCATTTTAACCTGAGATAACGCATTGAAACTTACAATTTGATAAGTGATGTACCCACGCAATATCATAGCAAGTAATAAAGAAATAATATAGAGTTTACAGAGCCATTTATATCAACTTCTTAAATGACAGAAGCCTGTTATCTTAGCTCTGCAGGCTATCAATTCAAACATATAATACTAAGATGTGTTTTTGTTTAGAGCATTTTTGGTGCTTGGTAAAGCTTTATACTGGCATTTGTCATTAAAACAATATGTAGGATGCCATAGTTATAAGGAAATGACATTTCAATTTACAACCAATTTTCATGAACTTATAATATGAGAATGAACACTGTTCAGAATAAAGCTTTAGGTACTTATTTTCATGATAGCACTTAACTGTGTTTTTAAATTTAATGCATAAACATTAAATTAATACAAAAGTGAAAGCTTAAGCATGCAAAGAATAATGCAAAGGAGGCTGAAAATTTTTCATAGTCTAAAATGGAAAATTTTTCTGAATACATTCAGGGTCTCAATATAACAGATTTTCTTCTCTTAAAACAATTCTCTCAAGATTTGTATATTTTAATTCTAGTTCTCTTAAGGTTTATAGTTAGAGATGATAGATAAATCCCACTGCAACAAAAAAATCTTATTTCTTAGGGATTTTAAAAATTATTGCAAGCATATAATTTGTTCAAGTATAGCATGATTTATTTTCTCAGGATTCATTTTTCATTTTGACCTGCAATAGCAATGATGATCCTTTCTCTAAACTACAGCATATCTACTTGATGTTTTCTTAGAAAACACAGTCATTAAATGAAGAGGTTTTTATGCATTAAACTAAACAAAATCTATGCTAAAAATATCTGGAATTTAAAAATCTACGTTTTTTGTTGTTCTATATCCTCACCTTCTAAGTACCTTTCCAAAATTGTGCTTAAGAAATCTCATTTAAGTTTTTAAAGATTAGGGGCACCTGGGTGGCACAGCGGTTAAGCGTCTGCCTTCAGCTCAGGGCGTGATCCCGGCGTTATGGGATCGAGCCCCACATCAGGCTCCTCTGCTGGAAGCCTGCCTTCTTCCTCTCCCACTCTCCCTGCTTGTGTTCCCTCTCTCACTGGCTGTCTCTATCTCTGTCAAATAAATAAATAAAATCTTTAAAAAAAAAGATTTTAAAGATTAGTTATTATATTTTGGGAAAGAACTCTTCACATAATTTAAAGCAGGTTTGAAACCAGCCTTCAGTTTTCTTCTTTTATCCCAAGTGTTGTGTGTTGAAATCTAGACTTTAGAAGAGGAACAGTTATTAACAGTGACAAGGATGAGGGATATGGGAATACATGGCTCAAGGCACAGAAGGCAAGACCACTGAAGATGTGGAGGACAGAGATATTTAAGTCAAAGATGATACAAGAAGTTTAGAGGTTAAAAAATAGTAAGCCAGTTGTTACAATATTTAATTGACTTGGAATATTGACCAAGAAGGTGCAAGGTCAGAAAGAAGGAACTGGAGTAATAATGTGTGTCAAATTTGCTGGATTTTTCAAGGAAAAGGATGGAACAATCATATACAAGTAGTAATGAAAAATTAATTGTGGGTCTAGTCTCCCCTCTCTTCAGTACACATATGGTAGGAGAGAGAAAATAGTACCTTCATCGGACATCCAGGCTTTAGTTATTTCAGAAAGTTTAGACAAGTTCTGAAAAGAAGATGAGTGTTTAATGGATTTTGGTGATGACAGATTTTCAGTTCAACCAAACATCAAAGAAAAGTTTGTGTTGAGAGGGTTAGGAAATTTTGGAAACTGAATTCACACTAAGAGACATACTGAACAGAACGTAGATGAGACTAAATGCTGGCCGATTACCTGGGAAGCTGGGAATTACCTTGCATATCCGGTAAACAAGGAAAGGGATACAATTGGGATTATTTGGATAGCTTCCAAGGAAGAGTTAATTAATCACCCGCTCTTCCTGGGACTGCTCTCTTAACACAGGTTATATTGTTAAGGTCCAAACTGTTGAAAAGATGGTGCGAGGGAGTATTTGGGGAGCCCTTCAGTCCTGCTCTGGGCCATGTTGTAAGCAAGGAAGAATATTTTAAATTGAGTCACCTGGTTAATCCCAGTGCTTTAGAAATTCTAATTGTGCTTCCCATGGATTAATTCTCACTAAATATCATGAAAATCAGATCTTCTATTAGAATGAAAAAAAGAAGTATCTTCCCCTTTCATTCTGGGAACCACCTTATACAATCCCCCAGATAACTAACTTCCATTCTCCCTTTCCTTGTTTTCTATTTCTAGAAGTTTGGGGATTAAATCTAGATTGATTGCATAAATTCTTCATATCATCCATCTTTTATTTTTGTCTTTTCATCCTACTCACTGGAGAAATCATCATCTTTATCTTCAAATGAATGTTCTATGGTTATTTTTTTTTTACTTCCAAAATATATTTCTTGTTTATGGAATGTCCCTTTTATAAAGCATCCTATACTTATTTTATGGATTTAATAAACTTTACAACATTTCTGAGGATATTAACCATATTGATTTGTTTTCATCTGGTCTCTCTTTATTGCCTATTTTCTCTAAGTTCCTTTTTAAAGTTTCTTGGTTTTGGTTTCTCTCATTCATGCAAAAATCCCTCCTCAAAGCTGCATGAGCATAGTTGTCCATTCATAATTAAGAATGAGGCATTACAAACAGCCAGGATCTTGCAGTTCTTACTGTTCAGCATTTTAAGTTTCTGTAATTGCTTTTGTTTTCAGTATGAGGCCGTTGGTTTGGTCTGAAAGCCTTTTATTTTTTTCTCACAGAATAAATTTTCTACTTACTTCTTGGAGAGATGTAACTACTTAATCACCTTGGATCTTTAGGATAAGGATGGCATATAGTTCTAACATTTCTTACTCATATTTTTAATATTCTTATGTTTTTGGTCCCTCTAGCCAGTTATGGACCTGTCCACAGTGCTGAAAACTAATTCACTTCCTTACTCAATAGGCAGACAGATTTCAGCTTTCTTAAAAAAAAAAAAATATATATATATATATATATGTATGTGTGTGTGTATATATATATATATATATATATATATTTGAGAGAGAGAGAGAGAGAACACAAGCAGGGGGAGTGTCAGAAGGAAAGAGAGAAGCACGGCTCCATCCCAGAATCATGACCTGAACCCAAGGCAGACACTTAGCCTACTGAACCACCCAGGCACCCCAGATTTCAGCTTTCTATTAGAAGATTATCTCTGAACACCTGACCATCCACTTTCCACCTTCCAAAAATTTGTATATATTGCTCATCTGTCCTCTCCTTGACATTCTTATTTTTTATGACCAATTTAATATTGTCAGAAATAGCAAAAATATGCAAATAATGAATCATGGAACATTGCATCAAAAACTGGGGATGTACTGTATGGTGGCTAATATAACAAAATAAAAATTAATTAAAAAAGAAAAGAAATAGCGAAAATAAATATCTTCATACTATGTTTAGTTTATAAGTCTTATAGTCTTCTGATCATTTTCACTAATTTTGTGATTTTTTTTATTTTTTGAAAGTTTTTGAATTTTTTTTGAAAATTCTGAAATTTTTTGAAATTTTAACTAAAAAAACTGGTAATGCTTTAGTCAAAAAATATTTTAAGTAAACTGAGTTCAGGTAAAATCAAAATTGAAATATAACACCCAGATGGCATATTATATTATTTATGCATCATTATTTCAATGCAAAGATCTGTATAATGGGTGAAGTTAAATACCTTGCTAATATCTAATCTAATATGATTAGATGAAAATATCTAATATCTATCTATGTCTTCCCTGTGTATCCATAGTTGAAATTTTCTTAGTTATTGACATTTAGGTTAACCCTGATGTGGAAAACATACAGTGAGATCTATGTTATAGAAAACGATCTTATGCGAAACATTTATTTTTCCACAAATACAGATACAATTTTTTTATCACACATAGATTTTAAAGAAACCATTTGAAACATAAAATATTCTAATTTTCAATTTCTTATGTGCAGATGGAGGATCAAATTTAACAAATTTAACAAATACTTCATGTTGCATCTAAATTAGATGCAACTTTTTTTCTTTATGATAACCTACATCAGCTGCTGTATTATAATAAGAGAATACTCTCATGTGAAAGTATTGTGTCTTTGTTAAAGCCCCTTTGGTTCATCTTAAACCACCATTTACAGTAAACTCGCATGAACTAGTGAAAATCTTAGGTAATGAAAGCTGAGTAGAGGTTACGATTTTATAGTATATTGATACAATATTCTGTGGCCTTGTAAAAGTGAGCTGTAAACATCTGCTAAAAAGCTAGCCATCCTTACCCCAATACATTTGAGAAGTTCTGTAATATTCTTCTATAAAGTAGCCACACAATAAGAAGAAATTGATCGCTCAAAAAACATAAACAATGCAAAAGCGATATTGCCCCTAAGAAAACATTGCAAATAGAATTATCCAATAAAATGCATTTGCTTCGGCTATAAACAATAAGAGAATGGAGTTTTCTACAAATATATTTCAAATAGTTGAAAAGTCATGATACACATATAAAGAACAACTTATCTGGTCAAGTTCTTGTCCTAATATATGTAGGACAGTATTGTTACTTGGAGTTCTAAAAATAGAGGAACTTCATTACAAAAAGATTTTAAGAAACTATTTTCATTTCTCTTTAAATAAGTATATTTTTTCCTATGGAACAATTTATTCTAAAGCTGCAAAATATAGAAAGACCATTGAAATTTTTAAAAATTTACAGGTAAAGGTAGATTTTTCCTTTTAAGGAAAAGTCTCTTAGAATAATAACACATTTAAGACAACTTAAAAAACTCATAATTCATAAAGAAAGCCTTTCATTCAGAGGTCTCCAGTTTGAACAATTGATTGTATGTCCTGCTCATGTATCTTGATAGTTACTTTACTTGAGAGATTTTAATTAAGGTGCTAGGAAATCTGTACTTAATTCACTTGAAAAACTTTTACTAAGCATCACCACTGTCAAGCACTGATCTTGATTCTGTGGGTTCTACCGAATGACTTAGAGATCACACCCTCCAGAATTTTACAATGAAGGCTTGAGTGTCAGTTACATACCTTGGGAGTAAATTAACAAGGAAATTGGATAAAAAGTAATGAAAGACATCTGATGATATCATGTCCCTGACTTGAAGTTCCATATTAATATGCTGGAGCTATGTTAAAATAGTACATAAAGTACTGCTCCAGATGCATATTTAATGCCAGGACACTTAGGCAGAGAGCAGATCAATAAAGAATTCATTTAAAAAGTTCCACCCAAGCTTTATTATCCATGTGAAGGTGTTTATCTTTTATAGGATTTTTTTTAATAGAAATACTATTAATTTAGAAAGTAAGTATAAGGTGTTGCTTAGAAAAACTTTATCATTTGAGAGCCAAGGAATACATCCAGAATTCTGCCTAGACTTACTATGGTGAGCATTTAGCAATGTACACAGATATCGAAACATTATTTTGTACACCTGAAACTAATATAATATTGTATGTCAATTATACCTCAATTAAAAAAGAAAATGATAATAAAAAGAAAAATAAATTAGTGTTATGCCAAAAAACAAAACAAGGTTAGGGTACCCTTTCTCCTGCCAAATGTTCTCTTTCTTTTTTTTAAAAAATATTTTTTTATTATATTATGTTAGCCACCATATAGTACATCCCTAGTTTTTGATATAAAGTTCCATGATTCATTACTTGCATATAACACCCAGTGCACCATGCAATACATGTCCTCCTTAATACTGCCAAATGTTTTCTTTCATGTTTTTGGTTTGAATGATAGAACAGATCTGTCTTATTTTTATAGTATTACAGTGACAGTTTTTCTAAAATTTAAAAATATACTTAAAGTGTTTGCTCTTTGTTGCAAAAACAATTATATGCATAACTTCTTACCATCTTACAAATCAAGAGCTCCAAAAAACTCATTTTCCTTGCCCCTTCTTTCATATTTTGTTAAACATGTATCAAATTCTAACTCTCCATTGAATAATTTTATTTCCTATTTTGCCTCGCATACTTGAAAAATTCCTTCTCAATGATCCTTTTAAATTTCACAGCTATATTATCAGCAACTATCTAAATCTAATATAAGTTTTACTGGATATATCTCTTACCATTGCTCCTTACATCAAACGTCTTCCCCTTGATTCATTTTTTGGTTTTGTTGGAGCATTACCTTAAATAACATTACTTTCAGTAAGTGCCTGTGTAGCATATCGGTTTTATTTTGTAGTTATATGTTGGTATAGAATTCTATGATGAAATCCTTTTATTAAACTGTAAACATTGTTCCATACTCCTTTATCATCCAGTTTCACAACTAAGAATTCATTCGTAAGGATCCTCTTCTTTCTCTTGGATTTTCTTTGCGGTTTGGAATTTGGGAGGAAATTGTATTAATATGACTGTTATCAAATGAATGTGGTTAAAAATAATAACAGCAAGTACTTAATGGGTAATACTAAAACTTTTGCCAGTCGTTGTTCTAAAAGTTTTACATTGCATTAACTCAAGTAATCTTGATACTGACATAATGAAGTAAGTTCTATTTTTATAAACATTTTCAAATAAAGAAGCTGAGCAAAAGAACTTATTATTTATTTAAGGGTACATGCCAGATGGTGGGGAAGCCAGGATATCAACATTCAGTTCCCTGAGCGTATGTGATACTAGTTCACTAATAAACTCTTTAGAATTTCATTGTAAATGTGTGCCTGTGGTGACGAGACCGTCAGGTAAGATTGAATGAGGAGATGGTTCTTAATATGAAGATAAAAGTAGGGATGGATTTAAGAGTATATTATATAAATCAATAAAGATAAATTCACTGATGCAGTGGAGTGGTGTTTATACTTGAGTGTATTAAAAATCACCTGAAATTACTGTTTAAGGAAATACAGATTGCTCTTGAAGTTTTGTTTTGCTTTGTTTTAAGAAGATCTGAGGTATAACAGGGAATTCCCTTTTTTAATAAGTTTTCTAGATTATTTTGATACCCATTGTCCATGGAGGACACTATGGGGAATAATATACTAGTATTCGAACTCAGATTGAATTCTTATTCCAAAGAAATGAGGTAGAGATCAGAACAAACGTAACACAGTTTATCTCACTGGCAAGTCTCATCTACATAGAAAATAATTCTAAATATAACGGAAATCAGTTCTTGTTTCATAGGTTTTGTATTCATTTGAATGTAAGCTCACAGTAATATTTATGCCATTGCCATGTACTTAGTATCTAATATTATCCTACCCAATCTGTTTTTTCCCACTTCTAACCCATGTTTCGCCTATTTATTCCAACTCTCTATAAAGAATCTCAGTTCTTACCATAGACCTATATTCCAGCATTTTAGCCAAGTTTTTTTTTTCTTCCTAAGTGCAAGGATACAGTTCTGTGAATAATGCTGATTCTCTTCTGTTATGGAAAGAGCGTTTATTCTCTCAGCGTTTTCAAAGTTCTCTTAGTAACACCCTAAATGATTCAGTGAAATCACATGGACCAATGACATCCTGAACCAATTATTTCTACTTTATAATATAATTTAAGGGTTTGATTTTTAAGTATAATTTTCAAGGAAGATTATAGTCAGGTCAAAAAAGGCAGCAGTGTGATATTACTTTCAAAATTTAAGATCAGTTTTTGATTAACAATGGTAATATTTGCAGACTGAAAGAAAAGAGGTTCCAGTTTATTGAAGTCATTGTGTCCTGCCCTGTTTCCCTTGCAGGATCAGTTTTGATCTTCTGACTTGGAACTTGGTAATTATGTCTGTGATGCCAGTTATCATATTGCACTATGATATTTTTGCTTAGTGTCTGTGCCATGCTAGACTACATGCTTCCCCAGGGCAAGGCACATGTCTTATTCATTCATTTGTTCATTCGTTCATTTGTTCAGTCAGTCAGTCAGTCACTCACTCATCCATTCAGTTAAAATGTGTTTGAGAATATTCCAGAAACAACATACAAAATATATAATAAAATTGTGACACAAAATGAAGACACATTTTAAAAGGTGATGTTGCCTGCTCTAAAAATGTAAACTGTAGTCATTTGAAGAGTTAATCTTTTCTTCTGTTTGCTGTGATGATTAGCACTTTGGTACCTACTGAAAGCTCAATAAGTATTTAATTAATTAGTTGTTCTACTATATCCCCACAATAAATGATTTTTTAAACATACCTTTCAAGAATACTGTTCAAATTAATACAAATAAAAAATTTACTCCTGTGGTATGAAATTAAAAATATCACTTAAAATATATTCCATATTTTATTTGTGGTTTTGGATACAAAAAAATGAGAGATGGTCTTTACGAAACCTGACTTTACATAAAACCTGACTTTGCATAAAATAAGCTGGAGAATGTTTTAATAATGCTTGAACTATAAACACTGCATCAGATGCTCAGGTTATGTAACAGGCAGTATAGGAAACAAGAGCAGCTCCAGATGAATAAGCAATTATCTACATTACAAAATTTGTTTCAGATACTTTCCTCAAAGCATGGTATCTTTTAGTTGCCTTATATTTCAAATTGTGCTTGCAAGAGATTAAATGTAGTATAGATTTCAAGACTTTGGTTTTTGAAAACAGGCTAATAATAAAGTTTATTCTTAAAAGTTTACAATCTCAAAGACCCACAAAATAAAGTGTAAATAAACAAATTTGTATAAGGAATGACAATTGGCAAATAGCAGTCAGCAACATTTTTATATTATCTTCACTTATTCTTAAGCTATTTCTACCTACATTCAGGAATGAGTTTCCAGGACACTTAAGTTATAAATGTCCTATGATCTCAAGTTACGCACCATTACCTACTTTGGTCTTCTCTGATTTCTCATGGTAAACTTGCAAAAAGAAATTCACCCAAAAATGTGAATTGTCAGAATAAAGCACCCCACAGTTGTGATATATTCTCCATTTTTTACATCATAGAATTTAGAACATAATTTGTGTTAAAAAAAAAAAAAACAAACTAGAATATCAGTACAGATAGATCAGGTTAATCTGCTATAACATACAATCCTAGCATTTCAACAGCTTAAAAATAAAACATTTGTTTCTTCATATTCTAAACCCATGGAATGTGGACAACTGGGGACTCTGCTGTGAGTCATCCTCATGGGTATACCAGGCAAAGGCTACTGGAGCAGCCACAATGTGGAAACTGGCCAGGCATTCCGGGGGTGGGAAAAGAAAACATGAAAAAAAGCACATTTATCCTCAGAACATCTGCCTCAAAGTGACAGTTATCACACTTGAGTTCAACTGGGATCAGGGAACTGCGTATTCCTACCATCTACTGGAAAGGGAAACAAAGTATTTGTGAACAATCAAAAATGACCACTACAGGTAGATTTCAACATTTATCATGGATTTAGTTAGAGTTGATTGTTCTCAGACATCCTTTGCTTTAATTTAACTCATGTTATTTTTAGCTAGTGAAACCTGTCTTAAAAGCCACTTAAAGAGATTTTTGCAGCTATAAAATATACTTCTTTAAAAATCTATACTTCAACTGAATTCCATGTCAAATTTGTATTCAGAAAGTAAAGGATCCAAACTGATGGAGCCACATGGAGCTCATATTTTATTGTAAGAATGAGTCACGTAGGTAACTTAATGTGTAAATAATCCTGAACATTTTTATTTATGTTTATTATATGTTATTGTTTATTTAAAAGTGGTAACCTACAGTATACATGTAGTTGAGTGAGGGGTACCTTCCTTGAAAATTATCCAAGAACAATACATCAATTTTAAACATTCTTTAAAAAGAAGATCATTAGAATAAGAAAAAAAATCCTTTGTACCTTTTAAATGTATAAGATGTAGGCAAACAAGAAGGTAACAAGAAGGTTGTCAAACAAGAAGTTTGTCATTATTGGTCTAGTAATTAAAGAACTATTTATTGTGAACTTTCTGTAGTCAAGTGGATCTAATTTACAACATTTTGATGATTTTTTATTATATTATGTTAGTCACCATACAGTACATCCCCGGTTTCCGATGTAAGGCTCGATGATTCATTAGTTGTGTATAACACCCAGTGCACCATGCAATACGTGCCCTCCTTACTACCCATCACCGGTCTATCCCATTCCCCCACCCCCCTCCCCTCTAATTTACAACATTTTGAATCAGAAATTTCAAAAAAAATTACACTCTTCCTTATCCTAGGAATGAAATATGATATCTGAAGAGAGAAATCATATTATTATGAATTATAATGACTGTGACTGTCTTTTGAATTTTCAGTTCGTTTGTCCATGAAATAATTTCCTTTAGGTATCTGTTAGGGTGATCACAAATTCAACTTCCACAGGACAATATAACATTTATTTAATTTTAAGAGTATATTTCATTAATTTTTAAATATTCAATGCATGCTTGTTTGTTTCTTAAGGGGAAATTAGAAATAACATTTTATAAGGTAACATTATCCATTCTCAGACATACAGGATTATGAACTTTCTTTTATTAAATAATATCTTTTCGAAAAAATTGACATAATTTGGTATATCTTTGTATCACAGACTAGTATGTCTGGGTATAAATTTTCATAAACCAAAATTGGGTTAATGGGACTTAATAAAGAACTATATCCATTAGAGTCCTAATTTTAGTTCCTTGTAAGTAGAGACATTAAATAACCTTAAGGAAGATCCTGAGTATATTTTATATTTAAATATTAGTGAGAAGAATGTCTGATTAAAAATATGTGCAAATAGTCCATGTGGTTGTAAAAACTAAAGACATGATTTATTTATAAAGGACTATCAGCACTGGCTGCATTTAAAAAAGGAGATCCTACTACAAACAGCAATAGCTGAAAAATGGCAGTTCGTAATAGATATTCTACCGGATTTGTCAAAGCGTTGTATCTAGTTTAAAGATACCATCCTTCCTCTGTATCTTTCATTAAAACAAAAGCACATAGAGGTCTTACAGATAAAATTTATGGTAGAGTACTGGAAAACTAGGAGAAAAGGGGTCATTTTGTTTTTATATTAGAAGATATTAACTTTCCTATAATAATTTATGTAAAAAATTCAGTGGAATGCTTTTAATACCTGTCAGAAGTGCATCAACTCCTAGAAGTAAAATAGCAAATGCCTTTATAATTGAATGGAACAAAGGCTCCCATAAATGACTTTTACCAGGAACAACCTAAAGCTTTGCATCAATTTGCACTAAATTAATTCAGTCCAGATGAGAAATCATGTAAAAACTTACGCATTTACTTCATGCCCCATTACCTCTCAGAGGTGAAGATGGGTCTGTATTATTGTGTAACAGTATGAAAAATCTGAAACTCCAAAACCTGCATTTTATTTCAATTTTAATGAACTGATAATAGTATTTACAAGTATAAATTGATAGAGTCTATTTTCTTCTCATTTTCATTTGATAAAGCAGCTCTTCCCAGCTTAATTTTAAAATGCACAGTCTCTCTTCAGTCTTCCAGCTTATGTGTCAACCAAGGCAGATACATCAGTATTAATTTTTTTTTTCAGTGTTAAATGTTATGTGAAGGCAGCACACTAAAAGGAGATAGGAGACACATTTACTGAGCACTCACAATGTCCTCTGTCCATGTTGGACACTTGGCATTCCTTTTTCAGAGTGATCTTTGGTGGTAGGTGTGATTATTGCAATTTTACAGATGAGAAAACAAACTTAGACTGTTAAATAATTTACTCAGGATAACATGGCTGATTAAGTGCCAGGAATGCTTTGAGTTTGGGTGTGTGTGTGTGTGTGTGTGTGTGTGTGTGTGTGTGTGTGTGATTCTGAAAGTTCCTATAGACTGAAAAAATGAGAATTTTAGTTTAGTTTATTTTTATTGTTTAGAAGAAATGCCAAGTCTTTTTGGACGATGCCTTATTGCTATTATTTCATATGATTTGCCTTTTCTCTAACCCCCATTAAACTCTTCTTTCTTGGTGATCCCTTACTTTATGTAGACTACATATATTAACAGTTGAATGTACTTAATTAAGAACTTTTGTATGTCCTTGTGTCAGTTCTTAATCTTTTCATGTGAATAACACTTGGCCCTCCAGCAAACTCTAAACACCTCAAGGGCAGATGCAGAGTTCTGTTTGTTTTTATTTTTATTTTTTAAAGATTTTAGTTATATATTTGCAGGGAGAGAGAGGGAGAGAGAGAGCACAAGCAGGGGGAGTGACAGGCAGAGGAAGAGGGAGAAGCAAGCTCCCCGCTGAGCAGGGAGCCCTATGTGGTGCCCAATCCCAGGATCCTGGGGTCATGAGCTGGGCCTAAAGCAGATGCTTCATCAACTGAGCCACCCAGGCATCCCAGATGCAGATTTTTAGATATAACAGATACCTCTTGATGCAGATTACAACTACAACTTTTTAAATGCCTTCTAAATAAAAATTAAATTGTATCATGTCACCAGACAATGCATTAGGCCAAAATACCTATGTTTATCAGTTACTGTAGTTGAATGGGCCTGAATCAGAGCTTTACTCTCATAGTAAGAAAACATTTTAAGTTTCTCACAGCAAAGTGCTCTTGACAATGCTGTCTTTAACTCTTTATGAACTTTATCAGTTCAAGAAATCATTTAATATTATAAACATTGGGTCCACCTAAGCAACTTCATCTTGATGATATATGCGTATAGAATGAGAAAACAAGAACATTACTTCATTTGATAAAATAATTTAAATAATATCAGTTGGGGGATATTTTTGTTTTCTAGTTTGTTTATTTTTATTTTTTAAAGATAGGGCTATCCTGAAATTTGAAAGTCAGGTAAAGTCTTCTCAAAAAGAAGATTAGTAGAAAATATAATCAGAAAGATAGGAATCAGAAATATATTTTTAAATAAACTGCCATCTAAAATCATAAAATAGCTTTAATCTAATCAAATAAAATTCATGAGAAAAATAAGCAAAAACATCAACTAGAAAGCATAAAACAAGAAAGGTTTATGAAACAAAATGTCTATTTACTGATTAGTACCTTCTTTTAAATTCCCTTTTTTCTCCCTTTGTTTAAATTCAGCTTCTCATACCTTGCACCAAAAGTTGTCTTGTCATCAAGAACTCTTCCAGGATCATGTGAAAAGTAACCAGGAGAGAAATTTTCTTGAAACACCTCAGTGATCAATTATCAGTAGTAAGTTTGTTAATGCCAGCCCTCATTTTTATTCTGGGTTCAGTTCTACTGAACTATTTCTCTGAAGAATAGCACCAGCTGAAAATGATGCATAGTCGGCTCTGGCTTCACCAAGAGTTGCTTTTCCCTTCATTTCTAAACCATTCCAGCATAAAAGCCATGATAGAAATTTGAGGGGAAACAAAGAGAGAGAGAGAGGGAGGGAGGGATGGAGGGAGGGAGGAAGGAGGAAGGAAGGAAGGAAGGAAGGAAGGAAAAGAGAGGGGAAAGAAAGAGAGAGAGAGAGGGAGGGAGGGACGGAGGGAGGGAGGAAGGAGGAAGGAAGGAAGGAAGGAAGGAAGGAAGGAAGGAAGGAAAAGAAGAGAAAATGAGTGATCCCCTGCTGAGTTTAGATCTAATAATTTGGGATTTTTGTACCAAAGAAGATAATAATTATTTAGGTGACTGTAACCTGTGGAAAGGAAAGCCCTGGTGGAGATCAGAGATGGGCACAGCGAGGTGAAAGCTTGACACCATCATGGGAGGCTAGAGCTGAAATTATTGAAATGGCAAAAAAAAAAAAAAAAAAAAATACACACACATAAAAAGGTCACTAAACAGAATTGTAAATTGTTTGAACCACTGACATTTAAACACCCTATATTTCTGAAAACCTATAGTAAACTGTGCTAATACTAGAAGAACTTGTTGGAATATGTTTGCACATGTGAGCGTGTGTGCATGCACATATTACAGGTTAAACAGTAAAGTTAGGAACGTGTTCTACTTTTGAATCCACATTAAAAGGGAAAGAGGCCAGATATGAGGAGTGTTCCATGAAGTGAATTAATTCAGGGGTGGCCAGACCTCAGAGTCAAGGGCGACCATTCCTTCACTCGTAAGAATTTACAAAAATCTTTAGATGGGCAAGTATCAAACTTCCTACGAGCTTGGAATCAAAGTTAGGCAAGCTTTTCTACTTTATCTTTTGGGTAGGTTACATTTGGGTTTAATCAGACTTGGTTTCAGACTTAGTCACTAAAACCTACTCCTGAGAACCCCTCTGTAGTCTTGGGAGATTTGGGGGGGAGGGATTTTTTTTGTATTTATGTTTTTAGGTAATGAAAAATTCTTAAATATAATAATCATTCTTTTCTTTGTGAAACAAAAGGAAATTTTTTAAATAAATGTTATATAACTAAAATATTAATGATATAAAATAAAATTTCTTTCCCCAAATTGATCATTATAAAAGACAAGAGATAAAAAATGTGATTTTCACCAAGATATTTTTAAAACAATGAGATTCTTCAGTGTATCATCATATCCTAACTCCCTGAGAATATCCCCCAAACACACTGTTGACAAGAGGAGATTGGGCCTTCTTGCTGATGCTACCTTAACAGAATCTAAGTAGGGTCTCAGACAGGGAATAGCAAATTTGGGATAATTTTGTGGTTTCAGAGTCTGTTTTTAGGTGAGTTTTTCAAAGGGGAGCCTTTTTAGGATTAGAAAGAAACAGAATATAGTAGTGTATGCTCGGTGAACACAGCAATAGCAGGATTGCAGTGAGGGTCTTCAAGAGTCTTCAGGAAAAAATGCTTTCATTCGATGCTTTCTATTCAAGTTGAACCTTTTGATGCTCATTTAAGTGAATTTCTCAGGAAATTTCTGAAATTAACAGCAAAGTTACTTGTAACTTTCATCGTGTTGGATAAGAGTTTTCAAGAATAGTGAAATTACGTTGATGGTAACAGTGCTTCAAAAAGAAAGCTATGTTAGGAAAGACATCAAGTAATCGTCATGTTAACATAGGCAGTAAGATGTAACACTGTATGTTAACTAACAGGAATTAAAATAAAAACAAAAGAATAGACAGTAAGCTGTGCTGTAGTTTCAGTTCTCAGTGTGATCATAAGGTAAAAGTGTGAGATCATTTACAATCTAATATTAAAAATGTAGACAAGTTCATCAAATCTCAGACCAGACGAATTAGCATCCCACAGACCATCCTTGGCTGTACTCTCTGTGATAGAATCCTGTTTTATGAATGGTGATGTATTTCAATTGAGTAATTCTTAGTTCTCATATTCACAAAAAGGCGTGGCCTCAAAGTTGTGTAATATATTGACAAATATGTTGAATGTGTATTCAGAAATGATTGTTATATCCAAAATTATCTTCTGTTAGTCCCTAACATAACATTGTTTTCCTACTTCAAAAACCATAATGACATTGTTTCCTATCATTATATTACTAGCAAAAAAAAAAAACTCTTTTAGGCAAATATTCTTTGTTAAGCATGCAAAAAGAAAATTACACTGCTTCCATCTCTAATTTCATATACGTGAGCTTCGTGACCTATAGAAAATAGGTAATGATATTGGAATTAGTCTGTCTCTGGAAAGTTCAAGTGAAATGTGTAGACTTAGCTTAGCCTTAGAACTGGCTTTAAAGATTAACAGTTGAATTCGTGGGAATGGCATCCACTAGCTTTGAATGTAACTATCAGTTGATAGAGACTTGAGCAGATTTTATTTTTCAAAATCATACTAAAAGAATTTCAGCAGCATTGTTCCTTTTCAAAGCGATTTTTTACATTCTAGTAGATTTATCTGCTCTCAGATTCCAAGTCATACTCCTTGGTTCTTACCTTTATAATAGAGAGGAGGGCTGTGCACAGAGTAGTTTGAAGTTAGGAGTTTAGAATTAAGCAGACTTAGACTGAATTCTAGTTTCAATGAATGCTTAGATTTTTGTAAAAATGGGATTCTCTTTTCTATACCTGAGGATATTAATACTTACCTCATAGGGTTGCTGGCACTATCAAAGAAAATGATTGATGTAAAGCACTCAGCAGTACTTGGTGAGTGGTAAAATTTTTAAAAAACAGGTGTTTTTTTTTTCCCTTCTGCTTAAAGATGTATGTATTCTAGGTCCAATTTTTTTCCATAAGGAGATAGCATCTCCCTTAAAGCTTTTCATACATGTCTGGTAAAAATGTAGTTTTCAAGGCGTTTTCTCTATACTGGATTTATAACTTGTCTCTCTGAATGACCTATCTGAATGGTAGTTTGCCTTCTGTATAATCCGGAGAGTAACAACACCCTCCTATTGTTATGGTAGAAATTGGAGGGAATAAAGAATGCAAAATGTATTATAATAACTGACAAATATAAAGTACATAAAATCATTCATATTTTATTTTATTATTAAGACAGCAACAACAAAAGGTCTCTTCTTTTTTCCATCTGTGCTCTTTCCTCCCCCCCACCCTCCCTCTACACACACACCCTACCACTCCAGCTCTCCTGACAAAGGGACACAAGTACTGCTGTGTATTTTGTTTTAGATTTGAAGGTGAGTGTGAACATACCCATATTTTTTTCAGTTCATAAAAATTGGTTATCTTAAGCAAAAACATGCCTTTTGCTTACTAAAATATAAATTTTCCACCATATCTGAAATTGGCTGAATCATTTTGTCTGATGGGGGTAAAGATGACACAAAACTTGATCATCCTAAATCCTTTGGTAAATTATTTACAACTGAAATATTCATTTAAATCACAACATCCATTTGTTAGCCAAATGTGATTGACTTTCACTCTCACATTTAATGACATGTATTGAGTTCAAGGCCTACACTAGATTTCTAATAATTTCTGGGGTAGTGGGGATACATTTATTGTCTTGCTTTATACATCCATAAGTTTGTAGTACCCTGAATTAACTCACGGTTTGAATCATCTTGTGACCCTGCTCATGAAGCTGACCCAGTCATGAAACTCCACAGCTTCCCCTGATTACCTACATATCTGCCAACTTTCCATTTGCCAAACCTTGATCGTATTTCCAGCTACCATGAAGGGTGGGGAGCCTGGAAGATGAGGTGGGGAAAAGATAGGAGTAGAAGAACCATTACACAACTAAATCCCCTGGCAAATAACTTTGCAAAGTGAATGTTCCAGCAACTTGTCATTTTTTTTTATGATAACAGTTAACATTTATTTATTTATTTATTTATTTATTTATTTATTTATTTTATTTACGTGCCCTCTTTACTACCCATCACCAGCCTATCCCATTCCCTCACCCTCCTCCCCTCTGAGGCCCTCAGTTTGTTTCTCATAGTCCATAGTCTCTCATGTTTCATTACCCCTTCTGATTACCCCCCTTTCTTTATCCCTTTCTTCCCCTACCGATCATCCTAGTTCTTATGTTCCATAGATGAGAGAAATCATATGACAGTTGTCTTTCTCTGCTTGACTTATTTCACTTAGCATTATCTCCTCCAGTGCCGCCCATGTTGTAGCAAATGTTGAGAACTCGTTCTTTCTGATAGCTGAGTAATATTCCATTGTATATATGGACCACAACTTCTTAATCCAGTCATCTGTTGAAGGGCATCTCGGCTCCTTCCACGATTTAGCTATTGTGGACATTGCTGCTATGAACATTGGGGTGCATATGGCCCTTCTCTTCACTACGTCTGTATCTTTGGGATAAATACCCAGTAGTCCAGCAACTTGTCATTTTAATGTTGTTGATGTTTTTCTTTGTCTCTCTGGAACTGGGATTCTGAAGTGCAGGGGAATTTAGCTCTCTGCTACTCCACCTCCCAATTGCAACTCCAGGCCCATTTCTGTGTGAATTAAATTAAGGGGCTTAGTTAACAAAATCCACATTTATTCCTTTTCAAACATCCTGCTTGCTTAGAAGGTGGCTTTGCTTTTAAATAGAAATCTCTTTAATTTATTATTTCATTCAGTAGTGTCATTATTCTTGTAGTGTTTCCTGATTTTGAATCCCACTGTTAGGTACCCTATATTTTAGTAATAATGTATGGAATACGTTTTGGTGGTATATATTATCAGAGAGAGCTTTATTTTGGATGAAAGGCTTTCTCTTAAATTAGAATACATTAATAAATTGGCTTCTCAAAGAGTGAACACAAAGTAATTCCCTCACTGATCTCTTCCTTTAATTTGTTTCTGAGGGTTTGAAGGATAGTTCGGCATGATGAATGGTGATTAAACTGAGTCTGAGCAAACTGATGGAGAAAATATAAAAAATTTCAGTCTTGACAACAGGCATTAAAATAGGACACAGACCATTTATGTTGAATAGAGTTTAAGCCAAAATCCTTTTATAAGTCTGCACGATGCTAGGTATTGAATAAAGACAGGAAGTCAAAGTACATCACATTACAGTTATAAGCTAAAACAAGCAAACAAAACACTCAGAATTTTTATTATTTTCCAAATAGGAAATATTTACTCTAGTATATGTCACCAGTATTCATATTTTGTCATGAGAATTTGACATGTATATTTGGATATAGAAATGACTTAATTGCTCAAAGTATGAGGATGTTTCACTCAATAAACTTTTTTATTTCTCAGTCTTATTAGCACCTTCAATAATGAAAACTAAAAAAGGCGAAATGAGATAGGATATAATAATAATTGCTAATATATAGCATTTATTGTATGATAGACATTGTTATTTTTATAAATATTTTATAACTATTAACTCCTTATTTCTCATGAGCAGTTTATAATGTATGTGAAATAATTTTTTTTTCATTTTTAGCAATAAATAAGCTAAAGTGATGCTAAGAAATTACTCAGTCTCTCTGACTCCTATATGCATGTTTATCAATGTTTGTGACAATTTCTTCCCGTCCTCACAAATATCTGAACCAGAAAATTCAGAAGAGAGATAATGGTGGTGGTTTAGATTCAAAGGGTAGCAATAGAAGTAGCAAAAGAGGTAAAATCCAGGATATTTTCTTTTTTTTTTTTTTAAGATTTTATTTATTTATTTGACAGAGATAGAGACAGCCAGCGAGAGAGGGAACACCAGCAGGGGGAGTGGGAGAGGAAGAAGCAGGCTCATAGCAGAGGAGCCTGATGTGGGGCTTGATCCCATAACGCCGGGATCACACCCTGAGCTGAACGCAGACGCTTAACGACTGTGCCACCCAGGCGCCCCAAATCCAGGATATTTTCTAAAAGTGGAGCTGGCAAATCTTCTGTTGGATAAAAACGGTATATGAGAAAAGAGAAAAGTCAATAAGGACTCCAAGTTTTTGTCCTCTGCAACGGAAATTTTGGAATTCCAATTGACTGACATGGAAAAGAATGTAGAGGGAGCAATTTCAGGGAATTCGTTTGAAATATGGTTTTGGCAACTTTCGTTGTACATGTTTATGAGACATTTAGGTGGCAAGGACTAATAGCTGAGTATCTATATTTCAATTTCACAAGAAATGTAAAAATTCAAATTTTGGGTGTTTCAGTTTATAAATTTAAAAGACAAGAGACTATATAAGATCATCAAGGGAACGAGTGTAACTAGAGAAGAGGAAGGACTTCTGTATCTGATAAGAAAGAGCTAGTTAATCTGGATAAAATTTATTGCTGTAGGCAACTAAAAAATCTGGTCAAAGTATTAAGAAATCTGCTTGAAAGTTCTAAAAAGGTAACAATGTAGTGAAATATTGCCAGACAAATATATCAGGGATAGTAGGAACCTAGAAAGGTAAGCTTAGTATTTGAAAACAATCTTCTTTTAGGGCTATCTACCAATTCAGAAAGACATACTAAAAAGCACAGAAAATGAGCAGCATTTTTGACAGCCTTTCAGGACCAGAACAGGTTGAAGTTCTGCCATGGAGAAACAACTGCTAATTCCCTGCATTTTGAATTAAGACCCGAAAACCCTATCTTCAAGCAGTTAGGGTAAATGACCAGTAAATCTGCCCTCATTGAATCTGAAGCTGAATTTTCAAGGTTATTCATCCCAAAGGACAGTGGGATGCCAGATTGCTGGCACCCCTCTTTTACTTCCAGAAGCCAGAGTAAATTTCTTTAGAAGAAAATAACTATCTTAGACCTGAAATACCATTTATACTATTGAATATAATTTACAACTCCTGTTGCTCAATACAAAATAACTAGACACATGAACAAGTTAAAAGACAAATGAAAACCAAAAGAAAAAATATATAATAAAAATAAACCAAAGTAATACTGAGTAAGCTATCCAACAAAGATTCTGAAATTACTTTGGGTGGTATATATACAGAGATGTAAAAATATGCTCAAATTTTTGAAAGGAAAATTAAAATTATATAAAGGAACAAAATTTTAGAACTGAAAAGTAAAATAGCCTAAATTAAGAAGTCAACAGAAAAGTTTTGCAGATGATTGACAAGAAAGCCACATCTAGTTATGTGCTTCAGCAATTGAAGACTAAAGGAAACAAAACGGAAATTTTTATAAGTAGCAAGGAAAGGAAATGACCCAAAGTTACTGCTTTCCTTTAAAACAGTAACATAGAGACTATGTCTGTTTTCTCAACCCAAATGAAATCCAAAAAAGCAATGGTAATATCTTTAAAATACTGAAAGACAATACCTCAACCTAGAGTTCTCTTGCCAGCAAGAATATTCTTCAAGATAGAAAGGGAAATCAATATATTTTCAGAAAGCCAAACCTGAGAGAATTTATCACTAACATTTTTTTTTTAAAGGATATAATTAGGTGGTTTTCAGGCCAAAGGAAAATTACCCTAAAGGAACCTAGGAGATGCAGGAAAAAAACCCAAAAACCATGGTATGATAAATATGAAAGTAAATATAAATGCATAGTGGTTGCATAAAACAATTTTGGTAGTATTATATTTAATATATATCTAGTATATGTTTATGTATCTACACCCATATACCTAAATATATACAAATATATATTACATTATAAAACCAGCATATAATAAAGGAAGCAGGAGTGTTTCAGGATTTTTGCACTGTACAGGAAGAGGTAAAATATCAGTTGCTTCATTTAAGAATGTTAAAAGATTGCACAGACTTTAGGCTTACAAAGGGAATTTTTTTTTTTTAAATAATAAAGATGAATTAAAAGGGAAGTAGAAAAGAAGAGAAAAAGGAACTTGCTAGGCAGGAAAAGTAGAAAACGAATGTTAGAAGGGTAGAATTAATCGCTGATATATTAGTACTTACATTCAATATAACTGAACTAAATGGTGCAATTAGTGGACAAAACATGTCAAGTTGGATAAAAAGCCAATTATATTCCCCTTTTAAATGGGAGATTTAAGAAGGATCTAGAAGGCAAATAATAGAAAAGATAGAGCACACCAAAGAGGAATTGCCTGTGGCCAAGTTCTAGTTAAAATCTTTACTTTTGCAACTATTCTTATTGTCACTCAGCATGGAAATCAAAGTGCTTAAACGGCTTCCGCTTAATATTGCTCACCACTAGAAAGAGTTACGACACTGTACAAGGGAACATGAGCTTTCCCTGGACTTGAAGATCATTGGCTAACAGTACATGTTATTTGCTCTCATCTCCTTCCTCAGCATGGGTGAGCTTTCCATTTAAGTTTCAATGCCATTCATTTTCACATGATTTTGTGGTCTCGCAATTACAACAATCCCTCTTGAAGTTTTAAAATTTTCATATTACATTATTTTAAGCCTCAGTTTTTTTGTAGAAAGAATTTTAAGAAAGAGTTTAATGTGAGAAGAAGAAATAAAGGACAGAGACAAGAAAGTAGGGATGGAGAATTCAGTGAGAAAAGAAGGATAAAGAAGCAGGACAATTAGGAATAAAGTACAAGGAAATTGAGTAAAATTATTCAGCTGTAAAGAATATATGTTTTTAAATAAAATTAAAGTGGGTTGTACATGGGTTTAGTAAAGAGGGAATTATTTCTTGACATTATTGGTAAATATATGTTTTTTTGGTTTTTTGAATACCTAAATCTGAAACAAAAATCAGTTGAAAAATTAGGAGACCAAGAATAATTATAATTCTCCTGGTATAATAAAGTCATTTGTGATTCCAAAAAATTCAATAACTTCAGGTGGGGAGCAAGATCAGGAAATGTTGACATGTAATGTCAGAGGGCTGGGTTGACATTTCTAGGACCCAAGACAGGAGAATGTGGACGAGAAATTGCCCTGCATTGACTACAATTGTAGCCGGGGGTGTTTGGGGCTAGATCTACGCTTTCTTGAAAATAAAATAAATAGTACTAAGCTATCATGTGATATACTTCACGCAGATCCTATAAGTAGTGTCCCTTGACACTTCGCAAAATTTAATACCCAAATAAAGTCCTTAAATTGGCAAATCTGACTGATGTTATTATGAGTACCGCTAATCTGACCAGGAGATACAAATGCTACATGAATAAATACTATCCAATAATGTTTGCTGGCATTTTCCACCATAAGAATATTCATACAAGGCTATAGTTCTTTGTAAATATTATCAAACTTAGTATTTTATGTTAAATTTTACAAATATTTATAATGAATACGAAGATTGCCTCAAGCATTTAAGAAAAAACTTTTGAGTTCAGGAATTCTATTTCTGTGTGTGTGTGAATCCTGAAGATTCCTATCTGTCAGGATTTTGAAAACATTCAATGCAGTATCAAAAACTCCTGTGGGAAAGGAAAACAAGGGAGTAGGGTGAAATGTACCAAAACAAGCTTATCTATATGGCCTAGGTTTTGAAGTGACAAAAACAAAAGAGAGGTAAATATATATTATCTAACTTGGATATATTGGATTTAAGAGGCCCAATGAGCATGAAAGTTTTCTGAGAAAAGTATAGGAATGTAAGAACCCAGAGTGTGAAGTGAAACATAAACATCAATTGCATATATTTTTAGTCAACCAAACAAGCCAATTGTTCATCTTTATAGCAAAATAAAAAGGTGCAAACACACTTTATTGAGCTCTTATTCTTATTTTCAATAAGGACAGTGATAGAAAATTAGAATAATAAATCACAGATGTTAAAGAGTGCAATATGTGTGTTTTGCGCCAAATAAGAGGAACCACTCTTGGGGATGATATATTCTCACTTGTCCACAATAACTATTGGAGTCAGGGTTATGTGAATAACTCCCCCTCCCTTTCCTTGGTGGTGCTGTGATCATCCTCAGGAGTCCTTTTGGACGTTACTGATTCTTTCAAGGCTGTAATTTATTCTCGTCTGAAGTGATCTTAAAGGACCAGGTCTTTGGGGGCTTTTTTTCTTGTACAACAGATTTGGCATTCTTCTAGAACATGGAGAGAATTCTGAGATCTTCATCAAGTATTCCAGATATGAGAGGTTAATATATTTCCCTTTCCTAGAGAACAGTTGTACAGAATGGTCAGTTTAACCATCTCTTTCCTACCTGGTTCCACATATTTTTTTTATCATTCAACAAACACGTGCATCCATAATACAGCTGGCATTGCACAAGATATTTATTTTTTTTTAAGATTTTATTTATTTATTCGACAGAGATAGAGACAGCCAGCGAGAGAGGGAACACAAGCAGGGGGAGTGGGAGAGGAAGAAGCAGGCTCATAGCAGAGGAGCCTGATGTGGGGCTCGATCCCATAACGCCGGGATCACACCCTGAGCCAAAGGCAGACGCTTAACCGCTGTGCCACCCAGTCGCCCCTGAACAAGATATTTAAAACACAATTCCAGCCTCCAAGAAATTCAGTCAGTGAACTCTGACAAATGTTTCACTTAATGTCATCATTAACATTTCATCACCTGTTGTTAGCTACTATCTAATATTTATTGAACAGTGCATATGTGTTAAGTATTCAGTATATTGCGTAATTATTTTCCTGGAGCTAAAAGTTTTGAACTTTGAGTAATTAGGCAATTTTCTCACAGTTAAAGAGCTAGTCATTGATGAATCAAATGCTTAACCTAGGGCTAACTAGTTTCATTGTCTAAACTGTCAAGTATTTATGATAGACCCACTGTATACCTAAGGATCTAATAGCTGTTTTGGAAACAATTAGAGTAATATACTGTCATAAAATAGAAGGACCTAGGAAGGCAATATAAAGATATGATGTTTAACCTTGAAGAAAATATAGCAGATAGGAATTCACTCAACGAACAAGTTGGGGGTCACATGTTCAAAAGAGCTGAATTTATTCAATCAATAATCAGGTCTCGTTATTTCTTATGGTAAATTTTCAATATGAGAATATGTATTAACCTAATTACCTAGGAAAAAACTTATAGGTCATGGGATATGAAGTATGTGTGCTATATCATGAAATTTATTGGCTAAGTTGAGTCTTACACAAATCCTTTTACCTCAATGGTGATTAACAAATATTAGATTACTTGTTTGATTTTATAATACTGCAATGGTGTTTATCATTCCATCCAAAGTAATCTTCTGCATTTATTGCATTTTTAGAGAGAATTATTATTATGGATCAACACATTTTGGTTAATAGCACTAATATTGCAAATAAAGTTATTTTAGTACAGGAACCAGACACGTAAGAACAAGCCAAATAAATTCTGAGTAGCTGTCAATGTAATCACACTAATGGCAATTCTCATCTTCTTTGATCTATTTTAGTACTGACTCCTTTAACATTGATGGACAATAACACAGAGTAATGATGACAAGATAGTTAATAAGTTGCCGACTCTTATTTCACTGTATTTTTTCTATTAACTTCCTTTGATCTTAGATGGGAAGACTATTTTAAAACTGTCATTTCTACTGCAGATTAACCTATATATTTAATGCAAATTCAATGAACACCTCAATGTGATTTTTTCCTGTATTAGAAGAAATTGATTTTGAATTTTACCTGGAAGAAATATGCAATAGTAATAAAATATGATTTGTAAAAGAAAAGCAGTGAGGAGGAACTTGGTTGCTTTGCCATCTTTATAAATATACCATAAATGCTAATAATTTAAAAAAATCTTACTGTGGAGCCATAGATAAAGAAAGAAGTAAAATAGAATAAATTTTCCATAATTAGACAGAAATATATGGAAATTAAGAATATTTTTAATTGTTGCACTAATATTTATTATCTACTATGTTTCTGTCATTTTCAAGAATACGAAGTGGGGAGCAAAACAAGCCAATGAACTGAATGGTAATATTGAAAATTCAAATTAGTTGATTATTTAGAAGGTTGATTATTATTAGTGAAAAAGTTGTAGGAAAAATAAACTTAAATCATCACAGAACACACACATGCACAAACTCAATTCAGTTGTTTCATTATGTAATCTACCAGACGTAGTCTTAAAAATCACATAATTCCTACTATATTTTGTTGGTCAGAGAAGACAAAACACCTAACTCAGATTTAAGGGTAGGAAATATGGGATCTACCTCTTAATGGGAGGAGTATGATTCACATGGCAAGAAGAATATCTGGAAAATATATTCTTCCACAATAGAATGACTTATAAATGATAAAGAAAATATGCAAAAATGTGCATGCAGTAATTCCATAGTAAATGTTCTAGAATATTTATTGCATTAATGATTGCCATTTAAAAATAGGAAAGAGGGACACCTGAGTGGCTCAGTAGGTTAAGTGTCCAACTCTTGACTCCGGCTGAGGTCATGATCTCAGGGTCGTGAGATAGACCCCTGCCTCCAGCTCTGTGCTGGGTGGGAAGTCTACTTGAGATTCTCTTATCTCCTCCTCCCTCTGCCGTTCCTCCTGCTCACTCTCTATCTCAAATAAATAAATAAATATTTTAAAAAGTAGGAAATAATATTCCCATTTGTTATTAGGAGATGGACAAATCAATTAGAGTATAATCATATCATAGAATCTCATGACTATTAAAATATAATATAAATTACTATTTAGAACAATAGAGAATACATGATCTGTTGCTGGATGAAATGTAGGTTACAAAATAAAATGTATGGTAAGTGGTCTCTACAGAAATATTTCTGTAAGTGAATAACCCAACAGGTTAATATAAACTGTTGTTTTTTTTTTAACTTTGTATTTACATTTGAAGGGAAAAACATTGCTATAAAAAAAAGGCAATGATCAAAAATAATGATCCAAATTTTATTAGCAATAATATAGGGAATGCGGAGGGGAAAGTTAATATTGACAACAAAAATAGTGCCAGATTCTAAAGAATGTTCGGTGTTTTCTCTCTTAATAAAAAATAAGAAAATTGAATTGCAAAATATTTGCTTAGTGTACAGTTCTGAGATTCACAACTAATCCTACCTAGTTTTATTTAGCATTCCTTTGTTGTATTTGGGCTCTAAAATTGCTTTCCACTTCAGAAATTGAAATTCTTTTATTTATTTGCAAACACTGAGAAGTTTCATGTGAAGACATGCAGTGTCTTCTCTCTGGTCCAGACTGAATGGGAATATGTAAGAGAAACGTTATTTCTAAAGCTCTACTTTTGCACATGATTGTGTGGCATTTTGGTTCTTGCTAAGTAGCATGTTCAATGACAATAAATCTCCCTGTTTGTTCTCAGAAAATATAAAGATAAATGCATTATATCTCACACAGTGAGTGAAAAGACCACTGGGCAAAGTGACCCATATTCTCTCTGAGTTCTCTTAATTATATATTGTGAAGCATGTTATAACATCACTTGGGCCAGGTACCTCATCTAAGAAATAAATATTTCACGTAATGTGTAAGGTCTTTTTGGTTCTAAAACAATTCCATTTTCCCTTTTCTCCTTTATAATGGATTTATTAATTAGTCCATGCCATGTGATGTTGCTTTAAGCTTTTTATTTATTTGTTTATTTATTTATTTGTTTGTTTCTGATATACTTTCTAATGTTACTGTCATACATTCATGTTCAACCTTGTGAATGAAAAACTAGTTTACTAATGAAAATGAAATACTGAAGCTTAAATTTTGGAACACATGCAATGTTATTATCTAAGAACATTATAAGAGTTTATAGAAATTTAGTCCTACATGCATTTGATGTGTGGTAAAATCTGCAAATGGAGGTAAGGGTTCCCTCAGTCAGATGCGTAGTTAGATCGTCCTGCTCTGGATCAAAGCCCCAGCATAAAGAGATTCAGAGTTTAGTGGGTGGACGAAAATACAAAGGCAGAAGGAATTTGGGCAGAGGCTTCCACACCCCTTATCCCATCCATTATCTTGTGAAGATGTTAACAAAAATTGAGCAAAAATAGAGTCATGAGGTAGAGGGAGAGACTTAAAGACTCCTCAGGCTATTACCTCTCCATTCCAGTTGCTCTGGCAGGAATCCACAAATTCCTTGAATCCTAGAACGTCAAGTGACACATTCACATGGATACATTTAATAATAAAGGGCTGTGTAATTAGGGTTGAATGTATTCCATGGCCACAGTCAGTTCAGGCTGCTATAACAAAGTATTATAGACTGAGTGGCTTATAAACAACAGATATATATTTCTCACAGTTCTGCAGTCTGGGAAGTCCAAAATCAGGGTGCCAGCATGGTCAGTTTCTGGTGAGAAATCTTTTCTGGGTTGCAGATTGCCCAACTTCTGGTTATATCTTTGTGTGGCGGGAAGGAGGCAAGAGAACTCTCTGGGGTTCTTCTATAGGGGATGAATCCTATTCATGAGGGATCTACTGCAATGGCCTAATTTCCTCCTAAAAGCTCTACCTCCTAATATCATCACATTGGGGGTTAGGATTTTAATGTATACATTTTGAAGGGACACAAACATTCAGTCCATTGCATGCATAAAAGAAGTAATGGAACTGTGGCCCTTCATCATTTTTTTTTTCTTTTCTATACATGAAGACAGAGGCTCTCAGACATAAAAACACATCAAAGTGCAATTCATTTATAGAAAACACTCAAGACTGGGAAGAACTAAATGTGTGACAAACTTGGAAGTTTCTCTATGGATACTCATAAAATCAGATTATTTGAGGCACTAATTTTTCAGTAGTCAGAATCATTTAGAGAAAAGGAGAGACTTTAAAGCAATACTGACACATCTAAGGGATTTCTGCTTAAGTGGATAAAATTATTAGTTTATATTGCATCAACTTGTAATTACTTAGAAAAAGACTAAGTGAAAATTTCCAATAATGGTAAAAAGAGTGATTTAAGAATAAAATTCACCCACTTAGAAAAACAAACTTTTCAGACACTTTGGTTGTATGCATTTCTATGCAATTTGCATCACATCAGTATAATTAAACTGAATGTAGAAGTAGTAAAAAGCTAAAATTAAAAGCTAAAAAAAATGCAGTGAGCCAAAATGTGATGAAGCAACTAATATTGATTATGTATTTAGAAACTGAAGGGTAGGAGAAAATATTTCTCTTTGTCATAAGGATTATTTTGAGCTGATTATTTTGAGGAACAGTAGACACAGAAGATCTAGAAACAGAAGTCACCATTTTGTAAGGGAAATTTACGTTTCTAGATGAAATCTTCATTATAAGGGTGTCTCCCTCTCTGTACCTGGAAGGGATTTAGAAGATTTCTAAATCACAAGAGAATCTTATCAGAGAAGACACTGGGTTAAATAAAGCATAACAAACCTGACCCTTGTTTAACATGCTTTTCCTGGTAACCACCTCATCACTGGCCCTCCCCCACCCTCTCTCTCCTTTTGTCTTCAGCTGTAGATGGTTTTTAAGCCAGTGTTCTAAACCACCTCAGAGAGATACCTATTCTTCCCTAGCTATCTTCCATGTGTACATAAGGTACATGTTAATAAAGTTTAGTTGGCTTTTCTCATCTTAATCTGTCTTTTATTACAGAGGTCTCAGCCTAGAACTCAAAAGGGCAGAGGGAAAATTCTTATTTCTCCCCCTATAAAACCACACATGGATTAAAATGCATCTCTTTTCTAACTTCTCATACATTGTCCTGTTCGTTCCATCTTTTCTCATTATTTTCCTCAGATTCCTCTTATGAAGTCACTAAATGTATCTAGTCATCAGATACTACTATTAGTTCCCCTCCTGTTTTTTTTTGATTACTTAAATTTATCTTCCTTTGCTTTCCATGTCACTGGTCTGCTACCTTCTGTGGTGATTATAATTCTTATTTTTTAGTTATTTTCATGATTCTCATTCTTAAAAATATGAGCAGTCTGCATTACGATTGGTCGTAAATAATTAAATGAATGAAAAGTCTGTGCTGAGGAGAAAGGAACAAGTTTAACAGGAAATGTTATGGGATCTTAATTGTATTTCTGTTTTCAACTTATATGCCAAATAGAAAATTACTGTTCTCTTGTTTAAAAAAAAAAAAAAGCAAATTCAAATGTTCCATTATCACACCATAGGAAAAATGTGAAGTAAACTCAATTCATGCGTAATAGTAAAAGTGGACAAGGTGAATAAAAATACAGAAAAATGCTTTGGGGACAAGAAAGAAGGCAGAAGCTATTCATAGGTATTAAGTAACTAGTAGCTGACATATTATAGATGGTATTGGAGGTAATGAAAATATCTTAAGGATACTATTAATAAGAAAAAGTCCCTGCTATTTAATATATAGCATATGTAAACACACAAAGTCTGAGAATTTTTTCTATTTTTCCCAAAATAGTCTACTCAGGACAAACATGTCAAAAAGTATCAGCAGAATTTTGTCAAGGAGAACTCAGAATAGAAGAAATTCTCTTTATTATATTTTCCTAAAAAAGGGTTGACTATTATATTTATGAGTAAAATATTGATTATTAATTCAAGAATCTCCCTTTACATATAATTTGTGGTTTGTTATTTGTGCATATATATAGTATCTAAATCTAGGTTGACTGTACATATGTATTTGTTTCTTCCATCCTGCAATGTTTAGTAAGTCATTCTCGTCAAAAGTCTTGACTATATAAACCCTAAGATAAAGAATTTTTTTAAGGTGCATGATATCTGACAATATCGAGTGGTCATCACCACATCAGCCAGCCATCTTCCAAAGTAATGATCTAAAGAGACTTATTTGATTTAGTTTTTTGTTTTGTTTTGTTTTTACATCAGAGACTCCCATTCAAAATCCATTTATCCTTAGACACCTCTGTGTATTTCTCTTTTGAAAAGTCTCTCCAATTCCAGAACTTTACATTTACTATGCAAATGCTTTCCAAATGTCTAGCAGAAACCTGCCTAATGAACTTTAGATTTCATACTTTTGGTTACTTGATCAGCATCATCACCTGGATTTCCCACTGGTACTTCAAATTCCATAAACACAGAACATCATCTTTCCCAGGAGATCTGTCACTTTACTATTCTCAATTTCTCTTGGTAGAAAACTATTCTCACGGTTACATGAGTGCAGCCATCAAGGCCTAGCACAGAAGGCATATTTTCCCTATAGACTTCTCTGGTACCTACAGTCAAAAACAAATAAGTAAAAACTTCCTTGTCTTATAAAAATATATCTGGCAGTTACCTATGACATTTTAATTTTTTAATTTAAAAAAAAATTACTCATTAGAGGTATGTGTGTATTTGTCTCATAACTGAAGTTAAATACTTGTTTTATTATAGTGTTATGAAACTCAAGGGATTTTACATTTGAAATTTCTTCTGAATATATTCTGAATATATTTAATGAGTAGTAAGTGAATGAGCTGCATGTTGTACAAAAGAAAAAACATTGCTGATGTTCATAAGTCAGTTTTATATTTTGTATTCACACAAATTTTAAACCCTTTCTAGCCCATATATATTTTTAGTTTTTTACAACTGAAATACTTAGGGTTTGACCTATTTTGGGTTCTGTACCAGAAGTTAGGATTGGATGAGGATACACTTGTTTACCCAATGTATGTCTCCACAATTTTAGAGATTCTAGTCACATCATATTGCGTCTCTCTTTCTAGGTCTGAGTGCCAATTTTTAAAATATACTGATACAGGCAGGCTGTCTCCAAGGACCCAGAGGAGGGTCCTGCAGGACCAGCCAAAAGGGTCCTTGGCTTCAGGCAGAATAGAAATCAAATGTGAAGTAAAAGCAGAGTTTATTGAGTAGCATGACTGACAGACTATAGCAGACAGAGTGTCGGGGAGACTCAGAAAAGAAAAGAGGTGAGTCTCTTCCTTGCTTGGGGTTAGACATTTATATTGGAAAGGGGTCCAGGGTACGGTCCTTGAGGAAACCAGGGTAGGGTACAATCAAAGACAAACGACAGGTGAATCATAAGTGTTATTTTATAAATCATTGATGATAGGGGGTACTGATACCAGTGTCAGCTGGCGTTTGTTCAAATTAATATCCTGGAACAGTTTTGGGATCCAGCCCTTCTTAGATGTCATCAGGTGTTTGGGGGGCCTAGGAAAAACTCAGAGAATGATGAACTTTCTTGTTTCCTGCTCCTCCCTCACCCTGGAATGGAAAGATAGCTTCTTTGTTTTATTCAGATGCAGAATATAGAACATGAGTAAATAAGGCCAAGCAGAAAAGCAGCCAAGATGGAGCCTTTCTAAAAATGGAAACCCTTCAGCATCCCTGTCTCCATACTTTATACATACTTATGCCACTTTTTTATTTTTAATTGTTTAGTGTGTCTTCCTGAGATCTTTCCTAATTACCTAATCTATTTAAATAATTTGATATAATGATTTGTACTAAACCAAGCATTACAGTTCACTGTCACTGTTATTTATATATAGCAAAATTTGTGTGATTTTGCTTCCAAAGATTTTCATAGGATGGCCAAGATTACATTGACTTATCAGAATATAATTACAATTTAGGATTATGTCTTTGGGGAAGAGAATACAGTGTCTTTAAACTCCCATCATGGATCAGATATATGTACACATATATACTGAAATATATATACATCATACATGAATGTGTGCATGTGTCAAATAGGAATAATAATTATATGATAGGACTATTGAGATGTATAAATAAATAAAAATAAAGCATTTGGAACAGTGGCTGGCACATAATTACATACATCTCAACTTTGATTATTATATATGAATCTTCCAGAGTCTTTTATGGTGACAGACAATAACTATTGAATTGAACTTTTATATCTATGATAAATCATTCTCCTGAGTTATAAAATAGAATCTTCAAAAGCTTAAAATTATGGAAATTTAGATATGAACTAATTCAACCCTCTGGCATGTGTTATATTTAGACTGTGGAATAAGAAATATGTAGTGACTTGCCCAAGATGACACACTTAGTTTGATTTGCAAAATTGGTACTAGGTAATGAATCTTATGAGTCTCTTTACCTTCTATTCATCATGTTACTAGCAGTTCTAATTTGTTGTAACTCTTATTTGTGAGATTATGTCAAATAAATTTTTAAAATAAAAATTGTGTTAAGTTTTGGTTCCCTTTGTCACATAATTTAACATAAAATCTTAAGACTGTGATTAGTTCTTATACAACCCACATTGCTTATACTGTCACACCTCTAGGCATTTATGACCACATATGTTCTATTCAATGCCTTTGTTACACATACCTGTGGCAGGAAGAACCGTCAAGAAAAAAAGTTTTGGAGACTAGTGGTCCACCAAAAGTTGTGCTCTACTTTCCATAGTGTAGTACTTTGTCTCTGACTGGGAGGTGGGTGACCAGACAAGAACAACATTTCCCAGAGACAACACTCCACTTGGCCTCCAGCTTTGGCCATGTGACTATTGGCACCAACAGCATGTGAGTAGCAACAGTGATGGCACTTCTGCTGTAATAGTGTGTCTCTTTTCATTTTTTTCTCTCCTTTCTCCAGTTACAAAACTTCCAAATCCTAGGGGATAGCAAAGCCTCAGATGAAAGAGTCTGTAACCCTGATTCAACCTATTGAACAAAATTGCCTTGCAACAGGAACACCAATTTGGACTGTTTCAGGAGTGAAACATAAATGTCTGCTGTCTTACACCACTTAAATTTTTAAGTTCTTTTGTTTCAGCCATGCATTCCAACACAATTGAAAAGATTGGCCATCTCCTTAGTGTTTCTGAAAAGGATTCAGTATTTGAAGTTAATAAAATTAGCCTCTTATAAAATTAAAATTTTTAAATATTGTGGACTTTCTAACAATTCTGAGAGGCACCTCACAAAAACAGTCTAATTTAATGTCATTAATACGTGCACCTAATCTATGTGTAGCAAATGAGCCTATAGAGATTTACAAACTCTCTAATAACATTTGAAGCACTAGGATTCACTTTTCCTTCCACATCAGTCACTCTATATATTCTTTTTAGAAAGGGTCTAGATATTATCAGGTGCATTAAAAAGTAGAGGGTGGGGAATACACTTGAATGAGAAATAAATAACATAAAATAGTTTTCTCAGCATGAATACAACAGTAGAAAAATGAAAGCAGGTTATTTGTGAGTATTGTTGCTTAGAGGTAATGTATATAAAGTTTTTGACAATAATACAGATCAATCATTCTTTTATATTTGTTAAAACATTTTCTGAGACTTTGAGTTTAAGTCTGATCTTGATTTTTCTCCCTTTTGTTTCCACTTCCCGCAGCTGTAGCTTCCCTGTGACATAGTTAAGCCATATCCTGCCCACCTTCTTTAAAAATGTCTCTTCTGTGACTTACTGGAAATAGGCTCCCAATCGTTTTTTAATTGCCATGCATGGGAAATGTTTTTCAACAGCACAGCTGGCTCCAGGATATATCTCTGGTGTTGGAGTAACTATTTTCTAATTGCTTCCCTACCTTTCCGATTAAATTGCAAAGAACCCAGCTGGGGGCAAACTCTTCAAATGGATAACCAGCCCTACTATGTCAGCTTCTAGTTGCTCTGATGTGATAATCAGGGAAAAGAAAGTGCTCTTTTTGATAACTGAACATCAGTAGCATTGCGAACAAAAGGGCTTCAGTAGGAAGGAAGTGGGAGTTTATCTAGTCTAGTATTTTAACCTCATGGGAAAAACCACAAACACTGAGATTCTGCCTGTTATTCAACAGATGCCTAAATTCCTCTGTACTCTCTGCACTAATTATTCTTGGGTACATACTTCTAATCCATCTTGGTGGAAAAGCTCTTCCTAGAGTCTTGGTGTCCACCTTATTCTTATATATATAAGTTCCTGCCCCTAGGTTTGCTGTATCCTAATAATGAAAATTCATTTGATTTTATTAAGTAGTGTCAGAGAAAATTGTGTACGACCACATAATCTCAGAAGTTGTATTTTCCTTACTAGGTAGGCAGATATAATTTTCTAATTCTAACTAAAAGATATTGTATCCATTCTAATAAGAACTCCTTTAGGCTCCGTTCTTTAAGCTTTCTTACTGAAAAATATGTAGAAAGCAATACTTAGGCACTCTTGCTGCTTCCATTTTGGTCTAGCGAAGTAAATTTTGATGGAAACTCTTAGGTGATTCCGAAATGATAAATTATGCACAAGCAGCACCTCAAACTTAGATGATGAAAATTTTTTAATATAAATTTAATATTATTGTTTTTATTCAAGTAATTTTGAAGACTATTTTGTTATGACACAAACCAAACTAGACGGTGTGTAGGAGACATGGCTCCAACACCGCAACCAAGTAAAGGCAAATTTGGGGGAATTTGATGACTTTCTCACTGTAAAATAAAAAGGTTGAGCTCCACGATCAGCATTTTGTGGTTAGTTGAGTATTTAATAATAAGAGGCATTTTTTTGCTTTGTCTTTGTAGTTTCTAAATATTATTTCAGCTAAGAACAAAGAGGTATTTTATTATATCTATGGTTTTAAACAAATTTTTGCTTCAAAGCTTCCTCAAGGCCACAAGTTCTATTAGTATCCTTTTATAGGAAAATAAACCAATTAAAACAACAACCCCACAATTATTTAAAGGGTTGAAATCAAAGTGTAGATCAGAGTCTCGGGAGAGGTTGGCTTAAGTTGATATCTTCACACTTATGAGTGCTAGAGAGGTAAAAGGTATGCCTTATGATTTTGATTCAGTTCTTCAGTGCTTTGATGGGAATATTCTGATTGATCCATATTTCTTCAAACTTTCTAGAATTATTAAGTAGCAGTGGTATTTCAGTTTGGGAATAATGATTGTAATTATATATCCCTTAATGAAAATAATTATAACAATGGTAGTTTACAGTAGTCTATTATCCAAACTTAGTAAATGCTGGTTAAGTAACTGAAGAACAACTGAAAGAACAATTATCGAAAAAAAAAATAGCAATACCTGTTTGAATATTAAGAATATAAGAACAAATTCAGTAAATTCTCCTGCAAAAATTATAGTCTGAGTCACAATTTCTTAAAGAATTCATTTCACAATAATGTACACAAACACAAGTGTATGTGTTATAACACCTAAATTATATTTTAACATATGATTCCCTTTTAAATTTTTTTACCTTGTAAATATGCATGACAATAAACTTGTCTAATTGTGCTCAGATAAAAGCATATTGGCGTGTTAATTTTATTTTTTTTACTTAAATGTAGCAATGAACTCAATGTTGAACTCAGAAATGAATTTTAAAAATAGAATAGAAGCAAATTAAGAACATCAAATAAATTAGTATTTTGAAGAAACATAATTATGCTTACATAATTGTTTTTAAAACATTACCACTTGAAGACTGTAGTCTCAGAAAACTATTTTCAATTGCCTTCCTAAGCATGGATTTTAAATATATAGGGCTTTTTTTCCAACATAAGCTATTGCTTGAAGACATTTTTCATCTCCATAATATATCATAAATTGCTATGACATACAGTTATAAAATTATATGCCAAAAGAAATCAGAAGAGTTTTATAAGTAGGAAAAGTTTGATTTAATTTATTCTTAAGTTGAATATGACAAATTTGTCATTATAAACATCATTAAAATATTAATGATAACATGTAATCCTTTTTTAGATTAATGGTTATGAAATAACACAGCACCTCTTACAAATATATATAATATCTTAGGAGAACTGTATACGCTCTTAGATAAATTCAGCTGCCCTAGTTTTTTGTCACAGCATACACAACACTTAAATTGATAGAAATAACTATCTTTACTTATCTGTTTCATTAATTAGTAAATCATATATGTCATATGAAATGAAAAAGGAAATATACCTATTAAACCTTCAAGAGAATTTCACCTGGTTAAGAAAAAATGAAAGATAATGAAATTTAAAGTTCAATTAAAGGCACAAAATGTAAGATTGTGCCCAGTAAGGGTGAAGTATTATATTAAGAGATTATAGGGGAGGAAAAATAAGCCTCCTTCTACCCTTCTAGGTTTTTTGGCTGACACACCCATGTAATAAGAGATTAACAGGAGAAAAACAAATCTGATTACATACTTACATACCTCCCCTAAGACATGAAAGACTCTCAGGCAACTGAGATTTACATGCTATCCTGAGCTAAGGAGAAGGGGATAGGAGCCCTAGGACGTCAAAGGAGAGAAAGAAAATTCACAGGACGATAGGAAGAGCAGATGTTTGATAAACAAATGTTTGCCATACCTAGAGAGTAGTCTTTTCTCTGTAAAAAAGATATCTTAGGTAAAGGCTATTTCCTGGTATAGGCTCCCTATTTAAATTCTTTTAACAATAAGAGCGAGATAAAAAACAAAAACAAAACAAAACAAAAAAACTCTTGAGTCTATTGGACCCTGCGAGTCCTCAATTCAAAATAATCTGCATGCCGAAGTGGCACATTCTGGGGTGGCCTGCCCTGAACCACACTGAGGTCCATTATAATTAGCTGAGATGGGCTGGGTATCTCTGGTTCCTGCTGTGGTGTCATCTCATAGTGTGAAATACTCTGATGCACTTAACACCTGCTAAACCTGTTTCTCTTTCCTCCATCCTTCTGAAGCACTATTATTAACACTTTCAAGAACAAAATGTGAGTGCTCACCTTAAAAATGTGCATTAGTATAGGAGTTTCTAAGGACACTATTGCTTGCTGGCTGCCAGCCAGTTGTTAGCATGATTTGTGCTAAAGACTTTGAAGTGTAAGCTGCCAGTTGAAGAGGTCAGTAGGAAGAATGGGAAATTTATGTTTAAATATATGTGAAGTTTATGTAGAAAATAGAAGCAGAACAGAACTGCCTTAGAGAGCTTACAAAATAATACAAATTCTTTTACCATAGTATTTTGTCATTTTTAAATGATTTGAACCTATTTACATTTTGTTGGAAAATGTTTTTATATAATTTTACGAGTCCTCTTACCAACAATAGGCTTAAAAATAACATAAAAGGAATGTTAAGTAAAAAAAAAAGGCAACAAAAAATTCATCATATATATTGCCTTACTTACTTAATTTGGATTTGTTTTCTTTACTTGCCCTGCACTGTGAAAGTTGTGTTTCAATCACCTAGAATTGAATACATTGATCTTTATCAATATTAGGTGATGTTAATTAACTCACAATGCAAAGGAAAGTTAAGAATGACCCAAAGTCACATAAATTCTTAGAGACAAAAATAAGAATTACACACTCAGATATATCTTATTTTTGTACCTAATACTTTTAACCTTTACTATAGCACTCTAGACGAAGTAATGGGAAAGATCTGCAGAGAGACTAAGAATTAGAGAAATATAGGCTGAGTAAAATGCTAAGTACCACTCAACTAGGTCTAACTGTGTCCTGAAGTAAGTTACTCCAAGATTCTTTCCGACTTCTGCAGTCACTTTAGTGTGCTATGCTCAGAAAACCACAAGTCCCTGAGAAGCCAGGATATTGTATGACCTTGTGATTTTGCCTGTGCTCTGTCCAATTACTAGTCCATTGGGTCCTCACAACTTCGCCTTGAAATTTCATACAAGTCTCTTAAGACCCTGTTTAAAGCCTCCTCATCAATGACACTTTCCCTGGCAGAGTTCACTGCACGCAATCCTTAGCACACCAACTTAAAGTACTCTTTAACATAGGATAATCTGCAGGCAAGGGAAAATTTACTTAGGGTGATTAAACTCACAAGAAGAAACAACAGATCTCAAATCATAGGGTCAGAAATTAGAGGGCTTCTGGAATAAAATTTTACGAAAGAATTTTTAAAAAGCTGATGAAAACATTGCATAATGGTTAGTACCACAGTCAGTCTCCGGAGATAAACTGGCTAGGTTAGAATCCCAACTGTGCTACCCTGTGTCTATGGGTAGACTATACAACTCCAATGTATTTCAGTGGTCTCACTGGAAAACACACACGGATAGATTAGCAGAATGAAAAAGAAGGAGGAGGAGGAGGAGGAGGAGGAGGAATACTGCCCTTAGCCCAGAATTTCACAAACTTTAGTGTACATCAGAATCACAGGGCTTGCTAAAATACAGATTATTGGCTTCCACCCCACAAGAGTTTGTGATTCAGGAGTTCCAGAGAGGCGGCCCCTGAACATGGATTTCTTTCCCTTTCTTTCTTTCTTTTCTTTCTTTCTTTCTTTCTTTCTTTCTTTCTTCTTTCTTTCTTTCTCTTTTAAGATTTTATTTATTTATTTGAGGGAGAGAGAGCAGGAGAGCAAGTTGGGGGGGGGAGACAAGCAGACTCTAGAGCCCCACACAGGTCTCAATCTCAGAACCCTGAGATCACAACCTGAGCAAAATCAAGAGTCAGATGCTTAACTGACTGAGCCCCCCAGGTGCCCCTGAATGTAGATTTCTAACAATTAGGTGCTAGTAGATGCTGCTGATCACAGGCCCACACTTTGAGAACCTTTTACCTAGTTTGTATATTCACACAGTTTCTCCCACATTATTAATCACTGAACATCATGAAGTTGGAGCCATAGTATTTTCTTTGGATTAGCAGGGCATTGAACAGTACCTGGCAAATTATGTAAGATTAACAATTGAACATAAATGTACATAATATCTCTGGGTTTCTCTTTGCTCGTATTCAAATGAGGGTATTGGTTTAAATTACCTCTGAGAGTCTTTCCATTAGATTTGAAATGAGAATGTGAGAACAATGGATACCATTTTAAATTTTACTCAATATGACTTTAATTGGGATAGTAACATCTAATCATTCATTCAAAAATAATGAAAGGGCAAATGCATTTTCTGGTGGCAGGCACTATCTTGGGGAAAGGGGCACAGACCTGTAGAAGTCTTCAAGACCCCCATTTTCATTGATTAAGAAGATTAATATTGTAAAAGCATGCAAAAAGAATTAGAATAGAGTGATACCCAGGCAGAGAAGTCATTTTTATGGCTACTGCAAAAATACAGATGTAAGATCATACATATCGTACTGCAGGTTGTAAATGCAAAAATGGAAAAAAAAAGAGTGGATGTAAACTATATTATATATTTAAAAAAATATAGCAAGAACTCTGTTTGATTCAAGGAATAGAAAGCTAGATCATGCCTCTTGTTTCTACCATAAAAGTATATTTTTTGAAATGGATAAGAAATACATCAACACAATATAAATTAGATATAAACATATAATTATAAATTAAATATAAATACAATCTTTAAGTTAGGTAAGAACATAATTTTCCATTTTTGAAAATTGAAAAAAAATATAATCACAGCGGTTATGACTCAGAATATTATGATTATCATATAGGTAAAGTTTATACTTCTCAGTATTCATGCATCAAAGAATAAACTGAGTCTTAAAGATGTCATTTTTGTTCATGCTATGTTTTTATGATTCAACTTTTTGTTGTGTTTTATTTTGTTTTGTTTCCTCAAGGGCTAACCATTGCTTTTCCCAGCAGGGAGAAGAAAGCCCACCCACCAGGTCCCTTCCAACTTTCACTGATGAGATCTTGGGGCTGTTTACATTAGCCATGCAAATTTGAAAACCCAAACTGTCTCCTGGTGTTTAATCTCACAACCCAATTTGTTTCTGAGGCTGGCGTGCTTAACAGCTGTGCAGCAATGCTTTGCCTTGTCCCACAGACAAAAGATAAGAAATAAAAAGTAAAAGAATAGGCAAAATACCCCAATACCTTAGACAGATCACTACATTGAAGGAGGTAATTAACGACCCTGAACAGTCACAGCCAACCTATTTTCAGTTATAACTGAGAAGAAAATATATGTGTCAGGTATTTTTCTGGAACTTGGACTATATGTTTAACAGTCACTCAGAAGCACACTCAGAAAAATGACAAAATGTATGTGAGTAGGCAATTTCCCCCACCACATCAACAATAGCTCTTTCTTACAGTTTGTTTAAAAACATCTGTTTCTGGCAGATTTAAGAAAATATGAGTTTGGGTTAAAAAAAAGTCCTGCTGCTGTTAAAAGAAAAAAAAGAAAGAAGTATGTATTTGTGTATTTGGGCTCAAAATGCCCCTCAGTGGAGCCATTTCTGAAGAAAAGTGCGTTTAACACAGGTCTCTGAGACTGGGGTGTAAATAAAAACCTCAGAAAATGAATATCTCTGAGCTTTAAATCTGGAAATGAGTTGGATCTGACTGCTATTTTAAGGAAATAAAGGACTTCTAACTTAGGATTCTAATACTGCATTCTGCATTTAACACAGTATTTTTTTTTTTTTGTATATAGAAAGATTTACTAGCTTTAACTACGCAAACACCTTAACATTCTCTATTAGACACTTTATAATTTTTCACTGATCTAGTTCTCCCTTTCCCAACCAACCTTTTTTAATAGCAACATTTCTTAGTGTTTCCTAAAAAACATACACCCCTTTGTATTCATATGCCATTATTCAAGATGATAATGTTGCCCTGACTGCCTTCCCTATTGTTTACCTTTTAATATCCTACTTATAATTCAAGATCCTTCTCCAATTTCACTAACTCTCCAAGCCTTCTTTCACCCTAATTGGCAATATTTATGTCTACCTCTTTGCTGTTTTAGCAATAACACTGATATTAAACTTATGTATTATGATTATTTATATAATAATGCATTGTACTCTGAACTGAAAACTCCAAAAAGTTCCTAGATGAAAGTCACCCTGTATCAGGAAATCAACAGATGAGTAATCCAAAGGTTTCAGATTGACCACTTAATAAAAGAGTGCCATTAAGAATTAGTTAACATACTCATTTGTCTATTGCAAGTTTATAGCACTGCACTTGAAATGCCTTTAAATAATTTTTAAATGAATTTTTTGGATATATGAATCATACGCAAATCCTTTTTGAGGCTCTCATGAAAGTAGGTTGCTTTTACAGCGTGGATGACACTTCTCCACTTCTATCCCCTCTTTTCTACTTTAGGAAATGGCCAATGTTTTCATGATTTCAGGAATGGTGCTTAGTTAGCATAAGGTTGCTTTTGAGAGACAAAGTATGCCTTCAATGGCCTAATTAATTATGTACTTTGCAGCAAGGTTCTGCTTACAATTGTCTCCTACATCATGGCACTTCAGTACTAACTGAAAATTTAATCAAGCAGGAGCAATGTAGTTTAAGCAAGGTAATGTTTTAGATAAGAGTAAATAGAACTTAAAAAGAAGATAAACACACCTTTCTAATTGAAAAATAAGGTGTCTCTATATGGCTAGAAGAAAATGAAAAAAGTACTCCAGTGAGTTAATGTAGCATACCTACACTTTAAAATGAGAAAAAAAATAAAAGAGATAAGGTTTAAGAAATCCTTTTCACATGAGAGTCTCCTCTTACACTTTTAAGCATTATCTATCATGAAATGCTGTGAGCACAAGCTGCTAGAACAACCTCAGATCAACCTCACATGTATCGTTACTTCCTGGAGATAGATTATATGTGAAGCCCTAGGAGAAAAATTGCAAAAGGAGTCATGACTTGCTTTTCCCTCTTGATGAATTATTTAAGTTTTTTGAATATGTTGTTTCATTCACAACTGATAAATACTCAGGTAAGCCTAGTTTCACATTAGAATAAGATTCTTTTTTCTTAGCCACAAAAGGAGGATAATGAGCTCATAAAACTTAGCACGGTTGTAGGTATTAAACTTAGGATTTAACCTGATGAGTCCCTAAAGTGAAAGGATACACATCTAGATCTGTGTACCTCTGATCCCTCCCTCCCCTCAGAAGAGAATGACCCCATAAAGTCAATCATATTTAAGATGCTCCAGCAAAGACCTTGAATAAGGTCTTATTATTCAAATGATATTTATTTACATGTGTTACAATTTATCTGTTTAATTTCTGTCTATCTACATTCTCTCTGTAGCTCATCAATGTAGTCGTTACAAAATATGTTACATTATCTAGCATTTGCATTAAAATCTTAGAAATAAAAGTCCATTGCTTTTTATGGGATTAGCTCCCTAGAATTGAAACACTATCTCTGAAAACTAGAAAATGTATGGTTAATCCATCTCTAAATATTGCTATCATATTCTACATATAGTGCCTCTAGAGAATAGCTTCGGGGATCATCCCTAAACTGCCCTGGAAAACTAACCTCTAACTCTCATCTAGGTTTCCATTAAGCAGCTGAAGACATTCATGAGCCAGTATTTTCTCTCCCTTGTGAAAATTCTGTCCCATATCGGGGTGACAATGGTTCATAATACTCATTTATTTGGATAAGTGGAGACAAAATTAAAATTTGTGGCAAAAGACAGGAGGAGTTCAATCTAGAATCCTCCACTTACTAGCTTTGGGAATTGGGGCAATTTTCTAAACTCTCTGTGCCTCAGTTGATACTAGGATAAATGACTTTTTAAAAAATTATCTCTTATAAAAAGTACTTGCTAATCATCCTAAAATAATGTGGTTTTGTAATTTGGAGCTTTCTGACCTTTTCTTAAATGCCACTAGAAAAATAGTTTTAACTTAGTCTGGATATTCCAGTTTTATAAACTCAATTCAGCCATTCAGTAGAAACTGGGGAGCTAGGGATTTTCCTGCTTATACTTTCTATTGGCTTGCAAACCATGTGCTTGAGACATTGTTCTCAAAATATATTCTATTTATAAAATGGATATCCTATCTTCCTAAGTCTTCTGTTTATTTTATTGGGGTATTTATAGATACCCTAAATGAGCATTACTTTGTGAATTTTGAAAGTGCTCTCTAAAGCCAGAACGTCGACTTGGTCAGAAAAAAGTCTTAGGGGGCGCCTGGGTGGCACAGCGGTTAAGCGTCTGCCTTTGGCTCAGGGCGTGATCCTGGCGTTATGGGATCGAGCCCCACATCAGGCTTCTCCGCTATGAGCCAGCTTCTTCCTCTCCCACTCCTCCTGCTTGTGTTCCCTCTCTCGCTGGCTGTCTCTATCTCTGTCAAATAAATAAAATCTTTTATAAAAAAAAAAAAAAGAAAAAAGTCTTAGTGTCCAGCAGCTTCCGATTTCTCAATGGCTACGTACTTGGTTCCCCACCCACGTGTCTGAACATTGTTTCACCACAATGGTGACAAAGATGCCAAATTAACTGATCAATGTCTCTCACAGTCTAGTCTTGCTGTTTGTCTCTGTTTCTCAAAATTATGGGATGACAATAGAATTTCCACCATTCTTGTTTATGAAACCCCAGTGGCCCTGCCCTCTGCTCCCCTTTCCTCTCTCACAGATGTAGGGCTTTTTAACCTGCAAAGAAATCACATGGTTTGGACTTCTATTTCTCTGTCAGTTTCCTCCAGTTGCCAAAATAATCATGGTAAAAACCAAACTATTACTCACATAAAGAGAGGACTCCTTGAATAAGATCATCCTCTGTTTCCTTTGCCACCTTGTAACTAATAATTTAATAATAGTGTATCCGCAAGTCAAAATTTCAATCTACAAACACAGAACTTGAAATTTCAATTCCCAAGGGCTTCGTTGCATAGTCTTCTCATAATATGTGAAACACTATAATCCTGGGGGCTCCTACCATCCCAGACGTGGCCCCACTGCACTCAGGTTTGCATCAGAGTCCTAACCCCACTTGTCTGAAGCTCTCTCTGCCTGATACTGGGCCTTCCTTTCGGAAAAGGTCAGCTCTTTCAACAGGTAGAGATTTCATTCTCTGTCTGTGTAATCCTTAATAGTGCTTTGGCTTTACTGTTATAAATATTGATGCAAACAAGTGAAATAAATCAGGTAGGGAAAGACAAAGGCAAACACTGCATGATTTCATTTATATGTGGGATCTAAAAAAGTTGAAGTCATAGAAACAGAGAGTAGATTGGTGGCTATCAGGGCTACAAGTTGGGCAAAATGAAGATGTTGGTCAAAGCATATGAACATTAAATTATAAGATGAATAAGTTCGGGGGATCAAATATACAGCATAGTGACTACAGTTAACAATACTGTATTGCATACTTAAAACTTGCTAAGAGAGTGGATCTTAAATGTCCTCATTACACACACACACACACACACACACACACACACACACACTGGTAACTATGTAAGGCAATGGATGTGGTAATCATTTCACAGTATATATGCATACCAAATCATCACATTGTACCCCAAAAGTTTATATAATGTTAATCTGTCAATCATATCTTAATAAAGCCATGAGAACAATAAAAATAAAGATACATGTCCAAAAAATGTTGACACCCATCACTGCCTTATTATATAGACTCAAAACAGTCCCCAGCCCATGGAGGAGAATTGAAAATGTTTCTCTGTTTTAAACAGATTTCCACCAATGAAAAGTTTGGCCTTAATTACACACATTTTTCAGTAATACAGGTTTCCGTGTAAAAAAGGATTACATCTAGAACATTGATGCAAACATATTAGAAATAGCCCCAAATGAAACAGCCATAAGAATAGATAGTCTGCCTGTGGATAATCTATTAGTGGGAATAATATATAATACTTATTCATACCATTAATAAGGCTTATTGAGATTCAACACTGTAGGATGCTTAGATATAATCAATAGAGATTGCACTTTGTTTTCTTATTTTGTAATATACTTGTCACATTTCAAAAAAATTAGCATCCTCTATAATAATAAAGCAGTAAGTATATGTTTGTGTATGTCTGTGTGAACGCTCAGAAAGGGATGTATAAAACACTTTCAACTAAGCATTCAAATTAGAAGCAGTTCAAAGAATGATTGTTTAGCATGAACTTTGAAGAAAAATTAGATGCAGTATTCATGAAAGAGAACAGTTCTCTGCAGTTTCAAAAGGTGAAGAGGATGTATGGAACTGTTAGATCACTATATCATACACCTGAAACTAATGTAACACTGTTAACTAAGTGGAATTAAAATAAAAACTTTTTAAAAAGGTGCAGAGGAATACCTAAAATGGCATTAATAAAGACAATTGCAATTACTAAAATAGAGAAAAATAATCACTTCAATTTGCGTTTGAGTATAGTTAAAGAGAAGTGAAAAGTTTAGCCTCCATCTGTAGGAATCGAAGCAGGGCAGACAGTGATGGCTCACCCAAGGAAACTTTATTGCTTTCCTTCTATTTAAAATACTTCAGTAATTCCTTTTTGCTTCATACCGTTGCCTCTGATGATCTTGCCAAATTTCTCTCTACTCTACTTCAAAAGTACCATTTCCTCCTGTCATTCTAGTTCTCTAAAAACTCTAGATTGTTTTTCTTACCAATCATGACTCATCGTCTGCCTCCTGAAACCTGTATCTTTGTGTAAACCTTCTTTAGCTTATTGTCGCATCTACTAACATACTTAAAACATAATTCTAACTATCTGTTTCTTCCAGAAGACGATGAGCTTTCAATTTCAGGAAACATATCCCATTATATTTGCAGTCTTAGGATCTATTATAAAGTCTGAAGTATAGTAAATGTTCAATACTACATTACTTTAAAAATAACCATTTAAAAGTTTCCTTTTTTATAAACCTCTAATCAGGGAGTTTAAGACCTCACTAAAATAGAAAACTTTCAGGGATATTCATAAATACCTTGTTCTTATTATTGAGAGTAAAAAAAAAAAACCCAGAATTTATGACAGATAGCAAACATGCACTCAATCTGTGCCTTAAAACTGAACATTACCTTTCAATATTTGAACAGTATTCAAAAAATCAAATGAAACTAAACCTTTATAAGGAAAAACTTCAGATACCTTCCTCACCCAACTATGCTCCAAACAAGCGTCTCCAAAATTCTTTATTTTTTATTTTATTTTCACATTTCCAAATAATATATTTATACTGCATTTTCTCAATCAGTTTTAGACATATTATTAACTTCTAATTATGGAATATAGCTCATCATCATACTTGCTTCCTTCAAATATTATATCACTTGTTAAATTGTTAAATCACCATTAGGACTATAAATACTGTTTACTTCTGAGCCATGTAGTTTCCTTTTCTTTTCATTTGTTTTTAATACTTTGTTATTTCTTGACTTAATATTTGCTTTATTTCTGATTCCTTTGCACTGTGTATTAAATGTGCAAGTGAACAATCATAGCTATTATTTTGCTCAGCCAGAGAGATAGCTCCGGCTTCAATTTCATATCATTAATATTAAAATGATCATGTTCCTAAATAGATGTCTCTGCCACGTCTTCCAGCTTATATTAATGGTAGCCTTATTCCACAAGACCATGTGGCTTAAAGTTAGTTTTTATTGCTTGTGTCAGAAGATCTTCTATTGAAAGTAACAAAAACTCATCCCAAATTGGCTTCGCAATAGTACTATATTTACCAATCCTCATACAAGGAAATTGCAGAGCTGGGCCACGATAAGGTTGGTTGCTATGGTGGTAGAGTAGTTCATATTGTTATCAAAAACGGTTGTCATTCACTGATGTCTCTGTCACATTTAATTAATACTTCCCAACCTTCTAGACTAGCCAGACATGAGTTCACAAGGGACTGGGCTGTGAGCTACATCCTAGTGATACTAGGCTGTGCTCAAAATTGTCTCCTCCTTCCCGATCAAAGATTTTCAAGTTTTGATTACACGATTTTAATTTTATTAAAATAGGAACTCTTCAAATTTATCACTGAAACCTTCTTTTGATCCATTACACAGTAATCAGAAATACTTAAACTTACGTGAGTCCCGGGGTAATAAAAAATATCTTTAAAAAACTTCGGTTACATTTAGAGTAATTGTACAACCCTCAGCCATGAACATCTTTGAGAAGTACTCTTGTTTCTCAAGAGTCTGAAAAACAATAATGCAATAAATATTTATTTAAACAGGATAAAACAAAACTTGCAATTGAAACTGGCTAATCACTTTCAGATGTTTTAACACCTCTAATTCATCCTTCACACACCTGCCAGATATTCTATGCACATCGACTCATACAATTTCATTACTTAAACAAAACCTTTTATAACTATCACTGGTTTAATATACCTAGAGTGTCATCTCAAGATTCTAACAGCTTCTTTCAAAGATCATTTCTACTTTCTTAGAAAGCCAAGAAAATTTCCTATGTGCCATTTATATTATAATGACATAATGCTTTATGTGATATTTGGGTCTTGGGTTTTTTTTTTCTTTTGAACTCACTTATAAATTTCTTGAGGTCGGGTGCCACATTTTATAAATCTCTGCATTTTCTATAGAATCCAGCATAGTACCTTGCATGTATCAGATACTTAGTATTTGTTGAGTAAATGAATTTTATGTATGAAAGAAGACAGGCAATATCTAATAAACAGAGAAACTTCTGGTAAATCATTGACTTTTTAAAATCTTAAAGGTCATGTTTCCCTGCATTGGCCATTTTTTGTAATTTATCAATGCTTACTGACACTACACAGCTAATATGATTTTTGAAAATGTGGACTATGGTGAACTTCACACGGAAGTTAATTCAAATGTTCCAGGCATTAAGCTATATTGAATGTGAAGTCATTTTCTTAGCTTATTTTAATTTGGTGTGGGATAGTTATATGTTTGACAACACCTCTTGACACTGGAACTATCAATGATAACCTTTTTTGTTTTTCCATTTTTCTTCCTCCTTTTTTTGGTGGTAGTGGGGGGTTACAATCACATCCTGTGCAATGTCCTATATGGGTTATACACTTTCAGAATCATATAGTAAAATTATAGCAACAGATATAAGCATCTTCAGTTTACTCTCAGGTTGTATTAATTTTTTTTTGATGTTTCTATTTCATGAGGTATATGAGCCTTTGTTTTAATCAATATGACTTTGTCTAGGTCTTCCTGATTTAAAACTTGAAATGATTCACATTATCTAAGCTTAGAGGTGCACTCTTTCTCTCTCCCTTCTCCCTTCTGCTTCCCTCTCTGTAACTTTCCTCTTTCCTCCCTTTTTCTCCCTTATTATTCCCAGTACTTCAAAAATATAACACTTATTTAAAATTTGCATAAAATTAATCCAAATTAAATTAAAGTGATTCACCAAAAATATGGACAGCCATCAAAGCCATGGGAGGGAAACACTGTTGAGCATAGGGCATGACTTTAAATGTTACACCCTGCTCATAAGCATACATGCATATATTTTCCTGCATATAAATTCTTCTCAAAAGGAATGTGTATATATACAAAACAAAAAACCTAGATGAAAACTTATAAGACTATTAATGTAATATTGATGATGTGGAGTTGTCTACATGATAATTCTAATCCCATATCCTGTTCAAAAATCTGACTTTCTTACCTATTTTTAAAGCATGCAAATAGATTCTGAAACAATATGAAACAAAATGCCTGCCTTGACAATATAGTATGCTTTTTTAGAGCTCAGCAAACTATTGCCTTCTTTTATAATCACCTAAGAAATACAGTGTATAAGCAAAGTTATGAAATTCTCTGCCCCTTGAAGTCTGTGCCTTTGCCCTGACATCTGGGAATTCAGTAAAAGATGAAAGGACTTCTTCTGGCAAAGGCCTTTGAGCACTAGTGCTAATCCCTTCACTCTGGCTTCAGAGCACTGTGCAGTTTAAGATAATAAAGACCTCCTTTCGCATTTGATTGGCAATACTGTCAAAGATCCTTAGTGCTTCCATAGGAAGTATCATACATATACATGCACAGATAGGTTAAATATAGAATTTACAATGCCAGAAACTCTGTATCTTCTAAATATGGAGTTTATCATATTCATAATAATCAGTCACTACATTTATACTGCTAGTTGTCCTTTTTGTAATAATATTAACAATGTCTTATAATAAACAGAATGGTTGGTGTGACTAAAATATATGATTGATAGAGAACAGTTCTAAATTAGGTGACTGGAAAACCTGAGCACGACACTTTTGTTGATACACGAAAATTATTGATATTTTCATTACATAGCATATTAAATGTTACATACTTACACCAGTAGGTGACAACTATCTGGAATAAACTTTAACAAGTGTTTATAAGTTTCTAAAGTCACCATACATGCTGAATTTTAAAGAAAATTTCATGATATGATCGAAAACTTCAAGTTGAAAAAAATTAATGAAATTGAAGACATTTTTCAAAAATGAGGATTCATTGTAATAATAGAAACTCCTTTAGGGCACCAAGGTGGCGTAGTCAGTTTAAGTGTCCGACTCTTGATTTCTGCTCAGATCATGATCTCAGGGTCATGAGATCCATCCAGACCTGTGTCAGGCTTTGTGCTGAACAGGGAGTCTGTTTGAGATTCTCTCTGCATCTTCCTCTGCCTCTCCCCACCTCCCTCTCTCTCTCTCTCAAATAAATAAATAAATCTTTTAATAAAAATAATAATGATGATGATGATAGAAACTCCTAGTTTGGAAAATAATTCTGAAAGTGTATGCTGTCATAATTTAAGAGGGCACAAAGTTTTTGGTTAAAAGAAATTTAAAAATGTTTCTTTCCCCTTATCACCATCATCATTGATTAGATTTATCTAGTGTTTACTGTATGCCTAGTACAGTTAACCCTTGATCAACAGGGGCTTGAATAACATGCACTTATAGGCAGTTTTTTTTGATACAAAACAATACTATAAATGTATCTTCTCTTCATTATGATTTTCTTAGTAACATTTTATTTTTTCTAGCTTACTTTATTGTAAGACTACTGTACCCAATACATATGCAAAATATGAGTTAATTGATTGTTTACATTATTGGTAAGGCTTCTGGTCTGCAGTAGGTTATTACTTAGTTAGGTTTTGGGGCCTCCAAAGTTATAGGGGATTTTCAATTACAGGGCCAGTCAAGGCCACTAACCACTGTGATATTCGAAGATCGATTGTACTGTTTTACTTGCTTACATGTCTTACATGGATTGTTTTTATTTAATTTCATAACATTTCTAATAACTACCTTAGTACATGAAAATATTAATGCTTAAGGAGATTAAGTGTCTGGCCCCATTTTACATGGCCAGTAATAGAGGAGGCTGAGATTCAACCTAGAATCTTGGATTTCTTCATAAAGCTTGAGTTTTTGACTACTTCATATTTACATGTTTACCCTAGCAGTCATCAAAATGCCACCTGGAGGATAGTACTGATAAAATTCTGTTTAATGTTTTAACTGAACAAAATGGTGAAAATGAGTTAGTCTGCATAATGTAAGAAATGATGGATAATGTGGGATTGACGTATAGTGGTGCTTTGTGGGTGCTTTTAAGCCAGAAAGTTTCACAAATATTACACAACCAGAAATTAGGTTAAAACATTTCTTCTAAAATTGCAAATAAGCCCTTCCTCTCAAGGGTTAACAACATGAGGTTAGGTCTCCTAGATATTCACACATATGTCTGATAATTAGATTGCTTAACACTTAGGATAAATTGTGATTCTTATGGAATGAGAAAGTGTGTTTTTGGTTGGGGGGGAGGGCAAGAAGTGTTAATTGCACAGACTCGTTTAAGTGGGATGCCACCGTGGGGGACTTTAATCAAATTAATGTAATATTCATATACCCCACAATTCCTTCTACAGATTTAATATGCAGTTTAAATATTCCTACAGCAATACTCCGCATCAAAATTTTTTCTCAACTTAATCACTAATTCATTTTGGTTTGACTATGTATAATATTTACATTTTTTATAATTAAAAATAGTAAAAAATAATCCTTCAAATGTTATAGAAAAACATAAAATTAAAAATATTGACAGTATTTTTAATCCTTTATCATGAAATTGCAAAAATTCTTAGATTAGCAAAAGCCCTTATTTTTCATAAAAGGAACATACAAGATTGGATTACACAATTAACAGGACTAATTAAATTGCATTTGTATTTAGTGAGCACTTTTCAGTTTGGAAAAAAAAGTTCCATAATTCTAATTTGCAGCCTTATTGCTTTTCTCCTAATCACAAATCTCCTGCAAAGAGTATTTAATTAGAGTCACTCTTTAAACCATTAGAATATAATTTTTGCCCTAATTTTTCCACTACTGAAGTTACCAGGTACCCTAGTCATCTCTCTATGACAACATTTTTCTTAACCTTTTCACATTATTTGGACATACTGTTTAGTGACTTCTTGAAAAACTGTTACCCCTTTCTTCCACAACAGTAACTGCTTTCCTCTTCTCACTCATTGTGATCATCTCTTGCCACCTCCTCTTCTACCTGTCATTTAAGTAATGCCTGATTTTTTTTCTACACTCTTTCTTCCTAAATTCATAGTGGTCCAAGGTTTAATTACTGTCAATACATGGGTAATTTCCAAATTTTTTTCCTCAACTTATATTTGTCCTGGGAGATAAAGATATTTACATCCAACCACTTAGTCCATATTTCAACTAGATAACGTTATTGATTTATATATATTTACATAGTTATATATATAGTTATATATATAGTTACATATAAATCAATAAAGTTATATCATTATATTAAAAATCTTCACTTTCTTCCAGCTCCTGGAAATCATTGCTATGTTTTCTTTCTCTATCAATTTGCTATTTTGGATATTTCACATAAAAAGAGTCACACAACATGTGACTTTTCGTATCTGGCTTCTTTCACGTAACATTATGTTTTTCAGGATCACCTGTGTGGTTGAATGTACCAGAACATGATTCCTTTTAATGGATAAATAATGTCCAGTCTCACGGATTTAGTACCTTTTGTTTTTCTATTCATCAGTTGATAGATTGAGATGTTTTCCCTTTTCACATATTATGAATAATGCTATTATTAACATTCTTGTACAAATTTTGGTGTGTTTTTGCTTCTCTTGGGCATATACGTGGAGAGTAGCAGTGCTGAATCACATGGTAACACTATGTCTAATGTTTTGAGGAACAGCAAAGCTAATTTATAAAGTAGCCTCACCATTATATATTCCCAGTGGCAATGTATGATGATTCCGATTTCTTCACAACTTCGTTAATGATTGTTATTGCCTGTCTTATCATATTCCTGCTGTGGGTGTGATGTGGTCAGTCACTGAGGTTTTAATTTGTGTATTGTAATGACTGATGATATTCAGCACCCTTTCATGTGCTTATTCTCCATTTAATATCTTCTTTGGAGATATGTATGCTCAAAATCTTTGCTCATTTTTAAATTGTGTTATTTGTCTTTATATGGTTGAGTTTTACACAAGTTCTTTATATATTCTGGGTATTAGAATCTTATCAGATATATAATTTTCAAATATTTTCTTTTTGGGGGAAGAGAGATGCTATTTATTTATGACAAATATTCTACATCTGTGATCCTCTGTAGTCAGAAGTTCCTTGAAATGGTGCCATGGGCCTTGGCCAGTTGGAGGATGGAATCATCCTGCAAATGGCCCCACAGAGAGCATAGGTTTTAAACTGGCTGTTCAACCTGCCTGTCACCTTGTCAACCTCCATCATGTTCATCTGTCTGGATGCATGGTCCGTGGCCTGGATGATGTGGTTGTTGGCAGAGTATTTCCACCAAATGTACAGGTCCAAGAACTCGTGGGCATTGTTTTGCATGGAGCGCTAGTGCAGAACAATTTGCATATAATTTCTATTCTCTGTAATCTTTTATTTCTTTTTCTTAATTTCACTCACTAGACTCTTTAGTACTACGTTTAGTAGAAATGTCCTGAACAGGGGCTTCTGGGTGGTTCAGTAGGTTAAGCGCCAGACTCTTAATTTCAGCTCAGGTCATGATCTCAGGGTCTCTGAGATCCAGTCTAGCCTTGGGCTCTGCACTCAGAGCAGAGCCCACTTGAGATTTTTTCTCCTTCTGCCCTTGCCCCCACTCGCACATGCTCTATAAATAAAAAAATAAAACAAATAAATAAATAAAAATGTTTTTAAAAAAAGGAAGAAAGAAAAGCAAATTAAACTGAACAGATATTTTTTTTTTTCTTGATCTTTGCTGGTGAAATCATTCAGTCTTTTCTATTTAAGTACAATATTACCTATGGGTTTTTCTTAGATATCCATTATTAGGTTGAGGAAGATCTCTGCTTTTCCTAGTTTGTTGAATATTTTTATCATGGAAGAGTGTTCTGTTTTCTGAAATATTTTGTCTGCTTCTATTGAAATGACATAGTAGCTTTTGTCTTTTATTCTATGATATAATACATTGGTTTTTGTATTTTGATCAGCTTACATTCCTGAGGTTATGACAGCACCTGGGTTATGAGATTTAGTCCTCTTTACGTTTTGGCGGATTTAGTTTGCTGGTATATTGTTGAGTATCTTTTTGTTTATATTTGTAAGTTATCCTGGCCCATAATTTTCTTTTCTTTTAGTACCTTGGTCAAATACTGCCATCAGGGTAATACTGACTGCATAAAATGAGTTGAGAAATCTTTCCTTCGCCTCTTCTTTTTTGGGTAAAGAGTTTGGGAAAGATTGGTGTTATTTTTTCTTTATTTTGTAGATTTCACTAATGAAGCCATTTAGTTCTGGGATTTGATTTGTGGGGTATTTTCTAAGTACTAACGTATTACTTTACTTCTTATAGTTTATTCAATTTTTCTATTACTTCTTAAATAATTTCTAGTAGATTGACCCTTTCTAGGATTTTGCCCTTTTCAGCTAGATTGTCTAATTTGTTTTCATACAACTATTTATTATATTCCTTTTTGATCATTTTTTATTTCTGTAAGGCAGGTAGTATGTTCCCTCTTTCCCAGTTTTAGTAATTTGAGTTTGTTCTTTTATTTTGTTGGTCAATCTACCTATGGGCTTGTCAATTTTATCTTTTTAAGATTCAACCTTTGTTTTTTAAAATTTTCGCTATTGTTTTACTATTCTTTATTCCATTTATTTCTGCTTAAGTCTTTATTATTTCTTTCCTTTTGAGTTTAGTTTGCTTTTCTTTTTTTAATGTCCTAAGGTGGTCATTTGCTGTATTGTGAATTGCCTGTTTAGTTAGTTTTCTGAGCTACCTCTCTAAAGTCTGTATTGTTTTTCATGTGTGACGACTGAGTCTGTGATGTGTAGCTTAGTGATAAACTAATGTTTAAACAGAAATTTATTCAAATTCCTGGAACCAATAAGTCTCCAGTCTTTGCCAAAGGGGCCCTACGTGAACATTATGGCATGCCTCCAACACTCAGCCAGTCAGTTTACAATTCTGCTTTAATCTACACTTTCTGCTAAAGTGTAGTCTCAAGGTTTGCCAATATTGAGATCTCAGGGCCTTTTTCAGATTTCGCTGAGCATCTGCACAGTCCTACACATGCATATAGTCTAGAGTCCCAGGGAGTTTTTCAAAGACACCTATGGCATCTCATTCCCCAGCTGTTCCTTCTAAGTTTTTTGGTTTGCTCCAATCGATTATTATCCATCTCTTCAGATAATGGTGATATTAACTAATTATCTCTAACTATTTTCTCCTCCAGGGGAAAAGCCTGCTCACATTGGGGAAGCTCTGAGTCAGGTTAATGCTAAACAGCCTAACAATTTGCAATTTCTTGGAACAAATAGACAAATCAAATAGTGCGGAATCTCTAGGAATTGGGCTCAAAAAGGAGCTTCAACAGCATTCTGCCCTCTCCAACTCTGCAGCCTTCTACTTTTTATCATGATTGCGGACTGTTGGTTTTAGAGAATGCTCTGGAGCTGGAGACAGGGATGGAAATGAGGCAAGAAAAAATGTTATAAGCTCACTGTTCTTACTAACTTTTAGCTATTTTTCTTAAAGAAATTCTCCCTAGATTTTTACGAGACTTTGGCTAATTTCCAGATTTATAAAAAATTGAATTCTCACAATTTTTGTCAGTGTTCTCATTATTTTTATGAAGATATTTTATAGAAGACCTTACTCTGCCATTTTCATGTTTTTTTAAAGATTTTTTTATTTATTTGGGAGACGGGAAGGACAGAGGAAGAGAATCTCAAGCAGACACCCTGCTGAGCATGGAGCCTGATGCGGGGCTTGAACTCACAATCCTGAGATCATGACCTGAGCTGAAGTCAAGAGTTGGACACATAACCAACTAAGTCACACAAGCACCCCCATTTTCACCCTTTTTAACTGTTAAGATGAGTTAATATTGCTTTCTCAAGAAAATCTTTCCTGGGGCACCTGGGTGGCTCAGTCGATAACTGTCTGCCTTTGGCTCAGGGCGTGATTCCAGGATCCTGGGATCGAGCCCCACATCAGGCTCCTCCGCTGGGAGCCTGCTTCTTCCTCTCCCACTCCCCCTGCTTGTGTTCCCTCTCTCAGTGGCTAACTCTCTCTCTCTGTCAAATAAATAAATAAAATCTTTAAAAAAAAAAATCTTTCCTGCCCCTTGAGTCTAAAATAAGTCCTCAAAACATACTTTTTTAAAATGCATAGTAATTATTGTGTTCATAATATTTGTAATTAATTGTGAGGTTAGAGCCTAAAATCTGTATCTTCCATGGTTATAAGCTAGATGAAGACGTTGCTTTTCTTGATCATTGATGTGTTACCAGTACAAGTACAGTGTCATTCACATAATAGAACTGTTGTAAATATTTTTGAATGAATAAGTAAATGGGTGAATAAATGAATTTGAATTTCACTTAAAAGTATATTCATATACTCCATTTGAATGACTGTGATACCTCAGGAATTGAAACAACTCGAGACCAATTTAATGAAAATTTATAAAACCAGAAAGAATGTTTAAAGATAATAGTCAGCATAGGCTATATCTTGTAGTAGTAACTAACAACCTCAAAACCGTAGTTGGAACACAAAAATAAAGGCTTTTCTCACTCCTACCAAACATCGATTGATGTTTACATGTTTACCTGTTGTTCTAATCCATATTATCTTCATGTTAGAACTCAGACTGTAAAAGAAGCTTTTATCTTCAACATTGCTACTTTCTGTGGAGGAGGGAAAGGACATTGCTAGCCACATCTCCCTCTTAAAGCTGCTCTTAGAAATGTCACATGCCACTTCTGTTTACATTTAATTGGCAAGGATAAATCACATAGGCAATCCTAATTCAAGAAGACATACATGTACAATCCTCCAATAAAGTGAGGTACAAAAGTTGTATGGACAAGCCACATGGAGAGGAAAAAATAATCTTCTGAGAAGAACAAATATGTGTAAACAATAATATAACCTACCACAATATTGGCCCCCAGTCTAATATTAATTTTACCAAACCGCACTAGGCCTGATCTTGCTATTTTTGCAAGTAGATTTAAAAAAAAAAAAAAACTTCATGAGTATTTTTTTAATGGGGGCAATGCATTAAAAATTGGCCTACATAATGCAAGTTCCATTTTGAGTAATGTTTGGTAACTGAACTTTAAGGTGCTTATATAGAAAGTGATTCTACTATATATAAAAACAATTTACTGCAGAGATTTGTTCACAGTTCATTAAATAGCTGTTCAAAACTGGCCTGAAACTTTCCAGAACATGTTTAAGATTTGTAGAAATGACACCTTGGATATAAAAGTAAAATAAAACATTACTTTGACTCCTGACATATCTGGAATGAAAACACATCAATCACCCAAAGCCTGAAGTACAACATGATGCTCAGTGCTGAGAAAGTCTCCTTGAAAATACTGTCTGACAGACGTATTGTGATATTCCTTTTTTCCAATTTTTTTTTCAAAAATTAGAAGTTCAGACAGACCTTAATGAACAATACTTAAAAAACATCTGTACCATACATTCCTTAGAGTGCATGTTTTACTGCAGACAAATAGAAAAAACTAGAGTAGGACACACTCTGAACAACAACTTGAATGTTTCATCTATAAATAACATTTTTTTGTATAGGCATTTTCTAAATCTAATTTTTCATATTCTTAGAAAAAGGAAACAGATCAATCAAAAATTACTCTTGGGCCTTACATTGTGTTAGGTGATTTGAAGGATACAATTGAAATATATAAAATAATTCCTGCCCTGAGGTAGCTTACAGGTAATAATTCCTGCCCTGAGGTAGCTTACAGTTAAGATGATAATTTAAGGCAAAATTAAATAATTAAGAATAAAAAAAGTATAAAAACTCTAGTACAAAATTCTGGTTGGAGACAAGAGCTTCAATTTAAATATCAAAAGCTTTTTAATCCAATCCTAAAGATGGGGAAACAAACAAAAAGGTTAGGTTAAAGATAATTTTATATATATATGATCATGAATGCCTATATATTATATATATAATATATATTATGACTATCTACATATTATAGATAATACATATTATATTATTATATACATATATACAACTATAATATACATATTTATTTTATTATTTATTTTTTACCTAACCTCTTTGTTTTATATAAAATAAAATTATGTTATGTTTTATATAAAATACTAACATCAATACACAGAAATGGAGAAGACTTTAGTATATACTTTCTGACACTTTGGGAATTTTCTGTATCATCTTTAGAAGAATTCTAGCAAGAAAGCCGACAATTTGGGACAGGAAGCCAATGGAAGAAGGTAACTTGAAAATAAATAAAATAGTACATAACAAATTGGATGGTAGATGTACTGAAAGCAGTGCTTAAAACAAATTGATGTTGCACAAGAAAAAATCTGAAAAGTAATGAGCTAAAGATCAAATTCAGAAATTTACAAAAAATACAAGAGAATAAAACCATAGAAATAAGAAAGAGAATAATAAAGAGCAGAGCATGATATTATAGAAAGGAGAGATACTGAAAAAAACCCGAAGTTGATATTTATAAAACATCAAGAAATTTGACTAACTTTAGACAGATTGATAAGAAGAAAATAAGAAGGCACACAAAAAATATTAATAACTCTACATCTGAAACTAATGATGTACTATATGTTGGCTAATTGAAATTAAATTTAAAAAAGAAAGAAAAATATATTAGTAATAAAGAGACATAGATATATAATATAGATTTTAATGGTGATATAATAGATTATAATATAGATATAATATAGATTTTGTATAATACAGTTGTATAAGATAGATTTTAATAGTGTAAAAATTAGTAAGAAGTTATGGTGTCTACATTTAGGCCAAAAAATTTAAATTAGGAACAATTTCCCAGAATTCTAGAATGTTAGTAAAAACTGACTCAATAGATTAGAGAACACAAGTAATTCTAGAACTATTAATGGAAAGGAATGAGTAGGGTTTTTTTTTTTTCTAAAATAGAAAACTCTAAGCCTAAAATCCTTAATTAGCCAAACATTCAAATTATAAGTAATTTCAGTTGCATAAAAATTATTCCAGGGGCGCCTGGGTGGCTCAGTCGTGTCTGCCTTTGGCTCAGGTCATGATACCAGCGTTCTGGGATCGAGCCCTGCATCAGGCTCCCTGCTCAATGGGAAGTCTGCTCCTCCCTCTCCCACTCGCCCTGCTTGTGTTCCCTCTCTCACTGTCTCTCTCTCTGTCAAATAAATAAATAAAATCTTTAAAAAAAATATTACAGTACATGACAAGAGGGAACAATCGTGTCTGCCTTTGACTCAGGTCATGATACCAGCGTTCTGGGATCGAGCCCTGCATCAGGCTCCCTGCTCAATGGGAAGTCTGCTCCTCCCTCTCCCACTCGCCCTGCTTGTGTTCCCTCTCTCACTGTCTCTCTCTCTGTCAAATAAATAAATAAAATCTTTAAAAAAAATATTACAGTACATGACAAGAGGGAACACTATTCACTTATTTTAGTAAGCTACTATAATATTGATACTAACACATGACAAGAATCACATATAAGAGGGATAGAATTTCATAAGTAGATTGAAGGATTAAAATCATTCAATGACCTTAACAAATATAGAAAATTCATTGATGTATTTCTACATCCACTAACAAAAATTCTTAATAAAGCAGAAATAGATTTCTTTAACTTGATAAACAGAATTCTCAAAAATCTATTGAGAATAACAAGGTTAATTATGAATCACCAAAAAATATGCTCTTTTTTTTTTTCTTTTTAAACATGCTGTTTCAAAAGAGTGTTGGGTGCCTACTTTATCCATGTATCCAATGCTCTTCACTGTGTATGCAAGTATTGTATGCAAATACTAACTAGAGCAAAAGGAGAAAGGAAGAAAAGGAAGGAGGGAGGGAGAGATGGAGGGAGGAAGGAAAGGAAAAAAAGGAAAGAAGGAAAAGCTAAAAGAATTGAGAAGGAAAAAAATTCTGTCATTTTTCCAAATGACATGATTTCCAAATTTAAAAGCAAAAGCTCCACTGATAATTTAGAGTTAACAAGACAAGTTTTCAAAATAGTTGAAAAGAAATTCAATAGACAAAATTTAGTTGAATGTCTGCATACCTGCAACAGTTAAAAATACATTTTACAAAAATAAAAACATAGAATACTAATAATTATAAGACAAACTATAGAAGCCATCTAGAAATAGTTATGAAACATTATCAAAAGGCATTTAAAAAGTCTGAAATAAATATGTAAATATATGATGGTCAGGGGTTGGAATACAATGTGACAATATTCAGTCCTTCCAAGTGAATCTTTAAGGTTAATGAAATTCCAATCATGACACAAAAATTATCTTAAAAAAAGGATAAAAAATTCTCAATGTACTAAAAACAATAGAATTCTTCTCAAGCTGATAAAGAATGTCTATAAAAACCTATAGCTAGCATCATACTTAATGGTGAAAAATGTGAAACTTTCTCCCTAAAATCAGGTACAAGGCAAAGATGTCCCCTTCTCACCACTCTTTTTCAACATCATGCTGGAAGTTCTTGCTAATGCATTAAGATATAAAAATGAATAATAGCTATACAGATTGGGAAGAAAGAAATAAAGCCATCTTTGATCATGGATGACATGATTGTCCATGTAGAAAATCTGAAAGGATCAACAACAACAAAAAATTCCTAGAACTAGTAAGTGATTATAGTTAGCTTACAGGATTCAAAGTTAAAATTTAAAGCTCAATCACTTGCTTATATACCAGCAAGGAAAAAGCAGAATTTAAAATTTAAGTCACAATACTATTTCCGTTGGCATTTAAAAAAAAAAGAAATAGTTATGTATATGTTTAATAAAAAGGTACAAGACCTATATGAGGAAAACTATAAAACTGATGGGAGAAATTCAAGATCTAAATAGATTGAGAGATATTCCATGTTCATGGATAGAGATACTCAATATTATCAAGATTTCACTTCTTTCCAACTTAATCTACAGATTTAATGCAATCTCAATCAAAATCCCAAAAAGTTACTTCATATATTCCACAAACTGATTCTAAATTTATATGAAGAGGCAGAAGACCCAGAATAGTCAACAGAATACTGAAGTAGAACTAAACTGGAGGACTGACACTACACAATGTCTAGATCCAGTAAAAAAGCTACAATTATCAAGACAATGTGACAGTGGCTATAGAGAGACAAATAGATCAATGAAACAGAACAGAGAGCCCAGAATTAGATCCAAATAAATATAGTGAACTGATTCTGACAAAGGAGCAAAAGCAATACAATAGAGCAAAGATAGTCTTTTCAACAAATGATGCAAGAAAATCTGGACATCCACATGCATAAAAATGAATCTATACATAGACTTTACATCTTTCATGAAAATTAACTCAAAATGGATTAAATGTAAAAGTATAAAATTCCTAGAAGATGAGATAGGAGAAAACGTGATGTCCTTGGGTATGGCAATAATATTTCTGATACAACATCAAAGGCATGATTCATGAAAGAAATAATTGATAAACTGAACTTCATTAAAATTAAAAACTTCTGTTCTTCCAAAGACAATGTCAAGAGAATGAAAAGACAAGCCATAAACTGGGAAAAAATATTTGCAAAAGGAACACCTGATAAAGGATTGGTACCCAAAATATGCAAAGAACTCTTAAAACTCAACAATAAAACAGATTACCAATTAAAAAGTGAGCCAAGGACCTTAACACACACCTCACAAAAAAATATAAAATAATAAAATAAAATAAAATAAAATAAAATAAAATAAAATATGGATGGCAAATAAGCATATGAAAAGATGCTCCATATTATTTCCTCAGAGAAATAAAAATTAAAATGAGATACACCGTAGACCTATTAGAATGGCCAAAATCCAGAACACTGACAACACTAACTCTCACTCATTGCCAGTGGGAATGCAAATTGATAGACACTTTAGAAGATACTTTGGTGGTTTCTTACAAAATTAAACATACTCTGACCATATGATCTAGCAATTGTACCCTTTGGTATTTACCCAAAGGAGATAGAACCGTATGCCCTCAAAAAAACCTATACACAGATGGTTATAGCAAATTTATTCATAATTGCCCAAATTTGAAAACAACAAAGCTGTCTTTCAGTAAGTGAATAGGTGAATAAATTATGGTACATCAGACAATGCAGAATTATTCAGTCCTTAAAAAAATGAGCTATCAGGGCATGAGAAGGCATGGAATAACTTAGACTGCATATTATTAAGTCAAAGAAGGCAACCTGAAAAGTCTACATACTATATGATTCCAACTATATGACATTTTAGAAGAGGCAAACCATGGAGATAGTAGAGAGATTAATGGTTTCCAAAGGTGCAGGTCAGGGAGGAATAGAGCACAGAGACTTTTTAGGGCAATAAAAGAACTCCTATGACACTAGAATGGATACATTTTATATATTTGTCCAAACCCATGGAATGTACAACACCAAGAGTGAACTTTCAAGAAAACTAAGTACCTTGGGTGATTTTGATGGATCAATGTAGGTTTATCAGTTGTAACAAATGTACCACTCTGGTGGGAGATGTTGAGAGCGTGAGAGGGCACACATACATGTGTTGTGGTCTGAATATATAAGAAATCTGTACATTCCTCTCAATTTTGCTGTGAACCTTAAACTACCCTAAAAAATCAAGTTTTTTTTTAAAGAAAATTTACTAAGTGAACATTCATATTTAATTTTTAGAAGTTGAATAAGGAATATACGTACCTATATCTTTAGTACATCATATACATGTGTGTAAATATCCATTACTTTGACTAATATGACTAATCGTATTATATGTAAATGTAGGTATGATTAAAGAAAAACACAGGATTCCTTATTACTAAAGTCATAAACTAGGCAAATAAATTTTTCTGACTATAACCAATATCATTTTACTTATGTTAGCAGTTCTAAACAATGTAATCAGAGTTAAAATATCAGCTTAAATAACAGGCCAGAAAGAAAAACTTAAGAGACAATTTGATGACTTGCCTGCAAAATACATAAGAATCATCCAAAAAAAAAAATACCACTCTTTATAAAAATAAAAAGATTGACTACAATGGCATATTATAAAATTAATATATAAAAATAAATCATTTTCCTTTATTGTAAACAAACTAGCTGATATGACAACAAACAAAACTATTTATAGTACTAACCAAAGTATATATAAAGTTTTTAAGAATTGTTTAGCATCTATGTATCTATATCTGTACTTATATCTATAGAGAGATGAGAGAAAGGGAGAAAGAAAAGAGAGCCAAAAAAGTAACAATATCTACTGAAAGACATAAAAGAGATTAAAATAAATGGGAAAACAATGTGTTTTTGGATAAGAAAACTCAAATTGTAAAGATATAAAATTCCCTTAAATTAATCTATAAATTTAATTGAAATCTAATTAAAATAGGAGCAGGACAGAGTTCATTTTACTTAATAAAATGGAACTCAAATTTATCTGATAGAATAAATATGTAAACTAGTTAGGAAAAGTATTTTAAGAAGTGTAATGAAGTAAAATAGTCTTAAGAGATATTGAAAGATGAAAACTAGAATAATTAACGCTTTGTTACTGTGACGAAAACATATAGATCAAGAGTACAGACAGGAGTTCAGAAATAGGGGTGCCTGGGTGGCTCAGTCGTTAAGCGTCTGCCTTCGGCTCAGGGCGTGATCCCGGCATTGTGGGATCGAGCCCCGCATCAGGCTCCTCCACTGTGAGCCTGCCTCTTCCTCTCCCACTCCCCCTGCTTGTGTTCCCTCTCTCTCTGGCTGTCTCTCTGTCAAATAAATAAATAAAATCTTTAAAAAATAAAATAAAATAAAATAAAAAATAAAAAGGGGGGAGTTCAGAAATAACAGAAAATATACATGAAATTTAGTCTGCAATAAAAGTGGCACTTTTTAAGTCAGTGAGGAAATAAAAGTGAATTGCACTGGAAACAAGTTATGCGTGTATGTGTCAAGCTATATTTGCCCTCTATTACAAAAATCATTTCCTCATAGATCAAGTTTTAATGGTGAAAATGAGAACATAAAAATTAGAATAGATTGTGTTTATTAGAACACTATTTAGGAAGTCTTTTCCAAAGAAAGGAATCTTTTCACTTCTATTTATCCAGTTCTGGATTAAACTTTGGCTTAACTGTAGAGTGAGATAACACTTAAAACTTACAAATACAAATATTAGGGGAATTTTCAACAAAGATATTTTTATTTTTAATCAGAATAATGGTATACACAATATAAACAATTATGTTGTTTTCACTTTCTAGTGAAAGTGAGGTATAAAGTGCCTAAACAGTTTTCTGCCTTTCTGCCCCCAACTTGAGAAGTTTGCCTCTTTGTTAACGATCAGATTATGAGACAATTAAGACCAATTACACCACTTTTCTTTTTAAGTATTGTTCATAAGGATAACTTCTTCTAATCTCTACGAGATTACACATATATAATATTTCTGAAGAGAAAAAAGATATAATTCTGCAAAATATGACATGCTTTTTGTTGTATCATGCATAAACACCTTTTAGGATTTGAATATCAAGGCTTAGAGTCCCCAGCTAGAAGGGGAAAAAAGCTATAGCTTATTAACTTCAGTTTGCCTTGTTTTCTCTTTGTTTTCTTTAAATAAGGAAGAATATAACCTGGGAAACAAATCTGAGCCTCAGGATGGGACTCTGCAAGGTTCTCCTGGCTTACTTAGTTGGAGAGACTTCTCTGAAGTAGGATGTATACCACATTTCATAAGTTATAAATGAAATATAGACATATCTATTTAAAAATGTTAAATGCTACATAAAAAAATTATCAGAATATAACAAACTGAGAAAATAAGTCAATGAGAATTCTCATATTTTAACCTAATACAGAGCTAATATAAGTAAGGAAGTATACCAAAGTCAACTCATTTGGAAAACAGACAAAATATATAAATATTTAAAAGACAAAAGATTTTTTAAAAAGTTAAAAATAGCAAGACACTTTGGGTATCATATTTTAAGGATGAAAATTGTCTTAGTATGTTTCCCAGAGTCCAAGCCCTCAGAGGGGAGGGGGGTGGGCTATTGGGCTAGGCCAGTGATGGGTATTAAGGAGGGCACATATTGTACAGAGCACTGGGTGTTACATGCAAATAATGAATCATGGAACACTACATCAAAAGCTAAGGATGTACTGTATGGTGACTAACATAACATTATAAAAAATTATCCAAAAAAAAGAAAATTGTCTTAGTAAATTTAGGCTGCTATAACAAATTACCATAGGCTGGGTGGCTCAAACAACATTTATGTCACATAGTTCTGTAGCCCAAAGTCCTAGATTAGGGTGTCAGTGAAATCTGGTTCTTGATTAGGCTCTATTACTGGTCTACAGACAAACAACTGTCTTCTTTCTGTGCCCTCTCATGGCTGAAAGAAAGCTAGCTAGCTATCTGGCCTCTGCTTATAAGGGCAGTAATTCCATTCATGAAGGTCTACTCTTACGACCTAATTACCAATCAAAGTCCTCATCTTCAAATACTATCATGTTGGGATTAGAGTTCCAACATATGAATTTGGGTAGTAGAAATTTTTTAAAAAATTCAGTAGTAGAAATTTAAACATTCAGTAGTAGACCTCAAACATTCAGTAGTAGAAATTTAAAAAAAATAATTTTTCACTTCAACATTCAGTAGTAGAAATTTTTTAAAAAATAATTTTTCACTTACTATATAATTAAAACTGTTAAGCTGGCAAACCAAGAGTTGTTGAGTGTATATGTCTCTATAAGCTTAATTGTCTAATTCAAGTTAATTGTGAGTTATTGTTAATAGTGGGCAAAGCCTGGAGTCAACCAAAGTGACTATCAACAAAAGACTAATAAAATAAATTATGGTATATTCATTTGATGAAAAGTTATTATAAAAAATGACTATGCTGTGGAAGTTTAAGAAGATATTTAAACAAACAGCTACATTAAAAAGCAAGATACCAAACAATGTATCAATACATTATTCACCCATTATGTACAGATCAAACAAGTGGATAGATAGGCTGTTGTGTAGACATTATACTGATGGCAGGGTAAGTAGATATTGAGAAAGATACGAGGCAGATGAAAAATGTCTTCTTTGTAGAAGAAAGCACACCAGTTTTTAAAATAAATAATTTTGTAAAGAAATACTAGGGTAGGACAGGGATATAAGGCAGAAAGAGGAAGTTTCCACTCTTCATTTTGTCATTATGTTTAAAAAAGTTAATCATGTTGCATAGAGCAAATCATCTGAATTACTCATGGACATTTTATTTAATACAATATACAGAGAGAAAAGTGCATAACTCATAAGGGAACAGCATAATGAACCCCCTACCATAAATATACACGTTTAACCAGTACCCAGATTAAGAATGTTTATACCCCAGAAATATCCTTCGTGAATTCAAGTCTGGTCTTGGCTTTAACATGACTGATATTTGGGTTTAATTTGACTGATGTTATTTAATGCTGGGCTGGAATTCCAAAACCACAGTTTTTGTTTGTTAAAGAAGTCTAATTTATTTTATGAGGAACTTAACATTTTTATGAAGTAACTCTCTTAGAAGTGAATAATTAGCTTTCTATTATTTCAAAAGAGGCAAAGAGTCACCAATGGTTCTCCAGAAACCAGAAAAGTAAAAATGAGAGTTTGTGGTTTGGGTTTTGGTTTTGTTTTGTCTTTAGATTCTTTTCCTCTAGAAAAAGAAGGAATGGTGCATATCTGCTTCATGATGTTTGACACCTCAGCTAAAGTGGCTTGGATGACTGCAGTTGGCTGGACCAGCTCAGCTTGGCCTTACAACTAGGGGTTTAGTTCTTTACATATAGTACACCAGGGCTGGAATGTCCGAGACAGCTTTTTCAACTCTGAGAATTTAGATCCATATATCAAAAACCTACTAGATATTTTCTTATGAAACATCCGCAGATTTTTCTCAGTAAGTAAGTCTAAAAATATCCATATACTATTTCCAATTTTGAAAGTGCCACACACTTAACGGTAGAAATATAATGTATACACAATACAGTACAACGCAATTATTGTAGAAATAACAATACACACACTCACGCACATATACATACCAGTATCCCCTTGCTATGACAGCATAATGTTATATTTTTCTCACTGGAAATGTGATTGCTTAAAGTTTTTTTTTTTTTATTACCCACATGCAAAATGCTGTAACTACTTATGCATAAGCTTCAAACCAAGTAAATTTTGACAATTTTGTGCAAGAATCTACTTCTTTGACTGTTATATGCACTTGGTTGCATTTAAATTACAAAGGGGAATGTGCAGCAGGACAGAGATCTTTCAGGTTCAAAGACAACACAACATTACCCTTGAGTTACCAGGTATGATTTTCCATAAATATATTTTCCTTCTGGGAACCAATACATTCATTCTAGAGAAACGGTAGAGAGACGTACTGTGACATTTAGTGAAAATTCAGTTTTGAAATGGACCTGTGGCTTCAAACTATTATCTCACGTCCATGCATCTTAGATCAAGACCATTGAAAAACTGTTTAATCAAAAGTCCAAATGTCAGCATGAAGTGTTCAGGAATTAATGTTATTCTGAGGGTGTGTTGTGTGTGTATGTGTGTGTGTATTGATATTTTCAAAGAAAGTGTAAAATAAAACTGCAAAAATATTTTTTTAACTATGAAGTAGGCATTTTTATTATTTCTAAATCTTTGACTTGGAAAATTTGTTTAAATATAAATCATCTCAATGTAATAGATGATTTCTAAAAACAAAAAATTAATATGTAACTAAACTTGAGATATGAGTTAAATGCTAAAAGAATCACCTAAATGAAAATGCGGGTCATTGAAAAGGGAAGGCATTCTGGAGAACAATGTTTTCAAAAACCTTTGCAGAAGTAGGAGCTTCTTTATAGTATGTATGTGAATAACTTTGATTTAAAAATTAGATCTTTCCCATCTTCCATGATGTCAGTTGAAAAATCTGAGAAGCTGGATACTAAGGAAAAGAAACCTGAAGCCAAGAAGACTGATATTAGTGGCAAGTTAAGAATGGTAATCTCGGGGCACCTGGGTGGCTCAGGCGGTTAAGTGTCTGCTTTAGGCTTAGGTCATGATCCCACGGTCCTGGGACTGAGCCCCACATTGGGTTCTCTGTTGACCGGGGAGCCTGCTTCTCTCTCTCCCTCTGCCTGCCGCACCCCTAATAAATAAATCTTTAAATAAATTATTTTAAACATTTAGTTAACTGAAAGCTAGCATCACTCCTGGGACTATTTTGATCATCCTCACTGGGCGCCATAGAAGAAAGAGGGTGGTTTTCCTGGAACAACTGAGCAGTGGCTTGCTACTTATTATAGGACTTCCTCTGTGTAGAGCATACCAGAAATTTGTCATTGCCACCTCCACCAAAATTGATATCAGTAGAGTGAAAATCCAAAACGTCTCCCTGATGCTTACTTCAAGAAGAAGCTGAGTATCTGTTGACCGGGGAGCCTGCTTCTCTCTCTCCCTCTGCCTGCCGCACCCCTGCTTGTGCTTGCTCTCTCTCTCTCTCTCAATCTGTCGAATAAATAAATAAATAAATAAATAATCTTTAAAAAAAAAAAAAGGTAACCTCAAGGCTAAACACCAAAGAAGAGGAAACCCCACTGCAGCCAAAATCCTGTTATTGTTAGGGGAAATGACAGATATTCCTGATGAGCTACGTATTCCAGAAAGGTCATGTACAAGAGAAAGTATTCCGCAGCTAAATCCAGGGTTGAAAAGAAATAGAAGGAGAAGGTTCTTGCTATTGTCACAAAACCAGTTGGTGGGGACAAGAATAATGGTACCCAAGTGGTTAAACTTCAAAAAATGCCTACGTATTATCTTACTGAAGATATGTGTTGAAAGCTTGTTGAGCCAGGGCGAAAAACTGAAAGC
>NW_024423344.1:55607317-55608085 GCF_017311325.1 Ursus maritimus | reverse complement strand
GCTTATATACCAGCAAGGAAAAAGCAGAATTTAAAATTTAAGTCACAATACTATTTCCGTTGGCATTTAAAAAAAAAAGAAATAGTTATGTATATGTTTAATAAAAAGGTACAAGACCTATATGAGGAAAACTATAAAACTGATGGGAGAAATTCAAGATCTAAATAGATTGAGAGATATTCCATGTTCATGGATAGAGATACTCAATATTATCAAGATTTCACTTCTTTCCAACTTAATCTACAGATTTAATGCAATCTCAATCAAAATCCCAAAAAGTTACTTCATATATTCCACAAACTGATTCTAAATTTATATGAAGAGGCAGAAGACCCAGAATAGTCAACAGAATACTGAAGTAGAACTAAACTGGAGGACTGACACTACACAATGTCTAGATCCAGTAAAAAAGCTACAATTATCAAGACAATGTGACAGTGGCTATAGAGAGACAAATAGATCAATGAAACAGAACAGAGAGCCCAGAATTAGATCCAAATAAATATAGTGAACTGATTCTGACAAAGGAGCAAAAGCAATACAATAGAGCAAAGATAGTCTTTTCAACAAATGATGCAAGAAAATCTGGACATCCACATGCATAAAAATGAATCTATACATAGACTTTACATCTTTCATGAAAATTAACTCAAAATGGATTAAATGTAAAAGTATAAAATTCCTAGAAGATGAGATAGGAGAAAACGTGATGTCCTTGGGTATGGCAATAATATTTCTGATACAACATCAAAGGCATGATTCATGAAA
>NW_024423344.1:55592243-55605370 GCF_017311325.1 Ursus maritimus | reverse complement strand
TTAAAAAAAAAAAAAAAAAAAAAAAAAAAAAAAAAAAAAAAAAAAAAAAAAAAAAAAAGGGGGGAGTTCAGAAATAACAGAAAATATACATGAAATTTAGTCTGCAATAAAAGTGGCACTTTTTAAGTCAGTGAGGAAATAAAAGTGAATTGCACTGGAAACAAGTTATGCGTGTATGTGTCAAGCTATATTTGCCCTCTATTACAAAAATCATTTCCTCATAGATCAAGTTTTAATGGTGAAAATGAGAACATAAAAATTAGAATAGATTGTGTTTATTAGAACACTATTTAGGAAGTCTTTTCCAAAGAAAGGAATCTTTTCACTTCTATTTATCCAGTTCTGGATTAAACTTTGGCTTAACTGTAGAGTGAGATAACACTTAAAACTTACAAATACAAATATTAGGGGAATTTTCAACAAAGATATTTTTATTTTTAATCAGAATAATGGTATACACAATATAAACAATTATGTTGTTTTCACTTTCTAGTGAAAGTGAGGTATAAAGTGCCTAAACAGTTTTCTGCCTTTCTGCCCCCAACTTGAGAAGTTTGCCTCTTTGTTAACGATCAGATTATGAGACAATTAAGACCAATTACACCACTTTTCTTTTTAAGTATTGTTCATAAGGATAACTTCTTCTAATCTCTACGAGATTACACATATATAATATTTCTGAAGAGAGAAAAGATATAATTCTGCAAAATATGACATGCTTTTTGTTGTATCATGCATAAACACCTTTTAGGATTTGAATATCAAGGCTTAGAGTCCCCAGCTAGAAGGGGAAAAAAGCTATAGCTTATTAACTTCAGTTTGCCTTGTTTTTTCTTTGTTTTCTTTAAATAAGGAAGAATATAACCTGGGAAACAAATCTGAGCCTCAGGATGGGACTCTGCAAGGTTCTCCTGGCTTACTTAGTTGGAGAGACTTCTCTGAAGTAGGATGTATACCACATTTCATAAGTTATAAATGAAATATAGACATATCTATTTAAAAATGTTAAATGCTACATAAAAAAATTATCAGAATATAACAAACTGAGAAAATAAGTCAATGAGAATTCTCATATTTTAACCTAATACAGAGCTAATATAAGTAAGGAAGTATACCAAAGTCAACTCATTTGGAAAACAGACAAAATATATAAATATTTAAAAGACAAAAGATTTTTTAAAAAGTTAAAAATAGCAAGACACTTTGGGTATCATATTTTAAGGATGAAAATTGTCTTAGTATGTTTCCCAGAGTCCAAGCCCTCAGAGGGGAGGGGGGTGAGCTATTGGGCTAGGCCAGTGATGGGTATTAAGGAGGGCACATATTGTACAGAGCACTGGGTGTTACATGCAAATAATGAATCATGGAACACTACATCAAAAGCTAAGGATGTACTGTATGGTGACTAACATAACATTATAAAAAATTATCCAAAAAAAAGAAAATTGTCTTAGTAAATTTAGGCTGCTATAACAAATTACCATAGGCTGGGTGGCTCAAACAACATTTATGTCACATAGTTCTGTAGCCCAAAGTCCTAGATTAGGGTGTCAGTGAAATCTGGTTCTTGATTAGGCTCTATTACTGGTCTACAGACAAACAACTGTCTTCTTTCTGTGCCCTCTCATGGCTGAAAGAAAGCTAGCTAGCTATCTGGCCTCTGCTTATAAGGGCAGTAATTCCATTCATGAAGGTCTACTCTTACGACCTAATTACCAATCAAAGTCCTCATCTTCAAATACTATCATGTTGGGATTAGAGTTCCAACATATGAATTTGGGTAGTAGAAATTTTTTAAAAAATTCAGTAGTAGAAATTTAAACATTCAGTAGTAGACCTCAAACATTCAGTAGTAGAAATTTAAAAAAAATAATTTTTCACTTCAACATTCAGTAGTAGAAATTTTTTAAAAAATAATTTTTCACTTACTATATAATTAAAACTGTTAAGCTGGCAAACCAAGAGTTGTTGAGTGTATATGTCTCTATAAGCTTAATTGTCTAATTCAAGTTAATTGTGAGTTATTGTTAATAGTGGGCAAAGCCTGGAGTCAACCAAAGTGACTATCAACAAAAGACTAATAAAATAAATTATGGTATATTCATTTGATGAAAAGTTATTATAAAAAATGACTATGCTGTGGAAGTTTAAGAAGATATTTAAACAAACAGCTACATTAAAAAGCAAGATACCAAACAATGTATCAATACATTATTCACCCATTATGTACAGATCAAACAAGTGGATAGATAGGCTGTTGTGTAGACATTATACTGATGGCAGGGTAAGTAGATATTGAGAAAGATACGAGGCAGATGAAAAATGTCTTCTTTGTAGAAGAAAGCACACCAGTTTTTAAAATAAATAATTTTGTAAAGAAATACTAGGGTAGGACAGGGATATAAGGCAGAAAGAGGAAGTTTCCACTCTTCATTTTGTCATTATGTTTAAAAAAGTTAATCATGTTGCATAGAGCAAATCATCTGAATTACTCATGGACATTTTATTTAATACAATATACAGAGAGAAAAGTGCATAACTCATAAGGGAACAGCATAATGAACCCCCTACCATAAATATACACATTTAACCAGTACCCAGATTAAGAATGTTTATACCCCAGAAATATCCTTCGTGCATTCAAGTCTGGTCTTGGCTTTAACATGACTGATATTTGGGTTTAATTTGACTGATGTTATTTAATGCTGGGCTGGAATTCCAAAACCACAGTTTTTGTTTGTTAAAGAAGTCTAATTTATTTTATGAGGAACTTAACATTTTTATGAAGTAACTCTCTTAGAAGTGAATAATTAGCTTTCTATTATTTCAAAAGAGGCAAAGAGTCACCAATGGTTCTCCAGAAACCAGAAAAGTAAAAATGAGAGTTTGTGGTTTGGGTTTTGGTTTTGTTTTGTCTTTAGATTCTTTTCCTCTAGAAAAAGAAGGAATGGTGCATATCTGCTTCATGATGTTTGACACCTCAGCTAAAGTGGCTTGGATGACTGCAGTTGGCTGGACCAGCTCAGCTTGGCCTTACAACTAGGGGTTTAGTTCTTTACATATAGTACACCAGGGCTGGAATGTCCGAGACAGCTTTTTCAACTCTGAGAATTTAGATCCATATATCAAAAACCTACTAGATATTTTCTTATGAAACATCCGCAGATTTTTCTCAGTAAGTAAGTCTAAAAATATCCATATACTATTTCCAATTTTGAAAGTGCCACACACTTAACGGTAGAAATATAATGTATACACAATACAGTACAACGCAATTATTGTAGAAATAACAATACACACACTCACGCACATATACATACCAGTATCCCCTTGCTATGACAGCATAATGTTATATTTTTCTCACTGGAAATGTGATTGCTTAAAGTTTTTTTTTTTTATTACCCACATGCAAAATGCTGTAACTACTTATGCATAAGCTTCAAACCAAGTAAATTTTGACAATTTTGTGCAAGAATCTACTTCTTTGACTGTTATATGCACTTGGTTGCATTTAAATTACAAAGGGGAATGTGCAGCAGGACAGAGATCTTTCAGGTTCAAAGACAACACAACATTACCCTTGAGTTACCAGGTATGATTTTCCATAAATATATTTTCCTTCTGGGAACCAATACATTCATTCTAGAGAAACGGTAGAGAGACGTACTGTGACATTTAGTGAAAATTCAGTTTTGAAATGGACCTGTGGCTTCAAACTATTATCTCACGTCCATGCATCTTAGATCAAGACCATTGAAAAACTGTTTAATCAAAAGTCCAAATGTCAGCATGAAGTGTTCAGGAATTAATGTTATTCTGAGGGTGTGTTGTGTGTGTATGTGTGTGTGTATTGATATTTTCAAAGAAAGTGTAAAATAAAACTGCAAAAATATTTTTTTAACTATGAAGTAGGCATTTTTATTATTTCTAAATCTTTGACTTGGAAAATTTGTTTAAATATAAATCATCTCAATGTAATAGATGATTTCTAAAAACAAAAAATTAATATGTAACTAAACTTGAGATATGAGTTAAATGCTAAAAGAATCACCTAAATGAAAATGCGGGTCATTGAAAAGGGAAGGCATTCTGGAGAACAATGTTTTCAAAACCCTTTGCAGAAGTAGGAGCTTCTTTATAGTATGTATGTGAATAACTTTGATTTAAAAATTAGATCTTTCCCATCTTCCATGATGTCAGTTGAAAAATCTGAGAAGCTGGATACTAAGGAAAAGAAACCTGAAGCCAAGAAGACTGATATTAGTGGCAAGTTAAGAATGGTAATCTCGGGGCACCTGGGTGGCTCAGGCGGTTAAGTGTCTGCTTTAGGCTTAGGTCATGATCCCACGGTCCTGGGACTGAGCCCCACATTGGGTTCTCTGTTGACCGGGGAGCCTGCTTCTCTCTCTCCCTCTGCCTGCCGCACCCCTGCTTGTGCTTGCTCTCTCTCTCTCTCTCAATCTGTCGAATAAATAAATAAATAAATAATCTTTAAAAAAAAAAAAAGGTAACCTCAAGGCTAAACACCAAAGAAGAGGAAACCCCACTGCAGCCAAAATCCTGTTATTGTTAGGGGAAATGACAGATATTCCTGATGAGCTACGTATTCCAGAAAGGTCATGTACAAGAGAAAGTATTCCGCAGCTAAATCCAGGGTTGAAAAGAAATAGAAGGAGAAGGTTCTTGCTATTGTCACAAAACCAGTTGGTGGGGACAAGAATAATGGTACCCAAGTGGTTAAACTTCAAAAAATGCCTACGTATTATCTTACTGAAGATATGTGTTGAAAGCTTGTTGAGCCAGGGCGAAAAACTGAAAGCTAGCATCACTCCTGGGACTATTTTGATCATCCTCACTGGGCGCCATAGAAGAAAGAGGGTGGTTTTCCTGGAACAACTGAGCAGTGGCTTGCTACTTATTATAGGACTTCCTCTGTGTAGAGCATACCAGAAATTTGTCATTGCCACCTCCACCAAAATTGATATCAGTAGAGTGAAAATCCAAAACGTCTCACTGATGCTTACTTCAAGAAGAAGCTGAGTAAAGCCACACACCAGAGAGGTGAGATCTTCAACAGAAAAGGAGAAATATTAGATTACAGAGCAGCGCAAGGTTGATCAGAAAGCTATGAACACACAAATTCTGCCAAAAATCAAAGTTGCTCCTCAGCTTCAGACCTACTTCTGCTCTGTGTCTTTCCTCACAAATTGAGTTTATCTTGACAAATCGGATGTTCTAAATTTCCTTTTTTTTAAATTTCTTACAAAGAACCTAATTAAGTGATTCATTAAATAAATAAATTGATAATAATAATAATTAAAGTCACCCTTTAAACAGTGAAACATTTTAAATAGGGAACATTTCTATCAGACACTTTCTATGTCTCCTACCTAATTCAGTACAAAAATTGTTTTTTGCATCCTTCCAGAGAGCTGGCAAGATGCAAAGCAGAAAAATAAATATTCTGGTCATTGTCGTAAAGGAGTTCTATACTCTGGAGATGAGACACTGGATAAGACAACCATAGTGAGAGAGAGCATGTGGTAAGTGACAAGAAAGCAAAAACAACTCCTCTTCTGCCACACAACTCCATGTTGCCTGAAAAATCAGCCACCTCTAGGTGAATTTTGGTTTTATAACTCTCCTGGATGTCACACTTACTCAGAGCAAAACATTAGCACCCTTGGAACCAGAGCCAACCACCCAGCTTCAGCGTAAGCAAGGAATGATCTCTTGATGTTGCGTATTCTTTCTTCTTTACGCCTGAAGACATCCATTAGGACCTGAGCTCTTATCTCACTTTTCTTTACCTCTCCTAAACTGACCTAGTTCCTAATCTCTACCTCCTAAACTATGGTCTTTTGTTTTTTGGAATTTAACATAAGGGATAAACAAATTGGAATCCTGAAACTCTCCTCAGAATGTTTACCTACTAGCCCTCAAGAAACTTAAGTGTGCCCTGAAGTCTCCACTTCTTGTGTGGCCATCTCAATTGCATGGTGCTTATCTTATTTTCTTTCATATCACAATTCCATAGGAATCGAATAGCTTTTACCCTATTGTAACTATCAGATCTTCCAGGCTAAAAAGTATTTCCATTTCTTTAAGATATATATGCATCAGTCAAATGAACCACTTCACTCATCTCCCTTGTTTCCATCATGTACTAACCTCTTGCCAACTCCTATTTATCCAGGGGAAATGTACTTCTTTTTTTTTTTTAAAGATTTTATTTATTTATTCGACAGAGATAGAGACAGCCAGCGAGAGAGGGAGCACAAGCAGGGGGAGTGGGAGAGGAAGAAGCTGGCTCACAGCAGAGGAGCCTGATGTGGGGCTCGAAACCAGGACTCCAGGATCACGCCCTGAGCCGAAGGCAGACGCCCAACCGCTGTGCCACCCAGGCGCCCCCAGGGGAAATGTACTTCTTAACTCAAAGTTTTACTTTCCCACAGTTGCATAATTCATGGCAACATCAATATCAACATAGATAGTTACTTTAGACAACACATAACTTTTCAGTTTCTTATCTCTAATAAAATTTTCCCCAAATTTTCTTCACCTATTCTCTCTTATAACAACACTCAGGACAATTATAATCATCAAAATGTGACCTCATTATCAAAAATTTCAAAGCAAAAAACATAGTCTTCCAAATATAAATCTCTTTCCTTTTAGTTTTCTTTATCATGGACTTACAGTTCAACTCTTCTGTGACTTCTGCAACATTACATCCTCCCATCCATTAATCTTACAATTTGCTCATAATCTGTCCATTATCCATTTCCCTCACTTCACTTGCTTTATCGAGCGGCTTAGAGTCTAGGGTGCATTATGTAATTACTCCTCCATATCTCCATAAGTGTTTTTTAATCTATCCTCTGCTCCTTCCTCATCCCTGTCACCATATTTTTCTTCTGAAATTCCAAATTTGAATGAACTTAAAGAAAACCTGAATATGTCATTCCAAAATATGCCACTTTGGTATATTGATTATTTTGAATTAAAAGCACTTAAAGGGGCCCCTGGGTGGCTCAGTCAATTAAGCATCTGCCTTCAGCTCAAGTCATGATCTCAGGGTCCTGGGGTCCATGTTCATAGGGCTCCCTGCTTACCAGGGAGCCTGCTTCTCTCTCTCCCTCTGCCCCACCTCCCCGCTCATGCTCCCTCCCTCTCTCTCTCTCTCTCAAATAAAAAAATAAAATCTTTATAAATAAAATAAAAGCACTTAAAAAAACCATAGATGCAAGAAAAACACTTTGACATTCCTTTTTCTTCCCCAAAGCAGAAGATAAAACTCATATGAAAGTTACCTTCCCTGTACCAGGAGTAAGGAAAACTTTCTTATCAATAGAGATGGGGAATTTAGAGCCAACAAATCTAAACCAAAGTACTTGTTAAACTAATTTTATCTTCCTGTTACTTATTCCCCATTTACTATTTGTAACCCAAATCCCTTTGAGTTGTCAATTCTTGACAAATGTATTGTTTCTTTGTCTAAATGGTATAAGACCTTCTTGCTCTGGACATTTCTTCAAGTCTTAATTCTCCTGTGAATTCTTCCATGTAAGTATAAAAATTTAATAAAATTTGTATGCCCTTCTTCTGCTAATCTGTCTTGTGTTAGTTTAATTCCTAGGCCCAGCTGGTGACCCTAAAAGTACAGGATAAATTTTTCCTCCCCAACAAACAAAACATGTCTTACATGGGCCTATGACCAAGCAGCTAAATCACACATCCAAGCAAACACACCAGTTGTACTTCACATTCAATGTCTAAAGATTCAAACGGGCTTCAACACTGTCTGATCATTCTACTATTCCAGTAGTTTGCTTACTTTCTCATTCCCAGGAAGATTATGTCATATCTTCTTCTTTTTCCAAATGCATATTATTTTACCCCCCTTCTGCCAGCCCAGCTGATGAGCTTGCCTCACACATGATTGAGAAAAGAGAAATCATTAGATGATAAATCTTTTCTCTTTCACCTACAAAAACCAATCCAGGCAAGGCCACGAGTGACCTCAAAGTTGCCAAATCCACTGTTCTTTCTACCTACGCAGCACTGCACAAGTGCTGTGTTCAATACTGTTTTCATACCACTTCTGAAAACATTTATCCTCTCCTGAATTTCGTACCATCAGACTTGTTCTTCTCTGAGTTTTTCCCACCTCTCTTTTTCCAAGCTCCATATATGAAATTCCCTAGAATTCTGATCTATATCACTGCATACTTTTCATTTTCTTCCTGGGACATAGTTTATAAAAATTTTTGTGTAATTTTTATCGGCTTAATGTTTGTCCCTATAATGTCAGACACTAATGTTCCATGTACTTTTCTTAGATGGTTCTCATCATCTTTTATATTCTAGTCACTTTGTCTCTGTTTATCTTACACAGGGCAATACACACAGAAGATATATTTGTTTGTTAAATGAATGAATAAACAGAGCTACTGTGATCTTATTACAACAGTAATATTTGTATCTACATGGATAAAAGCTTAGAGAAGAGGTCAATGATTTGGTATTTCCTCTGTGTTTTCACAGTTTTTAGAAACAGCAGGTTTTCAGCTGTTCCTTTCTCTCATTGAAAGTAATCATATCCTGCTATTACATTCTTTTTCTTATGTGATAGCTGTAAAACTGGCAGCTTTATCTTCTCTTCTTGTGAAACTGTGTGTATGTAAAGCTAAGGAGGTCTTTACCTACTTCCAGCCAGAGTGGGAGGCTCTGCTCCAAGGGAGAACCTGCTTTTACTTTGGTGCCTACAGGGCATTTGACATCATTCATTTTGATCAGGCTACTTTCTACCTTATTAGTGATGCTACATGCTTCGTGGTGCAGGTTAATTTCCTCTTACAGATCTGCATAAATTGTCAACATTATCCTATATCTCAGCTACATATTCCTTCAGGGAATTGATCAGCATACCTTCTCTCACTCAAATATTGTATTTAAATTCCCTACATATCTGTATTGGAATATGCCTGGGAAAAAAAATAGAGTATCTGGAGAATATCTGGTTATAAACATTATCTGAAGTATAGTTCAATAATATCATTTTATGTATCAAGAGTTGAAATACTGGCTTAGTTTACCTGCTATTTTTGAACAACATGTTGGCAGCTTTCTGTTTGTTTAAATAGGATCTCCCTTTGCAATAACTTTTCTGCAACCATTAAATACACCACGTAGTCAAATATGGATTACTAGGAATTAACTTAATTTCTAATTTTATATTCTGAGATTTAAAGTTTTAGATATCATAACCTTTATTAATATCAAAATGGAGGTACTTCTGTTTGGCGAGGCATGGAGAATCTAGCATAACTATTCTCCAAGAAATAAAGAAAATATAAGATGGATCAACTAAAATGAAATAATTCACTGTTAAATAAGCTCCCAAATACATAGCTTAAGCCAATTTTACCTACAGGTAAAAACTACTTTAAATGTGTTTTGTTTGTCTCTATTACTGATCTTTATTTGAACTGGTGTGTGCTAATAGTTTAGACAAGGAATTGTTTCCTCCATCTTGGTTTATAGAAATGAGTAAGGTTGAGTTCATGTAGGAAACAGAAACCACTGTATGATATTTTAAAAAGAGAGTATTTTAATATGAAGAATACCATGATTATGAAACTATTGAAAGGGAGGAAATAATAAAACAATAGGCTTCTCAGAAGGGCACACATGGCAATGCCCACTTTCCAGAGAAGATACAACCTCTGTGGACTCAGAGCATGACTTTTTAGGAAGTTGCCATTGGTTTCACTGCATTCCAACGCATATCCTCCATCTATTTTTCAGGATGCTAGGACCAGAGAGCTAGTGCTACCACAGGCACAAATGTGTATTGACACACACCAGTTAGGGATGGACACGGGCACTGATTCTGGTCCACTGACTGACGTGATCACCTCTTAACACCCACACCTAGACATGGTATACTGAAAATCTGTTTCAGACAAAACAAACTCCACATCCTTGCTTCCAGAAGAAAATAGCTAAGTAACAAGAGGATTGCTTGTGTTCCATTTTTGCCTTCCATGGCTCAAGTGAAAATGTTGTTTTTAGCTTATGGCATTCAGAGTAGGAAATGTAAGTAAATGCTGCATAACATTGACCAAATTCACCTTAAATATCTGTGAAGAAAACCATTCTAAAAGGTAGTGGGCATGAAAATCCATTTAAAAAGCTGGTCACAAATATCCCACTTCACAGATATTATGATTTTGAAATAATGCAAAGTACAGAATCTGTTCTCTGTTCCTTGAACTCCTCCTATCCTAAAATATTTGAATTTCCTAATTCTCTAGGTTTTCTCTTGCCCCTTACCTTGCACATTGCTCCTGAAACCATACATCGTTATCTCCCCACATCCTATTTATTGTCCTATTTGTCTCCTTCAGGAAGCCTTATTTTATCTCCAACTTCACTTGCATTTACTTCCTCCTATATGCTCCCAAAGTTCTCTGTGTAAATCTCTATCATAAATTACCTATTAACATGCCAGTATATTCCAACAGATCATAAAGTTTTCAAAGACAGTCTTCTCTACTCAGTGCACATAGCAGGTGTGCAGAAGAAGTTATTTGAATCTCTGTTCAAATGCCATTTTTAGGCTTTTTGGTACCATTTAAATATCAGTTAAACAAACTTCCATTATATTCAAAGTGCCATGTTGCTGATTACATGCACACCAGAGGATTAGGTACTTGACGAAAGGATTAGATACCTGTTCTCAGTCTTAAGTTCAAATGTATTGACCTAAACTTAAGACTGAGATCTTAAGTTTAAATGTATCGACTATCGATCTAATTAGGTTTTTTTTTTCCTTCATAAATTTGAGAAACTTGAAAGATAAGGAAGCTTTTGTACTCTCCCATCCAGAAATGTTACATCAACCATTACATTGAGTCTTCGCTTTTTCTTTTTACATTAAAAAAGTAACTCAGGAAAAAATTAGAAGTTGTCCTTCTAGCAAAAGATCACCACCACCACCACCACCCCTGCCCACCACTAACAACTAGTTTTGAGCAGCAAATAAAATGGAAGGAGGAATCTTGGGGTGAAATTAAAGGTCCTGCAATAGTTCGTGGAATTGAGAACAGAAGAAATATGTTTTCTCAGAATTAACGACACTGACTTTCCCTTGCCAGAAATTCCATCCCAACTTCTCAACCACTCTAATGACAGAGAAAATATCAACAAATTGAATTTTAACATTTTATGTAGTAAAACCCCAATGATGTTTTTAAAAAATGAGTTTCTTTTCTCATCATAAGGTATTCTTAACAAAAACACAGGACTTTTTGAAAAATTTCAGATGTAGATGGGAGGTGTTACAGACTAAATTTAATTTATAGTGAATTGCTTGTATTTAGGAATTGCATTTATTTATTTATTTATTTAATTAAAATACCAAAAATTCTTGTTCAGGTCCTGAAAATGAAAAGCTGGCCAGGGCTGGGGTGGGAAGGGACAAGCAAAAGGAGATAAAGAAAACAAGAAAGAAAGAGAGAAAGAAAAGAAAAGAAAAAGAAAAAAGAAAAGAAAAAGAAATAGGAAGGAAGGAAGGAGGGAGGGAGGGAAGGGGGGAAGAAGGAAGGAAGGAGGGAGGGAACAAAAGAAGGAAGGAAGCAAGGAAGGAAGGAAGAAGAGAGAGACAGAAGGAAGGAAAAGAAGGGAAGGAGGAAAAGAAAAAATGGATAGGGTTTAAAGTAGGGTGAGAGCAGACTTTTCTGTTTTATTTAAATCCTAGTAATCTCTTAATTCCTTCCAAGTTTAAGTAAATACAAATGAGAATTTCTTTGTAAATAAAAGTGTCATTAAATGGTTTAAATTATATAAAGATTGTAAAAATTCCAGAAATATATTTTTCCAGGGAAAAGTGAAAGAGGCCAGCCTCTAGAAATTTGCCCTGTGGATATACTCACTAAAGTTCACCTGAATCTTCTTTGAAAAATATAAACATAAAATTAAAAAAAGAAGTGTGGAAGCTCACATCATTATGATGAATATAATGTGTTATCCATACTGACAATTGTTTTTTGAAGTCACAAATTTCTTTAAGACCAAAAAAGGAATGTGATTCCATGCACCAATACAACACAAAAAATTAATGCCTCTTAAGTACAGATAAAATGGACTTTAGTATCTCACTTTCCTTGACTTTTTTTCTCTTCCTCATTCTCCCTTCCCTCTTTTTTCTTTCCCATGTTGAATTTGTGAAAGTAGACTGCATTTTTGAAGACGTAAATACTATTGCTACAAATTGCTGATATCATGCTTAATCTACATTCTAATTCTGCATATTTCAGGTACTTTGCATATGTTTCCAATTCCCTTGGTTTCACTCACAAGTTATAGTACAATGCATTGCCTGACTCATACATGGCTTTCAGTAAAACTTACTGATTGAATAAATGAATTCAGGTACATCATGAAACCGTGGCCCATTTTCCTTGTGAAGTTTTCCCATTGCATTAGAATTCTTCTGCTACCTTAGTAATTTCCCGCAAATAAACTAGTTTAAAACAGCACAAATTTATTGTCTTAAAGGACTGGAGGCCAGAAGTTCAATACAAGTCTCACTGGACTACCATCAGATTGTTTAGTAAGGCTGTATTTGTTACTGGAGGTTTGGGGAAAGAATATGCTTCCAGACTCATTCAAGTTGTTGGAAGAATCCAGTTCCTTGCAGTTGTAGGACCTGAGTCCCTGTTTCCCAGATGGCTGTCAGTTTGTAGCTGTCCTTAGCTCCTAAAAGTCTCTCTTCTGCCCTTACATGTGGACCCTTTCAGCTCAAGGCCAGCAACAATGCATTGAGTCCTTTTGTTCTGCTTCTCTCTTCTGCTTACAAATGGAGAAGTTAATAATTGCTTTTAATGAATCTTGTGATTATTTAAACCCACATGGATAATCCAGGGTAATGCCTTATTTTAAGGTCTATAATTTAAATTGCATCTGTGAAGTCCTCTTTTGACATCCAATATATTCACAAATTCCTGAAAATTAGGGCATGGACATCTTTGGGATTCTATACACCCATGTTTTCTTTACTACTCATTTTATTATTTAAATGACTGGTGACAAAAGAGTAGCTCAAAATTTGTGTGTTTTAG